>NC_056745.1:277926071-278226071 GCF_019279795.1 Protopterus annectens
GCCACACCCAAGAAACAGACGACCCAATCTCAGGCACCTCTTTCCTTGCCTCAGTCTCAACTGCTTGAAATGTCGGAAGACCTTATCATGCTGCTCAGGGGAAGTCAAGCTACCCCCTCCAAAAGGAAAAGAGATCTGTCCCTTGTAGTTTTGTCTGAACAAGTCAGATGACTCTGAAGCATCTGAATATGAAGACATACAAACCTCTCTCTACATATAAGGATTTTGATGAAGAGTATTTCATCCCTTCAGCCTCTGCCCCAGAGAATGTTTCCTTTGGGGAAACCCTTCATACCTTAAGGGACCATTTCCAATGGGAGAGTCAAGACTACCCTCAGTCTAAAAAGAGATTTGGGGAATTCTTAGATCTTCCACAACACAGACCCTTGGCCATCCCCCCAGTACTGGATGTTGTGGAGGATGTTTTCCTGGAATCCAGCTTGACTCCTGACACCC
Source organism: Protopterus annectens (assembly GCF_019279795.1). Classification (NCBI taxonomy): domain Eukaryota; kingdom Metazoa; phylum Chordata; order Ceratodontiformes; family Protopteridae; genus Protopterus; species Protopterus annectens. Next base: position 277,926,528 of record NC_056745.1, read on the forward strand.
TCCCTCCTGCACCCAGAAAACCAGACAGGTATTATAGAGTCCCTGACTCACACAAATTTCTTTTTAAAAATCCTACTGCTGACCCTGAGGTAATTTCTCAAGGGCCTAAAGGGATTAAAGCAACCTCTGCTAAGAATCCCACCCCCTCAGATAGGGATTCCCGAGCACTAGACAGATGGAGGTAAAAAAGTATACACTTCAGCTACTCTTGCTATCAGGGCACTAAGTTGTCATTTCCATATGCTAAAATTTCAGTATACCATGAAAATCCTCAGAAAATCTCTTCCTTTCCTGCTTGTGCAGAATCTAAAGAGTTACAAGAGTTAATGCATTCTGCAAGTCACGTAACTAAACACAACTTGCACTTTGATTTTGACGCCCTAGAAGCTTCTTGCAGGGCAACAGTCACTGGATTTGTCATTAGAAGGCATGCATGGCTTATGGAACAGCCCCCCGCCAGACCATGTCAAATCTAAATTGTTAGATGCCCCCTTGCAAAGACAACTTATTTGGCACTAAAGCAGAAGAGGTCTTAAAAAAGATGGAAGAAAAAGCAAAATCTCTGCAGACAGCTAAGGATTTCTTACAGGTCCAGTCACCCAGGTGTAGCAGGCATTGTCCCACCAAGCACTGGCCCTTTCCTGCTCCCACTAAGCCAGTTCAGCCCAGGCCCTGGGGAACCAGACCCCCCCAGACAGCAGCCACAGGGTATTCAGAGATCTAAGCAGTGGACTACCTCCACTTCAAAACCAGGGAGTTCTAAGCCACCCCTTATGGTAAGAACTCACAATGACTCACCTTCCCCACCCCCACCCTCTGCCCACCTTCACTTACCCCTAGGAGAAAAACTATCCTTTCCGGCAAGCACCTGGGCCACCATTAATAAAAGCCACTGGGTTCTCAACATAGTGTCTCAGGGATACAGGTTTTCCTTCACATCCTTCCAACCCCAAAAGGGTTCCCAGATCTACCCTCAAACCATTAGGCAGAGGCTCAAAAGCATAACCTTTCCCTGCTTTCTATGAGGGCAGTAGAGAATGTTCCTGCAGAACAGATAGGTCACGGTTTTTACTCTAGACTTTTTCTGGTGCCCAGAAAAGAGGGCACCTGGCGCCCCATCCTCGATCTATCGATGCTAAACACCTTCTTGGTGATCCCAAAATTCAAAATGCTCACCCACCAGTAGCTGCTACCCATGCTGTCTAAGGACGCATGGCTAGCCACCCTAGATCTAAGAGGCCTACCTCCACATTCCTATCAGGGAATCATCCAGGAAATCTCTCCGTTTCAGGGCAGGATCTCAACACTTTCAATTCTCTGTGCTACCCTTTGGCTTATCTACTGCTCCCAGAGTTTTCACAAAATGTCTGGCTCTGGTCATTGCCTTTTGCAGACAAAGGAATATCCAGATTTACCCATACATAGACAACTGCCTTATTCCTGGCAGATAGCCAGGAAAAGCTGCTCAAGCACCTGGCCTTTGTAAAGACCCTACTAACCTTCCTAGGGTACAAAGTCAACGAAAAGAAATCCAAACAGGTGCCCACCCAAAGGATTATCTTCCTGGGAGCAAGCCTGGACACAGCATCCCAGATGGTATTCCTTACTCCAGAAAAACTAATTTTCCTGACAGCCTACTTCTTTCAACTAGCCACCAGACCCCAGTTATTTGCAAGGAAGATCCTGCAAGCTCTGGAGTTCATGGCATCTTGCATACTACTCATTCCATATGCCAGACTGCATATGAGGAAACTTCAATGGTACCTAAAAAGCCTTTGGTGTCAACACTTTCAAGACCTGGAGACTCATACCTATAATTCCTTGCCTCAGAAAAGATTTTCTTTGGTGGGCAACAGCAAGCTCCCAAAACAAGGGACTACCTTTCTCACCACACCACACCTCCCGCCCCGCTGCCCATACCCTCACCACAGACACATCAGACTATGCTTGGGGTGCACACCTGGATGGCAGGTGCATACAGGGCCAGTGGAGCCCACAGAAAATTCCTCTGCATATCAGCCAAAAAGAGATGATGGCTGTCAAGCATGCCTTGATAGCTTTCAAGCCCCTTCTCTTCCCAGGGGCTCTCCTGATCAAAACAGACAACACCACTGTGATGCGTTATATCAACAAGCAGGGAGGGACTCACTCCTACCCTCTATGCAGGCTGGTCATGACCCTTTGGCACACAGCCTCTGCCATGCAACTGCACCTGTAAGCACAATTCCTACCAGGTTCTGTCAGCTCTCTGGCAGACCAATTCAGCAGAAATCTTCTGGACCCACACGAGTGGCAGCTCAACAGAAGAACCTTCACCCTAATAACTCAGAAATGGGGCACCCCGAAGGTCAACCTCTTTGCCTCCCACACCAACCATCAGCTCAGCAAATTCTGTACCAGGGAGCATCACTGCATGGCTTGGAAAGTGGATGCCCTGTCCTTCCCCTGGGTCAGTCTATCGGTCTATGCCTTTCCTCCACTACCTCTCATCCCCAGGGTACTGCTCAAAATAAAGGAGGAAAAAACAAGGACAATTCTTATAGCTCCAGACTGGCCTCGTCAGCACTGGTACCCCTCGCTGCGCAGCCTGTCCCCACTGCCACCATGGCATCTTCCTCAGATTCCAAACCTCCTGACCCAGAGGGAAGGAGAATTCATGTATCCCCAATTGCAGACACTCAGTTTGGTAGCTTGGCTTATTCCCTAACCCTGGATCAATCTGCCAACCTCAATAAACTGGTTCTAGATGTTAAACTTGAGGCCAGATGCCTTAGCACTAGAAAGTCTTATGCTAACAAATGGAAAAGGTTCTGTACCTGGATCCAGGCTAAGGGAGCCAATATGGCACAGCCCTACCTCCCGCTCATCCTGAATTACTTAGCTGACCTACTACACAGTGTCCTCTCTTTCTCCTCTATAACTATTCATGGCTCTGCTATCTCTGCTCATTTCCCCACTGAGCAGCCCCTTTTTTCACACCCTTTGATCAAACAAGTTCCTAAGAGGGGCTGGCAACTTGAGGCCACTCAGAAGAGCACCAACCCCAACTTTGGACATTAACTTTGTATTTGAAAAGCTCACCCTGCCCCCTTTCGAACCAGCTTCTTCATCGTCTTCTTCTTTCGGCTTTTCCTGGTTAGGGGTCACCACAACGGATCATCTGTCCGCTTATGATTGGCAGTGGAGTTTTACGGTGTCGAGTTGCCAGCCCGGCGCCCAACCTTCCACAGAAGGCCCACACACACTCACACCTAGGACCAATTTAGTGTCTAATCCACCTACAGCATGTCTTTGGGATATGGGAGGAAACCGGAGCACCCGGAGGAAACCTACGCGACCACAGGGAGGACATGCAGACTCCGCACAGAAGGCACCCCAGTCAAGAATCGAACCAGAGAACCTCTTGCTGTGAGGTGGCAATGCTAACCACTGCACCACTGTGGCCGCCCATTTGAACCAGCTTCTTCTGCAGAGCTAAAATTTCTCTCCTGGAAGACAGCTTTCCTTCTGGCCATCACTTCAGCCAGAAGAGTCTCCAAGCTGCAAGCGCTCATGGCTGTGGAACCCTTCATCATCTTCTATGCTGACAGGATATCCTTCAGAACTAACCCATCTTTCATGCCCAAGGTTGTGTCCAGTGTGGCTCTCATCCAATCCATTCATTTGCCCACCTTTTTTCCTAATCCCCAGAACAAGGGGGAAAGGATTCTGCACTCTGTATATGTGCACAGACAGCTCAGATTCTATCTAGACAGGACTAAATCCTTCAGAAAGTCTGATCAATTGCTGGTTAGCTTTGCTACAGGGGCAGAAGCCAAAGCCATCTCCAAACAAACCATTTCCAATTGGATAGCACACTACATCCATTTCTGCTACAAACAACATGGAAAGCCTCCCCCCAAGGGGGTCAGAACTCACTCCACCAGAGTAGCCTCCACCTCTGCAGCTTTCCTCAGAGGAGTCCCCACCAGGGACATCCTGGATGCTCCACCTGGACATCTGTTCACACTTTTACCAAACATTACCATCTGCCTCTCTTCAAATCCAGGGCAGGGTTTGCCTCTGCAGTCTTGCAGGGCATCCTAGCCAGCCCCTAGTTAGCTTGACTGCCTCCACCCATTTCCTCAGCTTTGGGAATCAACCCAAATGTGATGACTGCAACAGTGAAACACGAAGAACATAGTGCGTTTGTGTACACTTACCATAAATGTAGATGTTCAAGTGTATTCACTGTTGCAGTCCTGGTTTCCCTTCCTCCATCCCCATTTCTTCTCTTTCCTTACAAGGGACATGTTGGTATTTACTTTCTACTGGTCGGGTTCTTCCACCAGAACTTGGCTCCTACTTGGGGGCTCCTGACAGGTTAGGGCAAGAAAAACTGATGTAATGGCATCGGCTGCCTTACTTTATACTACTGACAACCTGACGTCAGTTTTGAAGTGACAGCAACAGACGCAAAAATGCTAAGCCTCTGGTATTTGGGCCAGCCAAGGGCTACCCTGGCATGGATAATCCAAATGTGATGACTGCAACAGTGAATACACTTGAACATCTACATTTATAGTAAGTGTACACAACTGTATTTTCTTTATAGTCAGACATCAGAAAAGTACAGAGATAGCGGCTGTTTTTTTGGGGGGATCAATATGTTTGCAAGCAGAGAGAAGTTCCATGATCACTGTAAAACATTTGTTGATATGGCTTGGTAGGGGGCAGTATGTGTGTCTGGGAGTAGGAAATTTTGTGTTAAGGTAGTCATTATTTCTTTCATTTTACACACAATCAAAATTGGAAGCTTATGCAGAATGTGTCTATTTTTTGGGAGTAAATGGTGAGAAGGTTTGCTGTGTTTAAAATCAAATGTAATTACATTGTCACTGTTGAGTGATCATCGTTACAGCTTGTCATTGAGGCAGTCAAGCTTTTATAGCAGCCAGTTGAAAATACATTGTTCTCCATTTTGAGAGGTTATTTAACTTTTGCTCAAAAGGCAAGATGAAACTAATGTTCAGAATAGAGGTACACAAACCTGTAATTACAGCAGAAATAAAAAACTGATTAATATTTTGTTAGATAAGGCAGCATTTATGGTGCCAAGTATGTAGGGTGAGGCTTTAAGCTCCTTGTACTATCAGCAATGGCATACTGCTTTGTAAATTAGTATTGAGATTCGGTGAAGTCCTTAAGGGTCAAATGACATTTTGCAGTGTGTTTTCTACTTGGTATCTTTTTGTCATAGGGGGACTGGTGTATAAACTTGTACATAAGTTGTAAATATAGTGGTGGTGTACATAAGTAGTGAATGCACTGGTGTCATGGTGTGACATTATACCTGATTTCTGTTGGAGGACTTTTTCACTCTGTCTTTTCAGCAGAGGTAATGTCCAAAATAGTGAGCACTAAATTCTCAGAGTAGAAATAAAAATTGCATGTACATTTCTGCATTTTTCCACTCAGACATATAGTTGCTATTTCATGGTCTAAAGCAGATAAACTAGTGGCCTCAAATTCAGAATTGAGATTCACTTAACTTTCTCAAGGTTGACTATAGACTGAGGTGCATTTTGTTGATGAACACCCTTTTGCTGTCTGACTGTTTTAAAATGGGAATTCAAAGAGGACTGGGAATATAGCCTTTTAAATACAGGTACCAAATGCAAGGGGTTTATTATTTATTTAGTTATTTTTCTCTAGTAGTAGAGCAGTGATAATTTATGACAAATTGCAGGCTTAGCTTGAATTGTAAAGTACAGCAAGGATACATGACAAGGTAATACAGAAAAAGTAGTTCAAAAAGAATGTTACATTAGAGTCACAGAAGGCAGTTAAAACGTAAAACGGGTAAATAAGGTTACAGGTATGATGATGTATTTATAGCTGTAGAGTAGTACAGCCCTTGTGTATATGCATCAAATGGATGAAATATTGACATCCATAAAATTAACATAAAAACATTGAAAATTTTAAAGTCAACAGAGGAACCAGATGTAGGCTTAACCTCGTTGCAGGAAAAAACAAATGCAGATTATTTTATAGGGGGAAGCCCCCAACACACTAATTACATATTCTAACTCTGAGATTGCACAGTCCCCTTGGAAAGGGCATATTCCTGTACCTGGGGATTACCAATCGCACAGACACATCAATCAGCTGCTACTCTTGACCAAACAGATGTCAACATTTGGGTGTTTTTGCTCAAAAGTACTTAACCCATGTATAGATAGACGTATAGAAACACATGCGCGCACACACACACACACACACACACACACGCGCGCACGCGCGCAAATACGCATTGTTCATATAAGAAGTGTACATCAGAGAGAGACCCAACATAAAAGGAGTCATATTGGCAATAAGGAGATTAAGGTGATATCTAGGTGATTATCTTCCGTAGCACAATTTTGCATTTTGCATTGTACTCTGTTTCCATTTAGAGTGTTGTGCTGAATGTGCATGTGCGTGTATATCTTTCTGTCTTTCTCTAGAAAAAGTGTGCACATGCATTTTTTGAACTTGCAATTAGCTAACATGTCATGGTTTGAAGTAGCTAAAAGTGGTGAGGTCAAATTCTACATTGAGCTGAACTGCAATCCCATTGATTAGACTAGCAGTCATAGAATCATTTTGTATTCAAACAGCCTGTTCATACTGCCTGAAAGTTTCATAATGAAATCTCAAAGGTTGACTGAGATAACAGCTTTTCATACAGAGGAACCAGATCCAGGGGTTCATATGCTTTGACTGTCGCACTTAGAGCGTTATACTAGGTTTCTATTAGGGATGTTATATTTAATGACTGCTTAGTACTGCTCAGTACTGAGAATACCATATTGGTCTGGAATACTTTTTTAGTGAATTGTTATTACACCAGAAGTAAAACTGTATATTTTACCAAAAAAGTATTCATTTTTAATATGCTGAGGCTAAAATGCCATGCCTTATAGCAGATTCAGTGTGGTCAAATCCACCGACGAGCTGCACTCCAATATCCAAAGTTAGAATAGCATTCATATGGACTTTATGTAGCTGAGTGCACTGTTGGCACTGATTTATCTTTTTATATGGAATTACCAGATGCAGAGATTTATATGCCTTCAGTGTCGCAATATCACATTTTGCATTGTACTGTGCTTCCATTTTGTGTTGTGCTAAATGTCTTTTCAGCATATAGAATGCACTGATGGCCTAGTATGCTTCTTTAATAACAAATCTCCTATGTCTTTCACTAGAAAAAAAAATTATAGCATTCAGCTGGCTAAAATGCCATGATTTGAAGCAGCTAAAATGATAGGATCAAATTTAAAGTTGAGCTCCACTGAAAATTGTAAGGCTATAATAGCCTTCTTAAAGGAAAACTCCACCATCTCCTACAGTTTATCTCATTGCCTAGGTTGGTTTTCTGCCTACACTATGGTTCCATTATTGTGTAGGTACCAATAACCTGCTTGTATTTTTCTAAAATTTTCATTTCCTTTTACACAGATTCAAAGGAAGGGAAAAGACCACCCACTTAAGCTTAACTTCTCACATAATTTACAGAGGAATTTGTCTACACCTGCATGACATACCACAGATAGAGTGAAACTTGTAGTCAGGTACTGCTGACCGTCTTGTATGGGTAATTAATTTATTTAATCTTATGTAGATAATTAGTCCTGCCGATGTCAGGAGCAGAGCAGCTGCTGTAAAAAAGATGAGACTGGTATAAAATTGTTTTTTATTCTCTTTATTGCAGAAAGGAGGATAACGTACACTGACTCCCAGCTACTTCCAAAGTAGCCATTACTTTCACAGCAAAACAAAGCAGTTAAGATCAGTCAGTGGTTAAAGGGCAGTTGTCACCTCTTTTGACAAATTTGCATAAGCAACATCACACCATTGAAATGCTAAGCTTTAAACTTTAAATGTTTGTTTATACTGCTTTACATTTTGTATGCCTTAAATGTAGTGTCAAAGATATCTGACATTTAAAGAAAAGTCAGAAAATATTTTTCCTGTAATTCTTGTAATGTGTCAACACATTTAAGAAAGTGGGGGAGGAGGGAACTGTCAATTTATCTTGGACTACATAAAGATACTTTGAACAAAGGCCTGCAATTTAGCTACTTTTTGGTTGCAGCAGTATACCTAAAACAAGCTCTGAAGCACAAATTAGAGCCATTCAAGAAATAAAAGAAGCAGTCATGTTACATAAGATATATAAGATGGCAGTGACTGACACTAATCCCATTATGTGTCAGTAGCATGGGAATACACCACTACTTCCTTATGTCTAGTATGACTCATATAAAGCAGGCTTCAAGTTTATTATGGGAAAGAGAAAGACTTGAACAAGATCACATTGATTTGTCAAGCCCCATTGGCAGCCATTTTGTGGAGTGTGCCTTTTAATGTTGCAACTTTCGGCTTTTCCCGGTTAGGGGTCGCCACAGCGGAACTCCAGTCCGCTAATGATTGGCAGTTGATTTTTACGTACCGAGTTGCCAGCCCTGATGCACAACCTTCAACGAAGGTACGCCCATTCACGCATGTCTCCACGCAGAAGATGCTCTGAGAGTCTAACCGGACAGCGTCTTACTGTGAGGCGACAATGCTATTGAGCATACTCATGCTACTGCCTAAAAGTTTCATAATGATTTGTCAAACTAATAAGATTTGGCCTTTTAAGTACACCGGTACCAGATGTGTGGTTTCATATGCTTTCACTGTCGCAGTTTGACATTTTGCATTATACTCTGTTTTCATTGGAGTTTTGTGCTGAACTTCTCCTCTATGTGCAGTAAATTATAATGACCTAGAATGCATCTTTACTGAACTGGCATTTAATCACAAATTAAAAATAAAAATCCTATACATTTCACTAGAAGAAAAATTATTTTTCACCAGAAGAAACATTTTTTTTTTTTCAGCTGCAACATATCATGGCTAAAATCTCATGCTTTAAGCTAGATAAAGTGGAGCTGTCAGCTTCTAAAGGTATTGTTCTTTTAAACCTTTGGTTCTTTTGAGATAAGATGCCTGTCTAAGTTAGACATTTCTTCTTCCTTTTAGATAAGCTCTGGTAACAGAATGACTGACTGTGAAAGGAAGAACTCTTGAGGAAAAGGTGGCATGTCATAAAAGGCCGCCTTCTGTCCCTTTGCCACAGAGACAATCTGAATTAATAGAAGCATGAAACATTGACTATCATTGTTGTATCTTTTTTAATATGTGATGTGTATAATTTTAGTGTTTTTTTTAATCAAAGAAGGAAGTCTAGTGTTCCATCCTATTCATGACATTCTGCAGGCTGTGTGTTGGCATGGTATATTCAGGCATGTCATTTTTTTAAATGATACTACAGCAGGTAGAACTTTGCCAGTGACATTTAAAAGAATATCACTCTTCTTTTAAAAGTTAGCACACAGGCTACTACTCAATCCTTTTAAATAAGTCACTCCAGTCAGCACTTAAAATGCATTCTAAATGTATAAAGTAAAAAAAGGTAAGCATTGTTTGAGTATATATATATATATATATATATATATATATATATATGTATATGTGTATGTGTGTAGCTTTCTCAGTTGTCTCGTGTTTAATTTCTTTTTTTTTTTTTTCAAAACAGGTTTATTGTTTTAACATATAAGAGAAATATCATAACAATTTTATACAAGTAATTAAAAATAGGTATTATTATAATATTCAACATGTTTGTTTAATTTCTGAGCACAGTGCAGATTGTATCATTATTGTTTTTCTACTCTAGGAAAATGAGAGACTAAATAAGGAGCTGGCTTACTATACTGACAACAGTCGAGTCAGACGACGTCTGAAGGATACCTTTGCTGATTCACTCCGTTATGTGAATAAAGTTCTAAATTCAAAGTTTGGCTTTACCTCTCGTAAAGTTCCTGGCCACATGCCTCATATGATTGACCGCATTGTTATGCAAGAACTGCAAGACATGTAAGTATGCTACTTTCCCAGCAGTACTTTTTTCGTAGTCATGAACCCTATTTGGAGACATTAAAAGATAGTATTATTATATTGTTGTTGGGTATTAGGAGACAGAGGAAAAATCTTGGGCCATTTCTGTCAAGCACCTGGCTTAAAGGATATCATAGGTTCATAGGTTTATACTAGGCTATCTGCCCTAAGGCATTTATAAGCCTAGCCCAAAGTTTTGTGGCTTACGCCACCCCTTATGTTAAAAAATATTGTGCCCATTAGTTTGTTGTGCCTCTGTCCAGCAGTGACACAGAGATGATTCCCGGGGTAAACCTACGATCTCCCATCCACCAGTCAAGATTTCTCTTGAACAGAGCCAGCGAGGTGCTCTGCCTCACATGGACCGGGATTTTATTCCACAGCATAGGGAGTCTCTGAGTGACAAATCTATCCCTCCAGCATGCCTTATTTATATCTGTGCTAAGGTTTAAGTCGCTTGCTCTAGTGGATCTGGTAGATTTGGATTTTTTGAGGTGGAGCATGTCCATTAATTCCGGGTTGGACATGGCCTTGTATGTCAGGCACAGGTCACCTCTGAGCAGACGGTATGCAACTGAATAGAGCTGGAGTTTCTTCAGTCTGGCAGCATATGACAGATTTTGGAATCCCTTTATCCTTTTGGTGTGGAACTTTTGGGGTCTCTCCAATTGCTGCAGGTGTCGGGTGAGATACATCCCGAATGGGGCATTGTACTCGATCATTGGTCTGATAAGTGAAGAGTACAGGGGAACAATGACCTCACTTGATCTGGATGTGAATCCCTTCATGATCAGGTGGGCAATGTAGAAGGTCTTTCTAACCACTTCAGCAATGTGAGTGTCAAAAGAAAGGCCACTGTCAACCTGGGTCCCCAGGTCCCTGATAACCTCTTCTGTGCTTAGTGGATTGCCACCTATATGGTAGCTTGGGGTTACCTTGTTTTTCCCGAAGGGTATGACTATACATTTTTTGGCATTTAACTTCAGGCCATGGCTCTGGCACCAGCTATCAGTTTCCGTGAGACCCCTCTGAAGGATATCTGTGTCCGATGTACTTTCCACTATGGCGCCCAGTTTGCAATCATCTGCAAACTTTGTCAGCCATAGTCCTCCTATGTTTGCCTGTACTTCTGAGAAGTAGATGCCGAACAACAGGGGGCCAAGGACTGAGCCCTGTGGGACACCACTTGTGACCGGCTTGGTGTCTGACATGGTGCCAGCAACTCTAACCCTGTGGGTTCTGTCCTTTAGCCAGTTTGCAACCCATCTTGTGACATATGGGTTTACATTTAAGCTGGTAAGTTTCTCTATAATACCTGAGTGGGGTATTGTGTCGAAAGCTTTTGCAAGGTCAAGGTAGGCTGTATGGACTGCCTTTCCCTCATCAATGGCCTTGGTGACTATTTCGAAGAAGTCGACCAAGTTCAAAAGGCATGATCTGCCCTTGACAAAGCCAAACTGGGTCAGGTCCAATGTCTGCAAGTCCCCTATGTCTTTGTTTATGAGTTCCATTATGATCCTCTCCATAGCTTTGCAGACCAGGCTTGTTAAGCTTATGGGGCGGTAATTACCAGGGTCCGTAGAGGCACCGCCTTTGTGGAGTGGGACCACAGTTGCCGTACGTCACTCGTTGGGCACGTATCCTGTGGTAAGGCTAAGATTAAACAGCTGCCTTATGTGCGGGTTTAGTTCCTCATTGAGTTCGTGTAGCACACAGCCGGGGACACCATCCGGTCCCATTGATGCTGTGTTTTTAGCTTTAGAGAGAGCAGCTTTTACCTGCGCATTTGAGATGTCTGGGAGGCTACACTCCGCTGGGATAGTTATCTCTCCTTTTGAGGGGGAGAGGGGGTGAAGTTTGCACTGAACCTGTCTGCCAGTATGTTGGCAATGTCTGTGGGTTCAGTGATTTTTGTATCATTTTGGACTAATTCTGAGCATATCTGGGAGATTCCACCCAGGTTTCTAACATAGCTGAAAAAGGCCTTATGATTGTCTTTTGAATCTATGGCAATTTTTCTCTCAAAGTTGGCCTTGGATGATTTTATGAGTGCTCGTATTTTTTTACTAATAATGATCAAGGGTGTCTTCTCTTTTATGGATTTTGCTCTATCATGTAACAGCTTTCTCCTCTTATTGTAAAGTTTGTTTATGGCTGGGGTCCACCAGACTGGACGTTTGCCCTTGGTGGAAAGAGTCTTGGTTTTATTAGGGATTGCCTGATCCATGCAGTCCTGGAGGTGTTCTTAGAAGGCATTTGTAAGGGCTTCTGCAGCTTGGGTTGTGGTTTCCACTGGCTCGGGGGCCTTGAAGGATACCACACCAGTCTTGAGTAGTGTGAAGTTTGCTTTAGAGAAGTTCTTCACTGTGGTCTTTTTTGTTTGGGGTGGGGGCGGGATGTGGATTTCCAGTGAGATTAGTTTATGATCTGATCTCACCAATGAGAGATATACTTCCAGTGTGGAGCATTTTGTCCCCATGTTTGTGATGATGAGATCTAGTATATTTTCTCCTCTTGTGGGAACGGTGACTAGTTGTTCCATGGCATTTGAATTTATGAACTCCAGGAACCTTTGGACTAAAATGTTGGGGCTTGAGTAATGTTCCCAGTCTATACTCGGGTAGTTGAAGTCATCCAGTATAATGGTGTTTGGAGATACATTTATACCCTCCAGTGTCTTCAGGAAGGCTGTGTGGGGTTCCTGAGTTTGAGAGGGTGGCCTGTAGCATGCTACAAATTGTAGAGCAGTTTTGCCTATGGTTAATTGCACCTGGATGGTTTCCGATGCTTCGTGCGTTGCCACCAACCTGGAGGTGTGGGTATCCTTGATGAATATGGATACACCCCCTCCTTTTGTGGTGTGGTCCGGGTTTTGGGGCGGGCATGATATGAGGTAAAACCTGATAGTGCCGGGGTGCTCTCAGGAGCCTTGAACCAGGTTTCAGTTACAGCACAGACATTGATGTTCTCCATACTGAGAAGGGTCTTGAGTGCGTGCATTTTGAGATTTAGACTTCTGGCATTGAGCAGCATTACCTTTAGTTTCTTCCCATTTTTGTTTTCTAGGGTGGTAGGTTTAGAATTTGAGCCTTGCCTAAAAAAGGCACTATGGGGGTGGCAAGAACCTTAGCCAATATCCGGAATCCCAGGGGTGACAGGTGCAAGCCGTCCCTTGCGAATCAACTCACTCACTTGGGGAGGCATCAGGAATCTGATTAGGGAGAGAAGTCAGCAAGCAAAGGAGAGTAGCATTGCTGGAATTGAATTCATCTTTTCATCTTTGAGTCTTGGTGAGTCCCTTCACAAGGCGGACCCTGTTTTTCACAAAATCTCAACAAGATGACACTGATATATAGACTGCATTTTATATAGCATATATCATGGACAGAAGTAGGTTAAAAAATGATAGCTGGGTGCACAAGACCCAGGATAAAAAAGTGCCCAATCCTAGTAGGTGCACTTGTGCCAGAACTGGAAAAAATGACAGTGTAGAATCCTTAATACACAAAAACATTCCTACAATAGGGCCAGGCCCAAGGGGAGGATGGCCCCCTTGATGTAGAAGGATGTAGCACTCCACAAAAAAACACAAAAACTGTTAGGCCAAAAAAGAGCCATAAAGATGATAAAGTGGACTACTGAGGATAAGAAAGAAATTATGTATTGTTACTATTATTCAGGAAGCCCAGAATTTCCAGACAGAAGATGTACAAAAAGATTAAGAGAAAATTAGAGGAAAGAAAAATACTTCTACAAGAAAAATTGTCAGAAGCTTCAAATAAAAAAGTTTGTGTTCATTAATGCAACAGATTTATGAGAAACATTATATAGACCAAGAAACCTTGATCCGTTTGGAAAAAGAAGCATCTGAGGAAGTGCGAAAATATAATCAACAAAATCTAGAGACTTTTGAAAGGTACAAAAAAGAAATATGGACTTGGGGAAAGAGAGATCTGATATGGTGCAATATTTATGCAAAAGAGAGAGCCAAATTAATCAACACAAAAAAAGCAGTCCCAAAGATATTCAAAGAGAAATACGGACAAAAGCATCCAGGTATGGAAAATTTCACAATAAAAAATAGGATCACAAAGGGGGAACATAGAAGAGAAGATTAGTAAAGTTGAAGTTGTGGAATACTTGCGAAGTGAAGGATTTGATTTAGGAAGTCTAACACAGGTTACATCACAGCATGATGGAACGAGTCCCTAAAGTAAGGAAAAACGGGAGGATCAGGAAACATCTGAAGAAGAAATATGGACATGGGAAATATATATATATATAAATATAATACAATATTTATGCAAAGGAGAAAGCAAAGCTAATAAATAAAAAAAGAGCAGCAGCAAAGATATTTGAAGAGAAATACAGGCAAAGGAATCTGGACAAGGAAAGTTTTACAGTACCAAAAATAAAAAAACAAGAGGAAAAGTAGAAAAGAGAATTAGTAATGGAGAAGTTAAAGAAATGGAAACTGAGGTTATGGAGTACCTGTGAAGTGAATGATTTGCTGTAGAAAATCTACCATAGAAAACACCACAGCAGGATAGATCAATGGTGCATAGGTGTGTACTAGGCTAACGAACACAATAGTCTTTTTTAAGCCTAGCCATGCATCCCAAATCTGTGACAAGTTCTGGTACTCTTGAAAAGTGTAAGCAGAGGTGTGGGAGATGAGCTGTTTATACACTGCCCATGTCCATTGCAGACGTAGGTGCCAATCCAAGGATGAATTTCCTGTTCCCCATCCAACTGTCCAAGTTGCACATGAATTGGATTAGGAATCAACTCTGCTTTACATGGATGAGTAGCTTATTCCAGAGAAGGTGTAGTCTCTGGGATGCATTTCAGTTTCTTCCTGTAACTGCCCATCATATCACATTTTATTTATTTTTTATTTAACATCTGTTTACCGGGAAATTCCGACTTGGAACAAGCCAATTTTCTGCGAAGACCCAGAGAGAAATGCTTCAGATGCACTTCTTTGTAAGTTAACACTCCTCTCTCCACCAGCATACTCCCTTTTCACTCCCCTGTCCCAGTTCTTCTCACCC
Source organism: Protopterus annectens (assembly GCF_019279795.1). Classification (NCBI taxonomy): domain Eukaryota; kingdom Metazoa; phylum Chordata; order Ceratodontiformes; family Protopteridae; genus Protopterus; species Protopterus annectens. Next base: position 277,941,554 of record NC_056745.1, read on the forward strand.
TAACAACTTGCTTTCAATACTTTTTTTCAATATCGAAATACAACAAAATATGTGCTGTTTTGGACCCTTCAAAAACTCAATCACTTTCTGACTTTATTATCCTTGACAAAAAGCATAACTCCCTGAAAATGTTCACCTTATTCAAATATGTGGGACTCTGGCTGGACCAAAACTTAAGTTTCAACTTCGCATTCACAAACCAAAGCAAACCTATATATATTATTCACTCATTAGACCCATTATAGAGTACAGTGCCTCTTTTGGTATCTACCTCACAAGACATCTACAATAACTAGAAAGGCCACAGAAATACCTCACAAAGAGGATTACCAGTCTCAAACAGATGCCCTACGCAGACCGTCTAAAAAAACTCCAGCTTTACTCATCACATATCGCCTACTGAGAGGCAATCTCTGCCTAACATACAAAGCTATGTCAACCCCAGAGCTGTTGGACATGCTCCACTTAAAGAAATCTCAATCCCTCCGAGCTACACGCTCTAGGGATCTAAACCTTGTCACCAAAATAAACAGAACATGCCGGAGGGATAGATTCCTGTCCCAGAGACTTCCCATACTCAAACTACCTATATATATCAAACAAAGCTCCTCATTAGCACTCTTCAAGAAAAATCTTGATGATTGGATGGGAGATAGGAAATTCACCCCGGGGATCACTTCTGTGGCTCTGCTTAACAGGGGCACAGGAAAATAATTTTCTTGGGTGGCGAAAGCCAGGGTGCTTATATGGGCCCTATGGACAATAGCCTAGTACTTACCTATGAACCTATATAGCAAACACTTTTTTGGGTATGGATGATCTTACACTTAACTCCCATTAGGTATATAAGCCATTGGGAAAGGCATTCTGTCCTAGATTCAAAGAAAAGCATTATCTCGCAACAAACTACTACCAAGAAAATATAATACCATCTCACTAGTGCCAAGAACAGAACACTATTACTCACTGCTGAAAAAAGCAAACTGGCTCCAAATCCATTACAGAGTAGGTCTGCAACTAAGCACCTTTTATTCAACTGCTAAATCAGAACTCCTTCTCTTATCTAACAGGAAGATTCACAGTCAGGGAAAATGTTACAGCCTCGTCTCTCACCCTTATCATGCCTACTCTCTACACCATCTTTATCTCTAGAAAATGGAGTAGCCACACCTTCTCAACATTAGGCCACAAATTCTGGGAAACTATAACACCAGCTATAAGAACTCTGCTACTCTACTGCAATTCAGGAAAGCTCTCAAACGCTACAGTACCCCACTTAATTAACAGAATGCTACTGCTTTCCAAACATAACCCATACAACATATTCCAACTGCTACCAAATTTCTTTAACAATGTTTATACAATCACTAGCCAGCATATTTTTGAACACCTAAACCAATGCCATTTACTGGATCTGTTCCAGTTTCTTCCTCCAACTGCCCCTATTTTGGGGCCTTTGTTCCCCCATTATTTCAGGTTTTGTCCAGATTTATTGCAGTAAGAGGTTGAGAGGTATGCACAGAGTTCCCATATGAAAGAACAACAAATGACAGGACGAAACTGAAGTGATTGTGGCACAGGAAGATGCTCTGGAACTTTCTATAGAATGCCCACAGGAAATGGAGAAGAAAGAATGTGCCCTCAGTTTAGAAGAAAGTGATGTAAGAGAAGTGGTTTAATAGAGATGGATAGACATATTAAGATCAATGAAAGAAGTAGACTCAGAAAGTCAATAAAATTAAGTTAGAAGCTTGATAAAACAAATGAACACAGTAATTAGGGGACTGCCGAAAATGCACAAGGGTCTCATTAATCCACCTATGAGACCTATAGTCTCCGGTAGTGGATGGCTTTTGGAACCAGCCTCTATATTTGTTGAAAAGCAATTGAGACCAATTGTAAATAGTACTAACTCTATATTGAGGGACACTAAGGAATTTTTAGAAAGCTATGGTGAATATTTAATATCATTGGATGATAGTACTAACAATGATTTATTAGTTACTTTAGATGTCGTTTCGTTATTTACATCAATTCCTAATAATACCGGCATGGAATTTCTGAGATTGTTCTTAATTGAGAAAGAAGTATCAGGGAATTCTATTATAAAAATTCTAGCATTATTAGATTTAATATTGAATAATAATGTGTTTTTATACGATGATACATACTATTTACAGAACAAAGGTGTTGCCATGGGTACTCCATGTGCCAACTCATATGCCAACCTGGTGTTGGCATATTGGGAGCATACCTATGTTATGGCCAATGGGTTGTATAATAAGTACATTAAGTTCTACAAGTGTTTTGTAGACGATGTCTTTTTTTACATGGGCGGGTACCAAGACAGAGCTGATTCAATTTATTGATTATATCAATGGCACCACCGATTTTTTGAAATTTGAGTATAAGAGCTCAGATATGATGATTGAATTCCTAGATGTCCAGATCTTAAAAAGAGATGGGGCTATTCATTCAGAGATATATAGGAAGCCATGCTGGAAGAACAGCATTTTGCATCATAGTAGCATGCATCCTCAACATATTTATCATAACATTATAACAGGTCAGAGTCTTAGAATGTCACGCCTCACTACTGATGAGGAGACATTTGATTCTAAACAACAGATGTTAGCTCAAAACTTATTATCAAGAGGTTACAGCAAACATGAGGCTGATGGTGTTTTTCAAGTCAATGATTCTGTTAGGAAATGTAAGGGAAAGCCCTATTTGTACAAGCACAAAGGAAACAATGTAGCGAATAATGATCAGTCCTTGAAGTTTAAGAGGTTAACTATTCCTTATTCTAATCAGAATTTGAAAATTAAAGAAGTGATAAATAAGAATTGGAGCATTCTGACCACGGATGAAAGGATTACTCAGATAGTGGGAATTAGACCTAGTTTTTCTTATAAGAACACCAAGTCACTTAAAAGATTATTATGTTATGAGAACAACACTAGAGAACCTATTAGATCCATTAGAGAAGGTACGTTTCCTTGTAGAACATGTAATCATTGTGCCTATATGTCTGGCAGTAATAATTTTGTACCCCCTGATACTACTCACAGATATAATATGAACTTGAATGGAATGAATAATAAACTTCGGACTCAACACGACTCAGCAAACACTTTAGATAAAAGACTGTAAGTTTTATTTGGTAAGCGCTTTCGCGTACCTTCTGTACGCTTCTTCAGACCACAAATATTACAGCAGATTAACAGCTTTTATATGCTGTGACTCAAACACACTTAATTATTTAATAACAATTAATTAAACACATTCAACAATTCAACAAACAATTAAAACAATTAAAACATTAAAGGTGTATGCTCTAAAACCATTTATTCAAAGAAAGCTTGAGTTAGGGTGCACTAAGAAAAGGCTAAAACCATCACTATATAATAAATAGATAAATAAATTGATGTGTAACATGTAAATCTAAAGGGACTGAGAATGGCTCAGACATGTTACTAACAAATAAATAATGTTATATAGTATACTTAAATATGTGGATATACGAATAAAAATAGTATTAAATATAGATATATAGATATGAATATAAATTAGTATGTATATGGCATTCAAAAGTATGTCATTAAGGAATTTTATAAACCTTGGTTAGATTACTAAACACAGTATAACGATTTTAAATACATGAAAGTATGGGTGTAATAAATATTATAATATTGTAAAGAACCTAAATCTATGTGTGAACACCTGTAATGATTAAAACATGGTGTATAAAGTGCTGATGCAGGAAAAGATAAAGAAGGGAAAGAAATAAAGAAAAAGAGAAAAGAAGCCTGTCACTAAACACATAAAAAGATCTTATTAAGGGGAATCAAGTCAAATTCCAAGAACTGTATTTCCTTATACAGATAGTAGAATATATTGCACATTGTAAACTCACAATCAATTATCTGCGTGCATTAAGGTAGGGTTTGATTGAAACATAAAGGTTTAAACCTGGAGGGTAATGTCCTTTCAGTCTTAAAATCCATTTCAATTCTTTAAGTTCTAATAAATTAATATAGTCTCCTCCCCTAATGTTTGGTTCTACTATTTCAAGTACCCTGAATACAAAAGAATGATCAGGATGACATTGTATGTGCTTCGCTAAGGCATTTAGTTCATTTAATTTCTTTATATCATAGATGTGATTATACACTCTATTTTTAAGTTTACGTTTTGTTAAGCCTACATAAAATGCAGTACATTGTTCACACGTGGCTAGGTAGATCAGCCCTGAACTGTCACAGGTAGCTAAAAATCTTGGCTTAAAGTTGTATTTAGTTTCAGGATGTATAAAAACTTGTTCTCTAGTAACAAACTTGCAATAATTGCAATGATTGCAAGGGTAAGTACCTACCTTCTCTACCGACTTTAATTTTGTTTGACTGGGTTTATCACAGAGTATTCTTTTGAGACTTTTATTATTCCTGTAGGTGAAATGGGGTGTCTTACCTACTATTTGTTGTGTAAAATCATCAGTCATTAGTACTTTCCAATTATTATTAATTATTTTCCTAATATTCAAACTGTCATTGGTGTAGGTAGTGATGAAACTTATCTTCCCTGTAGAACTGGGTGGATTTTTGCATCCTGTCTCATACTTGAGATTATTTCTTAAAATGAAATCTCTGGTTTCAGCTTCTTTTAAAACTTGTGACCTAACATTTTTTACTAACTTTTCATCATACTTTCTTTCAATAAAAATGCTCTCTAAGTTATTTGCTTCACGTGTTAAGTCATCTTTGTCCTTGCAAATCTTGGATATTCTAGTGAACTGACTTTTAACTATCCCTTTGAACACGTGGCGAGGATGCATGCTGTCATAGCATAGTATAGAGTTTCTCCAGCATTTTTTTCTAAATAAATTAGAACTTAACTTGCCATTTCTTATATTCAGGGATACATCTAAAAAATTCACTGATTCATAAGACATATGTGCAGTAAATCTGAGAAATGTAGTAGTGGTTTCTAAATGATTTTTAAAATCAACAAATTCTTCTATGGAGCCTTCCCAAACCAAAAGGATGTCATCTACAAAACGATAATAGGCCACTACTTTTCTAAACAGAGGGTGGGTAAAGACAAAGTCTCTTTCCCACTTATGCATTACTAAGTTTGCATAAGTGTTTGCACACGGGGTGCCCATGGCTACCCCTGATATCTGCAGATGTAAGCACCCCTCGAAAACAAACACATTGTTATAAAGGACTAAGTCTAGCAATTGGCAAATAAGGATGATATCATTTCTTTTTATGTGTGAAAATGCTGATAATAACTCTCTCACTGCTTGGACACCTTCAACATTAGGTATGGAAGTGAAAAGGCTGGTCACATCCATAGTAACTAGCAGATGTTGCCCCTCAACCAATTCTTTATCTATTAAGTTTAAAGAATCCAAGAGGTGGTAGGTGTCTTTCAAGATGTTAGGGATTTCATTTACTATAGGTCTCAGGGTCTTTTCTAAGTAAACTGACACTTTTTCTGTAAACCATCCTTCACTAGCTACAATGGGTCTAAGGGGTGGGGGTAAAACTCCTTTATGCATTTTAGGCAGTCCTTTGATGGCAGGTACAAATGGTTTATCTATAGTAAAATATTCATACAGGCCTTCAGATATTTGGCCGCACATAAGTAGGTCATAAATCTCATCTTTGACACTTGCTAGAATAGTTTGCAGTCTAGAGTTATCAATCTCCAAATAAATGCTATCATCTTTCAACATATCATGCATTAAGGTTTGGTATGATGAGCTATCAAATATAGCTACACCACCTCCTTTGTCAACAGGTCTAAAAACTAAAGAAGAGTCATACATTAAATTACGAAGAGAGGATTGCATTCCTTTAGTCATATTAAAATACATACATTTCCTTTTAGTATTCATGCAATATTCATAAAGTTCCTTTTCACATAATTTAATAAAAAGGTCAACATGCCCTGGTATTATAGGAAAAAACGAGCTCTTTCTTTTAAAATTAACTGAATTAGCTTCACCACTGTCATTTTCTGTTGTTTTAGACTTAAAAAATATTTTCAGGGCTATGGAACGCCCAAACATTCTGAGGTCAGTGAATAAGTCAGAAAGGACACTGCCTTGCGACGGCACAAACGATAACCCTCTGTTTAAAAGTTCTTTATCGTATACTGAAAGCACATACCTGGACATATTAAAGAAAAGTTGTTTTTTTACTGATAATGTCTCCTTCTCTGGAAGGCTTCGTTGTCTTCCGATAGCTTGCGTTTCCTGCTCCAACTGTTCCTGCGTTCTCTCATTGGGGCCAGCTTCTTTATGGGGTACGGTAAAAAAGAAGAAGAAGAAGTGGTACCGTCATTTTTAGGAATTGCTCCAAGATTTCGTTGGGCTAGCTTGTTGCGATTTGCTTCCTGGTTAGGAAGGGGAGTTGAAGTAGCTGCCATAGGTGTTGCAATCATGGGGGCTTCTGGAGGTGTAACAAAATTATCTCTTGAGCCATCCTCTGGAGCAGCCCGTGAAGTCGCTAGAGCCGGAAATCCCATCTCTGCTGTCGTTATGATGGTATCATCATTAGGCGCCGAGTTTGGAACCTGCATGCGTGCGTGAGCATTGAGAAATTCTCTTTTGGGCCAAATGAAGACATTCCCCGAAGAGAAATCTTCATAATCTCGTTGCAGCTTCTTGTGTTTAATTTGCTGCAACCGGAGGGCATAAGAGCTCACTTGATTAAATAAATTGTCCATTCTTTGCTGAAAGTGATCCCCTGGAAAATTTTCCGTTAGTTCTTGCTGTAAGTTGTTGATTTTAATAAGCAATTCTTTTTCAATCGGACTAAAATAGTCTATTAATAAACGGACATACTGCATGCTGGCTTCTAAATTAATTTCCTGCCATTTTTTTAGCAGGATAGGATGTGCATCACCATAAGAAGGCATGCAAAGTATCCGCATACCTCTTGGAATCAATTTGAAGCGTACACAAGCTTCCATGTGTTTTCTTTGCCAATTCAGTCGTTGAAACTTGTAAAGATCATTTTCCAGAATTTTAATTTTGGTTTTAAAACTTTCTAGACAGTCATTATTGGTTTCTATTATATTACCATTCAGTACCTTGAGGTCCAGATCCAATAAAGGATTAAGTCCATCATTTAATAATGTTGTCCACATTTCTTTCCTTCTTGGTATTCTCGGTTCTGGCACATAGTCTAGTTCCACAATAGGAGAAGTCATGACGTGTGTTGTAGTGGTATTAAACAAAAATATATTGTATAAAACCAAATGCCACTACAACAAAGAGTCCTAAGTTAAAGGAATAACTGGAATGAATAATAAACTTCGGACTCAACACGACTCAGCAAACACTTTAGATAAAAGACTGTAAGTTTTATTTGGTAAGCGCTTTCGCGTACCTTCTGTACGCTTCTTCAGACCACAAATATTACAGCAGATTAACAGCTTTTATATGCTGTGACTCAAACACACTTAATTATTTAATAATTAATTAAACACATTCAACAATTCAACAAACAATTAAAACAATTAAAACATTAAAGGTGTATGCTCTAAAACCATTTATTCAAAGAAAGCTTGAGTTAGGGTGCACTAAGAAAAGGCTAAAACCATCACTATATAATAAATATATTATATATAATATAAATGGTGTTTTTCAAGTCAATGATTCTGTTAGGAAATGTAAGGGAAAGCCCTATTTGTACAAGCACAAAGGAAACAATGTAGCGAATAATGATCAGTCCTTGAAGTTTAAGAGGTTAACTATTCCTTATTCTAATCAGAATTTGAAAATTAAAGAAGTGATAAATAAGAATTGGAGCATTCTGACCACGGATGAAAGGATTACTCAGATAGTGGGAATTAGACCTAGTTTTTCTTATAAGAACACTAAGTCACTTAAAAGATTATTATGTTATGAGAACAACACTAGAGAACCTATTAGATCCATTAGAGAAGGTACGTTTCCTTGTAGAACATGTAATCATTGTGCCTATATGTCTGGCAGTAATAATTTTGTACCCCCTGATACCACTCACAGATATAATATGAACTTCTATGCCGATTGTAAATCCAGAGATGTAATATATGTGGCAGTCTGTCAGACATGTTCATGTTTTTATGTGGGAAAAACCAATAGGAGCCTTAGGGAACGTGTCAGGGAATATATTTATGCAATAAATAAAGAAAATTAAACCAATGCATTGACCAGACATGTATTACAAATGGGCACTTCCCATAAGTTTAAATTCAGTGTACTTGAATTAATAAAGAAAACTAATAGGTTAGGCAACATCAAGAGTTATACTGAAGAGAGGAAGAATAGATGGATAATAAGGCTACAGAGTTATAAAGGGCATGGTTTGAACGAAAAGGTTACACTTAAACCATTCCTATCAGCTCGTCCATATGTACACTGAAACGAAACATCTTTACATAGTTTTGTACTGTCAATATTATGTAGTCATAGGCTGAGTTCTTTTATACATGTTTTATATTTCAACGATTTTATTTGAACAATATATCAGAATAGGTATATATTATGTTATGTCTATATTGTATTGCTTTATGTGCTGTATTGGGGACATATTTCTAATATTATATTTTTAAGTAAGTGTGCTAATGATGTAACAATTTTGATTGGTTGATGTGTTTTTGAAATGCTATTTAAATATGTGAATGTGAATGGCAGTTTGTTAAAGTCTGAAGAAGCGTTGTTGAAATGTGAAAGCGCTTACTTTTACTGCAGTATTAAATTGTTTTATTTTATTACGTGGTCGTGGTGAGCCTCTTCTGTTTGGATATTGCATTTTCTTGGCTCTGCAGAGGCTTTTTATCCAGTACTGCTTTGTTTGATTTGCCTTTACAGTAATTAGGACTGGCCATATAGATTCATGCAATGTAACAGAAGTAAACAGGATATATTACTGTGCAGCCAAATTAATAACAGATAGTCTTACCACAAAAACACAGGGTAGTAAAGGAAAGGAAGGGGAGAAATCGAATACCATCAGTGAAGTATCGAATAGAGAAAACTATAAAGAATTAAGACCAGAAGTGTCACTGTTTGCAGCAGATAGTAAAGACAACCACAAGGCCTTCTATAGTTATGTAAAGAATCTCCATGGCAATACCCAGATTTGCTCTGCGCTACTGCACAACGATACCTCCTATACCGAACCAAGAGATATTGCCAATATACTGGCTGACAGATTCAGTGCCAACTTTACCCCCCCAAAGGACCAATCACAATACCAGTAGATTGCCAGGCACCCAGTATTACTGCTGCACAGGTTAAAACAGCACTGTCCAAGGCCAAGAATACAGCTTTTATGGGACCTGACAATATCCCAGGCTGTGTTCTACATGAACTACCGAGTGAACTGGCCCCCTCACCTGTGTGCCCTGTTCAATCATAGCCTCACCTCAGGCTTTGTCCCTACCGAATGGCACACTGCTACAGTCATCCCTCTCCACAAAGGAGGAGTGACTACAGACCCTGGGAACTATTGCCCCATTAGCCTGACTAGTCTGATTTGCAAAGCTATGGAATGCATCATCATGGACCTAATAAACAAGGACTTAGGGAATCTCCAAACTCTGGATCCCACACAGTTTGCTTTTGTGAAGGGTAGATCATGCCTGCTCAACTTGGTCGACTTCTTTGAGTCAGTCACCAGAGCTGTGGATGAAGGCAAGATGGTTCATACAGCCTACCTTGATCTGGCCGAGGCCTTTGATGCCATTCCCCACTCAGAAATCATAGAAAAACTCACTAAGCTAAGCATCAACCCCTATATTACTAGGTGGGTTGCAAACTGGCTCATAGATAGAACCCACAATGTGAAAGTAGCTGACTCTAAGTCAGACTGCAGACTAGTCACGTGTGGAGTCCCACAGTGTTCAGTCCTGGGTCCTCTCCTATTTGCTATCTACTTCTCTGAAGTCCAGGCCAACACGAAGGGACTCTGGCTGACAAAGTTTGCAGATGATTGCAAGTTGGGAGCTATTACTAACTCCCCAAGTGATGACGTCCTACAGAAAGGCCTCACTGACACCAACAACTGGTGTCAGAACCATGGCCTTAAGCTCAATGCCAAAAAATGTGTTGTCATCTCCTTTGGGAAAAACCCAGTTCCCATGAATTACCACATCGATGATAGTCCACTGAACACAGAAGGTGTTATAAGAGATCTGGGAACACAGGCTGACAGCAGCCTCACTTTTGACCACAACATTGCCACTGTGGTAAGAAAGTCCTTCTATGTGGCACATCTCATTACTCAGGGTTTTACATCTAGGAAGAAAGAGGCCATTGTCTCTCTCTGCTCTTTCCTCATTAGGCCAATCATAGAGTACAGTACCCCATTTGCCATGTACCTCACTAGACACCTACAACTCACTAAGCTAAGCATCAACCCCTATATTACTAGGTGGGTTGCAAATTAGCTCACAGACAGGACTCACAGTGTGAAAGTAGCTGACCCCAAGTCAGACTGCCGACCAGTCACAAGTGAAGTCCCACAAGGTTCGGTCCTGGGTTCTCTCCTGTTTGGTATCTACTTCTCTGAAGTCCAGGCCAACACGAAGAGAACTCTGGCTGACAAAGTTTGCAGATGATTGCAAGTTGGGAGCTATTAACAACCCAAGTGAGGTTGACATCCTACAGAAAGGCCTCACTGAGACCAACGACTGGTCAGAACCATGGCCTTAAGCTCAGTGCCTTAAAATTTGTCGTCATCCCCTTTGGGAAAAACCCGGTCCCCATGAATTTCCACATCAGTGGTAGTCCACTGAACACAGAAGGCGTTATAAGAGATCTGGGAACACAGGTTGACAGCAACCTCTCTTTTGACAGCCACATTGCCACTGTGGTCAGAAAGTCCTTCTGTGTGGCGCATCTCATTACTAAGGGTTTTGCATCCAGGAAGAAAGAGGGCATTGTCTCCTTCTACTCTTCCCTCATTAGGCCAATCATTGAGTACAATGCCCCATTTGGCATGTACCTCACTAGACACCTGCAACAACTGGAGAGGCTGAAAAAGTACCTCACAAAGAGGATATTAGGCCTTAAACACTTGCCCTGTATGGACAGACTCAAAAACTCCAACTATTCTCTGTCTCATATCGCCTACTTAGAGGCGATCTCTGCTTGACTTACAAAGCCATGTCTGACCCAGCTCTGTTAGAAATGCTACATCTAAAGAAATACCAATCCCTCAACACCACATGCTCCAGAGACCTCAACCTCATTACCACAATAAACAGAATGTGCTGGAGGGACAGGTTCATAACCCACAGATTGCCCATGATATGGAATAGACATCCCATACATGTCAAACAGAGCACCTCACTGGCTGTCTTCATTAGAAATCTTGATGAGTGGATGGGAAATAGAAAATTCACCCTGGGAATCACTCCAGTGGCTATACTCGACAGAGCTACTAGGAACTAAGGTTGGGTGGCACAATGCCAGGATAATCTTATGGGCTAAGCTTATAAAGGCTCCAGGGCCATTAGCCTAGTACACACCTATGAACTTATGCTGAGGGAACAGATCAACAAAAGTACTCAGACGTGTTAACAGTAACGTGTGGTATCAGAACAGATCAGGATCTATAGCGCACTATCACAAATAAACTAAAAATATCAGCACAGGCAGAAAAACTTAGAAGATATGCAGATAAATATAAAGGAAAAGTACAAAATAAGCAGTTTGATGACCCAGAAAAATTTTGTAGATAATTTGGAAAAAAGGCTAAAGGAATTGAAACACCACCAAAAAAGTAGAAATAGATGCATTTTGGAGAAATGTCTATGAAGATCCTGTGGAACATAACAAAGATGCTAAATGTATAGAAGTAAAAGAAATAATAAGTTCAAATGTGCAGGATATGAAATGGGATTAAGTAAATGCCTGGGAGATTGAAATAAAGTTAAGAAAAGTTCCTAAATGGAAAACCCCAGGTCTAGATGCAGTACCTAACATCTGGCTGAAAGTATTAACAGCTTTAGCCATGAGTAAGAACTATTTATACATGCACGCTGAACAGACACCAGCCTGGTTAACAACAAAAAAAAAACAATACTCCTACTTAAGGGCAAACATACAAGCTATCCTAAAAACTGTAGACCAGTAACTTGCCTTCCAGCAACATGTAAACTATACACTGGAATTGATGCTGATAGAGTTTATAGTCATTTAGAAGAAAACACAATCATAGCAATAGAACAAAATGGTAATAAAAGAAAGTCATATGGAACAAAGGATCATTTGTTTTTAAATAAAATCATAATGGAGAACTATATTCATGGATAAACGAGTGCTTAAAAATGTGCAAGATAACACCTTACACTCATCAGTTATGTTACAGTGACCATGAAACATTAGCAAACCACTTTTCAGTTAAGCCATGATAAAGGACAAATTAGTATTCCAGGGATAAAAATTCATGGGGCTGCTCTTCTATCTTGTCCTTAACCCATTAAGTTGTGTCCTTAACATATTGGGTGATGTCTGCAATTTTGCTCCATTAAAACAGCAACGTGTAAAGACGTCTCATCTTCTTTTTTGTAGATCATTTAAAACTGAATAGTTCATCAGATGAGGAACTGAAAGCACAACTGCAAGTGGTCAAAAGTTTTTTAGATGATATAAGAATGTCATTTTGGTCTTGATAAATGTGCAAAAGCAACCTTTAAAGCAGGAAAGTTGCAGCACCAAGTGTGATATAAAAGAAGATGAGCTAGAGGGAGTGTATAAATATTTGGGAATTGATGAAGGATAAACAGTAAAACGTTAACAAATGCAAATAAAACTTAGTAAGGAATATTTTAGAAGATTAATACTGAATGCAGCATTGCATCTAGGAACAAAGTCCAAGCTATAAAACCAATTTCCTCTTCCTGTCCTAAGTTACAGTTTTGGAGTGACTGACTAGCCCCAAAGATGTTGGATAGGTTAGGCAGGAAAGCAAGAAGGATGCTTCATGCACATCAAATGATGTATAAAAATCAGTGCATACCAAGGATTATATATCCCCCGTTCTGAAGGCGGTATGGGCCTCCTTGAAATTGATTATATGTATAGATCTGCAGTCATGGGAACTGCGTACATATCTCCTGACCTCACAAGACCTAAATATACTGAAAGTTGTGAAACATGAGGAGAGTAAGTCTAATATGACTTCCCTGGTTAGTTTAGCAGAAGCATATTTCTGTCAAGCGGGAATGGAAATCAAACCAGTAGATAAAAATCTGGCAGCAATTTAATGCGCCAAAAAAAAACAAAAGAAAGAATATAAGGTGAAGAATCAAATGAGAAGGCAAAAAATGTGGAAAATGCATGAATATAGTTGCAAGCAAGGGTGTAGCAGACATACTCTTTTTACACTACTGAGTACATTTTTTTCTGAGCATCACATCAGTATGGCTTTTTTTTTTCAGGTCACATTATATCTGCAACTTTCTAAATGAATGCATCCAAGAACCGGTGCAATATTGCTAATCTAAAAACAGTATATTTAATAGTTTCAGGAAGAATAGCTGAAAATGTTGCTTACATTCCTTGGGGGCAGTATTTTGAGAGGTGTGTCAATTTTTAAATGATAGGTGTCCGGAGGGGGGGTGGGGTTGAGAGCTTCTGAATGCAAAATGGAAATTGCTTGCTACACCCCTAGTTGCAAGTTTAGAAAACTCTTGGAACAATTTCATGTTGATCAGGATTGAATGCAGGAATGGTTAAGGAGAAGTGAATGTAAACCAAAAGACGAAAGTTTAGTATTGGCGGCCCAAGATTAGTGGACTTGCATACATGTTGGTTTACAAAGTCTTTTGAACATGTGGGCAAAGCAGACAAATGTAGGTTTTGTAAGAGAGAATTGGAAACAGTTGCACATCATGTTGCTGGCTGTGATATACTGATGGCAGAAGGACTGTATACTAAAAGGCATAATAATGTGGCAAGACTGTTGCATTGGGGATTGTACAAACATAATATTGAGGTAGCTGAAAACACTGGAAACATGAGCCACAAGGCATCATAGAAAATGATGAACTTTACATCACATGGGATCATCCATTACCAACAGTTCTAAAGATACATGTGAGAAAACCAGATATTGTAGTCCATGAAAAGAAGGCAGAAGTAGCATTGATCATTGAAATGAAACAAGGGCAGTGTGGAAGAAAGATACACAGACAGTTCCAGTAGCAGTAGGTGCAACAGGTCTTCTAAAAAAAGAAATTTACAGTCGTACTTGGATGTGTTACAGATGCATATAATTCCATACGAATTGCAAAAGGATTCATTACTGGGCACATTGTGGGTGCTGCAAAGAGCACTTCTGGCTTATATCAAAGATTGAAACAGCGCTAATTTCATATGTGGGTACTAAGCTATCTGCTCGAAGGCATTTATAAGCCTAGCCAGAATGTGTTGGCTTTTGCCGTCCCCTTAGATTAGTTCGCTGTGCCTCTGTCCAGCAGAGCCACTGAAGTGATCCCCGAGGTAAACTTTGTTTCCCATCCACTCGTCAAGGTTTCTTTTGAAGAGTGTTAGCGATTAGCTCTGCCTCATGTAGATTGGGATCTTGTTCCAAAGCATGGGAAGTCTCTGGGACAGGAATCTATCCCTCCAGCACGTCCTATTTATTGTTGTGGTGAGGTTTATATCTCTAGAGCGTGTGGCTCGAGGGGATAAGGTTTTCTTTAGGTGGAGCATGTCCATCAATTCTGAGTTGGACATGGCCTTGTATGTCAGGCAGAGATCACCTCTGAGTAGGCGGTATGCAATCGAGTACAACTGGAGTTTCTTCAGTCGAGCTGCATAGGGCATCTGTTTGAGGCAATTGATCCTCTTGGTGAGGTACTTCTGTGGTCTTTCCAGCTGTTGCAGATGTCTTGTAAGGTACATCCCAAATGGGGCATTGTACTCTAAGATGGGCCTGATGAGTGAGTAGAGGGGCACAATGACCTCTTTTGATCTGTATGCGAACCCTTTTGTGATTAGGTGGGCCACTTAGAAGGATTTTCTAACCACTTTGGCAATGTGATTATCAAAGGTGAGATTACTAT
Source organism: Protopterus annectens (assembly GCF_019279795.1). Classification (NCBI taxonomy): domain Eukaryota; kingdom Metazoa; phylum Chordata; order Ceratodontiformes; family Protopteridae; genus Protopterus; species Protopterus annectens. The sequence continues at coordinate 277,956,629 of NC_056745.1, forward strand.
CTACTTGGGTCTCCAGATCCCTTATTATGTCTTCTATATTTAGGGGACTACCACCTATGTGGTAGTTTGTGGGTACTTTGTTTTTTCTAAAGGGGATGACTATGCACTTTTTGGCATTTAGCTTGAGGCCATGATTTTGACACCAGGTATCCGTCTCAGTGAGACCCTTTTGGAGGCTGTCTGTGTCAGCCAGAGAGTCAGTTATAGCCCCTAGTTTGCAGTCGTCTGCGAACTTGGTCAGTCATAGTGCTCTTGTGCTTGCCTGTACCTCTGAGAATATGCCGAACAGGAGGGTTCCTAGGACTGAACCCTGGGGAACACCATTTGTAACCAGTTTAGAGACGGACCTAGCTCCCGCAACTCTCACCATGTGGGTTCTGTCTGTGAGCCTGTTGGCAACCGATCTTGTGACGTGTAGGGGTTTATGTTCAGGCTGGTGAGCTTGTCTATAATACCAGAATGGGGAATGGTGTCGAAGGCCTTAGCGAGGTCTAGGTAGGCTGTGTGTACCACCTTTCCCTCATCTGTATCCTTGGTAACTGTCTCAAAGAAGTCCACCAGGTTTAGGAGGCATGATCTACCCTTAACAAAGCCAAACTGGGTAGGGTCCAGTGTTTGGAGGTTCCCAATGTCTCTGTTAATGAGTTCCATGATGATGCGCTCCATAGCCTTGCAGACCAAGCTAGTCAGACTTATAGGGCGATAGTTCCCGGGGTCTTTTGTGGCTCCACCTTTGTGGAGCGGAATAACCGTTGCTGTGCGCCACTCTATGGGTATGTAGCCTGTGGCGAGGCTGAGTTTGAACAGTGTGTTTAGGTGAGGGGTTAGTTTGTCTTTGAGCTCGTGTAGGATGCAGCCTGGGACACCGTCCGGTCCCATTGATGCTGTGTTTTTGGCTTTGGAGAGGGCTGTTTTAACCTAAGTGTCTGTGATTTCAGGGACTCTACATTCTTCTGGTATGGTTATGGGCCCTTTTGGGGGTGAGGGGGGGTGAAGTTTGCACTGAACCTTTCTGCCAGGATGTTGGTGATATCAGTCGTTTCAGTGTATTTTGTGCCATTCTGCACTAACTCCGAGCAGATCTGAGCATTGCCACTTAGATTCTTGACATAGCTAAAGAATGCCTTGTGGTTATCTTTGGAGCCCTTGGAGCCCTTGGCAATTTTTCTTTCAAAGCTCGCCTTGGATGATTTTATGAGGGATTGTAGTTTCTTGCTGATACTGATCAGGGATGTCTTCCCTTCTTGGGATTTTTACTCTTTTCTGTACTAGTTTCCTCCTTCTGTTGTATAGCTTGTTTATGGCAGGAGTCCACCAGACTGGTTTCCGTTTCTTGGAGGAGTGAGTCTTGGTATTGCTTGGTATGGCATGCATTCTTGTAGCTGCCCGTAGAATGCATTAGTAAAGGATTTTGCAGCTTGGACAGTGTTATCCTTCAGCATGGGGGCTTTAAAACTTTCCACCTCTGTCTTAAGTAACATGAAGTTTGCTTTTGAAAAGTTTTTCATGGTGGCTTTCTTGTCCAGGGGTGCGGGCGGAATATGGATATCCAAAGTGATTTGTTTATGGTCAGATCTAACCAGTGAGGGGTTGACCTGTGGTGTGGAACACCGGTCGCCCATGTTGGTGATGACCAAATCCAATATGTTGTCACCTCTGGTGGGAGTGTTGACTAGCTGAACCAGGGCATTTGAGTTTATAAATTCTAGGAAAAGTTGGGCAAAGGAGTTAGTACTCGAGTAGTTCTCCCAGTTAATGTTTGGGTAATTGAAATCACCCAATATTAGGGTGTTTGGTAGGACCTTTATGTTTCCCAGTGTTTCCAGAAACGCGGAATGGGGGTCCTGGGACATGGTGGGTGATCTGTAGCAAGCTACAATTTGAATTGCAATTTTGCCCATTGTTAGTTGCACTTCGATGATCTCTGAAGCATCATGCTGTGCCACTAACCTGGAGGTGTGGGTATTCTTGATGTATATGAATACGCCCCCGCCTTTTGTATTTCGGTTTGGCTTCTGTGGCCGAAATGTATGGTATGAGTTGTAGCCTGGTAGTGCTGGGGTGCTCTCTGGAGCCTTAAACCAGGTTTCTGTTACTGCACATATATCGATTTTCTTCATACTGAGGAGTGTCTCGAGTGCGTGCATTTTGAGGTTTAGACTTCTGGCATTGAGTGGCATTACCCTCAGTTTTTTGTTACTTGTGCTATTTACGGTGGTGGGTTTGTCTTTTGAGCCTTGACTAAAAAAGACACAATGGGGGTGGCAAGAGCCTTGAGCCTTGGCAAATATTCAAAAGCCTAAGGGTGACCGGTGCAAGCCGTCTCTAGCGAAGCAGCGTGGCTTGTCAAGCATGTCATCCCAGGAGAACAGACACTGGATCCCCTTTGAATGACACCAGAAACTTAGCCAATTGTTGAAATTGAGAATTTGTTCTTTATACCGTGGTATCATTCTTGGTGAGGGCAGGATGCTGCTCAGGGTCATACCGGCCTGGGTTACGTGATCAGAGAGCTCTTCCATGTCTCTTTTCATGTAGTCCAGGGAGGTACGGCTCAGGTCATTCACATCAACATGGGCAATGACAGAGTCATATTTGTACTTGTTCTGGAGTGACCTGAGTGCTTGTGTCATGTGGCAGATCCTGGCACCTGACAGGCAGCTAACAGTAACCTTCTCCTTATTCAGCATAGTGAGTGGGACGTCAGTGTGCCTGACTATAGAGTCACCTATAACTAGTATGTTGGGTATGTTATTTTGCCTTAAGGGCTGTGATTGCATGGCACACTGGTTTTGTGAAGTATGTGTTTTATGGTTTGTGTTGGGGGGTTGAGGTTGCTTGGATGTTTGCTTTGGAGGTCTCTGTTGGTTTTGCAGATTTATATTTAGAGCCTCCGAGTATGTTTCCATGTATTTGTGTGTTTTTTGCCGGTGCTGGTTTAATGGGTCTATGTAAGACTGGTGGTGTGATGCAAGTATTTCCCTTCTCCTCTTGACTGTCTGATCCATTCTTGGGTTGAGAGAGCTTAGCCTCTTGTTTGGCTGTATAACTGCATCTCTCGCATGTATTAGTGTTTGGTGGTAGGAGGAGGGAGTTGTCTGTGTAAATGAGGCAGTTGTAACATTGCCGCAAAATGCCCAGATTCACCAGTTGGACTGGAGAGTACACCTGAAACTGCCCTTTGGACATGCCTGGATAGGTACAGTGAACTGTTTTACTGGATGGCTGGTAAGGTCAAATAGAGAGCCTTGTCCTTCTGTATAGTAGAGGAGGGTCTAGCGCTAGTGTTTATAAGTGTTTGCTATAAGTTTTGAGTAAGTGCCTGGCTGAGAAATGAATGGCTTGAGTGCTTAAGTTGAAAGTTTATCTAGTTCCAAGGGAAAAATTGAAGAGGAGACTTAGTGGAGCCGGGAATAGTTTTACCCTATCTAACCGGCGCTGCCCGGCATGCAAAACCGGGCAAATATGGTATTTATAGCAGGGAAATGAAAGTGATAGAAATTAGCCCAAAATGGCCAATAAACTACTACTTTCTGAGCTGAAACCTCTCCTCCAGGTACAGATAGGCTGCTCAATTCTCCCCTCTCTCACAGGTGAACAGAGAAACTTTCTGTCCAAGTAAGGTATGGGCAAACACAGAGATTTGTAAAACAGCCCTGAATTCGGCACTAACCTGAAAACTGGACTATACTAGCTTAGAAAGGCGGGAAACAAATATATATATATATATATATATATATATATATATATATATATATATATATATATATTTTTTTTTTTTTTCCAGAAAATAAAGCAGATACACTCAAAAAAAAACAGTTTAAAAGCACAGAAAAGGATACTTATTGTTATATATCGCAGATCAGAGTTGTAGTCAATGCCCCCAGTAATAAAGTAGGAAGAAACACAAATACAGTAAAAGCAGATGAATAAAGTACAATTTATATATATATATAAACAATAGAAAACGAACAAACTGATTTAAACAAGTTACCCAATTAACCAGAAAAAAGCTCAAAACCGAGCCCTGTTCCAGCAGTCTTCAATCAGACAAGTTCTAACTGCACACCCCTGCTTACTAGGGTGCAGAGGAACCTTCTCCAAAATGATGGCCTGGATCAGTGCTCAAGTTATACAAACAAAGCTAGATTCAGCAAGCCTGAATCTGGTCTATGCTACAGCAACAAGGCGCACCAGTGTCAGAAAGAAACAGTTCAAATAAGCAGTCACAGTAAGCCTGTGACCAGAAATTCCCTGCTCAGAAGGGCAGAATCCAGCCTCTCCTCCCACAAGAGTGCAGACCACAAACCTTATTTATGTAGAATAACTGGCCTGAAGCCCAAGTGCTTAACCCAGAACTAATACACTTTTAGAATAGCAGACACTGGGCCTTCAGTCAGCAATTCCCAGCTTAGAAAGCTACCTGTCCTGCCACAACAGTGCAGACCACAGACCTTCTTAATGTAAAACAGCCAGTATGAAGCCCAAGTGCTTAAACCAAAAGACTTAGAATAACAGTTACAATTTAATCAGGCTACGACTAAGCAGTAATAAATGCAGCAGAATAAATAAAATTGAGTACTTTTAAGAAAAGCAAAATAAAGTTGGAGGAAACACAAATACAGTAAAAGCAAATGAATAAAGTGCAAAAAAATTTTTTTTTTAAGTGCAAGAAGAGATGAAGGAAGAACCTAAGTGGGCTGGCCTTCTCAAATCTTCTCTCTGTATTAAGTAGAGTGAACACTAGACACAGAATATGACCTCACTGTACTCAGTTAAGTGAGCAAATGAGGTGGATTCAGGAGGAGTGTTCTAATACAGACTTACAGGAGGGGTGGGCAATTACAGAGCCACCAACACAAGACCAGGGAGGGTGGGTAGGGAAATAACTGCAGAGAGACACACACAGCACACTGTTCAGAAACACACAGTTAGGAAACAGAAAAAATGAAAATACAGTACTTTTAAAACTGCAAGTTTGTACTTAAAGACTAAAATTCACTACTGCAAGTTTCACTTAGTTTCAGCTTGTAATGCAGATGTTTGTAGCCACGCAAGTCTCTCAGGAGTTGAGCATAAAATGATTTCTCAAACTTTGTGGCTAGCACTTAAAGTACAGAGGAATCCCTCTAGGCTATTAAATATCAGATAACAAAGAAGAGATACCAGCACCCATTCTATAGCAAAATAACTGCAGAGAGAGACACAGCACACTGTTCAGAAACAGGCAATTAGGAAACAGAAAAAAAATGAAAATACAGTACTTTTAAAACTGCAAGTTGGTCCTTAACAAAAGATTAAATATTTACTACTGCAACTCATGAACTTTAATCATACAAGACGTAGAAACGGGGTTGATTCCCATCATGGTATTAGAAACCCAAAAGACTTGGAGAAATTAAAAAAGGAGGCATTGTAGACTTGAAGTTTTTATTAATGGGGCATCTGATATAGTTTTGTATACCTTAATTGTGATTTTGCAAGACAGCAAGATGATGGGAAATATGTAATTTTTTCTAAAAATAACAATACGTTTTCATGTCTTTTTAGCAAAAAAATAGTGATTCTGCTATCTTTTCATCATTGTTTTTTTTATGTATATGCATGTATTTCTCAGGTATTTGTAAAAACACATTATTTGTGATCTTATTTGGGGCTCTGAAATGTCTTCAGCAGTGGAATCTTATTCTCTTGGTCTTTCTTCTGTGAAATATTTTCATTACCCATGCTTGTAGCCACCCCAGTTAATCCACATCATTATCATGTATACTTAAAGAAACTTATTTACCAGCAGTCATTTATCTCCCAGTGTTTTAACTCTGGCTGATTGCTTCATTTTCACATGAAAATTGTCTACATTCTGTGATAAAAAATGAAGCATGCCATGACACTGTGTGGTCTATCAAGGTACTCTATGATCTTTGTTTACCAAAAGCAGCAGCATTACCAGCATTGCCTTTTTCTGTCTTGAACGTAATCACTCTAATTGGTATTGATGATAGATTTAAAAACTGTAGTTCTTATTGATTGCCATTTCATAAAATCAGAGATAGAAAACTGAGAAAGTCATACTAACAAGAATGGGTTGAGAGTCACCAGTCCAAGAGGTAGCATAAGGCAGACAAATAGAAAGAGAAATAGTAGTCAAGCCTTGGTTATGTGGATTCCAGTGACTCAATGGCACGCCCTCATTCTCAGCAGTTGTTTCCTTTCTTCAGCCACTGGATCTTCATTGTCAGTATTATCTGACTGTCAAGATATGCAGCAGAGAGGGACTTTCCCCTGCACCCATTACATGATGTCAAAATGGAGGTAGTGTTGCCTCTCCAACTTCTCCAAAGAAGTTATTGCTCCATTAGGTAAAGGTTTAGGATGTGGTTTAGTGGAATGAAGACCTGACTGCACCTTAGCCAGTTTGTGTTCAGTTAACAGCATGGGGCTACAGTGGATGGGCTAAGGAGGACAGGAGTGAACATCCACTCCAGGCTTTTCCATCCTGGGGAGAGTGGAGCAGCTCTGGCTTCCCACTTGGGTGACAGCTAGCAGGAGCATTGGGTGTAGGACCTGTGGAGTATGAACCTGGAGAGTAGAATGTGTAGGGGTGTAATTTCAGTCCATCGTTCGATGAGTGAATGACCTTAACAGTGTGTGTGTGTGTGTTTTGTGTGCCTGTGTGTGTGTGTGTGTGTGTGTGTGTGTGTGTGTGTGTGTGTGTGTGTGTGTGTATATGTAATTCAGACCATCATTTGATGGAGTTAATGACCCTAACACTGCCACTGCTTCAACCCTAACCCCTGCATATTTCCTTTAAAAAAATTTCTGTTATACTGACATTTTTCAGACTAATTTTAACTGACTGTATCCTGGCATTTTAGTGTTGCTTTTGTGATCATGTTTTTCATCATTTTTTGTTTTGATGTTGAATTTCAGAATGCTGTTGAATTTCAGAATGCTGTCATCATTGAATTCAGTTTCAATACCTTTTCATTCAGAGGATTCAGTATGTACTTGTGTATAAACATGCACACCTTCCCAAAGTCAGGCAGCACTGTGGAGCTCAGGGAATTTGCCAAGGGTAGAGAGCTCCAGGGTTATGCCATTCCATAGGACCTGCTACCTGCCTGCTCCCTTTCATTCAGTTCTTCCCCACTGACAAAACAAATGGGCCAGTTGGGCTTTTTAGGCAGGAATAAATGGGACATAGTACTTTTACTTAGGGTGGGGATGCCTTGCTGTCTCCTTCAAAGAATGAATAGGCGGTTTGGGTACTAATCGTGGAGCTACCAGACGACGTCTTGCAGATAATGGAGGGAAGCTATCTTTCTCAATAAGTTGCTGATTTTACTGTTACTGATTTCTGTGTATTCTTGGCACTTTTCTATATTGTTATTTTCTTAGTATTTATACTTGGAATGTTGTCTGACAAATTTCCTGGCCTTGTAGTTAGTTTTGTATTACTGTCTGTGTTACTCTGCACCTCTGTGATGTCGTCTTGAGCTATATGGCATATCATGTCTGTTGTATCTGCCTCCTTTTTGCCCATCCTGCCTTATTGAGAGTCATTTTCAACTCTTGCACCTGGGAGCTTAGCAAAATCAAGCAGATGTTTTTATTTTCATTTGTAATCTGCATTGTTTGGCACAGCACTTTGGTAATTTCAGTTAATCAGCATTAGACAATGTGGCAGAACTGGATTTTGGCTTGGCCTGTCCTCCTCAGGATTCGTCAAGGTCATGTTTATATGTTGCCCCTTACTTGAAAAACTTTTTTAATCCTCTGGAAGCTGGTTTACTAATTTAAAATATTATGGATGTGTTCACAGCCTGAGTATATGTTGCCCTCACTGTTTTGAGGTTGTGGGCAATTGTTTGTTAAACTGTATTATGTGATGTATTATATGATGTCCTTACTTATCACTGTTGCAGTATTCTTTACAAATGGGATATCCTGCCAAGGATAGCTGAATGTCCAGTTAGCATACCAAAGCCTTAGCTACTTGCAGAATTCCTTATGTGCTTGTGTTAAAAATGTATTTGTAAAGTTGCTTGTGTTAAAATGCATCAACAGTGGGTCCTGCTGTACAGAAAAGAGATATACATGTATGTCGACAGTATTACTACAACTGATTAAATGTATATGTTTCGACAAAGAATTCTGGAAGGGAAGAAGTTAATCTCAGTCCAGCTAATTTTGAAAAATAGGTTGAAAATTAAATGGGTTGGTTGGGCCATAAAGATTTTATCTTACAGGTCTGATTGCAGCCAAAGACAAAAATGTCTGGGAAAACCAGGACTAGGAATCTTGCTGTATTGTCCTTAGGGGTGAATTAATTACTATCCTGGAAGGGTGGAAGTTTTTGAAATTGTTTTATCACTTTCAGATGGTGCAACAGATCTTAGCTCTGGGGTGTATATTGTACCAGTGTCAGGTGACCAGATGTGATTCTTTAACCAGCGCTGAAATGATTCTTTAGATGTTAGTGAGAGATATGATAGAACTTTCTCAGCAGCAGTTTGTTTTTCGAACCTGACAGGAAAGATCTCTCTCAGATATCTCACACAACCTCAAACCTCATCTTGCCTTGCTGTAGTAAGCAACTTAGTGCTCGTCATCTTTTCTTGCTGTAGTAAGTAAATTAACTAGGGAACAGTAATTCTTTAATTTCTCAAGAAAATATAGTGAGATTAGTTCGGTATTGTTTTTCTGCATCTGTGTGAATCTATCCAACTGTTATTTTTTTTTCTCCTGTGATTGAAACTCTGGTGTTTATTGTAACTATATATTCAGTATTCTCATGTTTTCTGTCTTATTTATTAAGTATTTATGTACCTTTCATTGTGGCTGGTCTTTTAGAAAATACTTTTAACATCTTAAAAGTACTTATGCTTACTTTAGTGGCAGGTTGGCAGCTCCTGAAAGCCTTGCTGCATTGGTCAAACTCTACCATTTGTATTAGTATTAATTTTATTTAGTATAATTGGGTACCCTTGTAAGAGCCTTAGAGTAGCTGACTGGTGGCAGCGTAATTACCTTATAGACTGGGGAGAGGGAGCACAACTGGTAAATCTCTGCCAGCCTTTCTTGTGTGTGTGTGAAAATCTGATATCCAACTGTGTGTGTAAGCTACTTTGAACAGGGGGCACAGAGCTCCAAAGTGGGCATTCTGGAGTCTTTTTTGGGGCCTGGAGGTTCCAAGCATTTGCTTTCTGACAAGGACAGTCATGCTCTGAACAGGTATGGAAAGAAAGTGTATAGCTCTGCCACATTAGCCTTCAGAGCCATAAACTACCTGACCCATACAACTAGATCTGTCCTGGCTCTTCTTTCTCAGCTTGGGAATGTGCCATCTGATTTGCCCGATTCAGAAGCTATGATATTAAGTTGTCTATGTTGCCTTCATTCTTGCTGTTTGGGATCGGAGCCAATCCTCGACTCCGACTTGGCCATCTTCAATAGCTTGAGAGCTGTTTACTGGCTCGAGGCCACCCCTTATCCCATGATGCCTAGCGACAGCTACCCAGATCTCGTTTGCCGCTTCAGCTGCAAGGTGTGTCGTTTTCTGGCTCAGGCTTGTATATTTTCAGTTATTTGTGTAAAAATATTCTCTCAGACCCTTTAAACTAATAGATATTTTACTTTTCTTAGCTTTATTCTGGATGTGTTGAGTACTTCATTCTTCTTAGTTCCCTTTTATTTAGAACTCGTTTAAGTTAGAGAGTTCAACCCCCTCCCCCTCTCCCTAGGATAGCCGTTTAACTTAGAGGCTCTCCTTTCCTTTTTTACTATCTTAAAAAAAAAAGAAAAAAAAAAGTTATATATTTTTATAGGTGTACTTATTTAGAGTAGTACTTATTTGTCTGTCTGTGTTCCCTTGTGGTATTTAGTTTTTTTTGTAGTTGGGTCATGTCTAAGGAAACTGAAGTATCTGGCTTTAAAAAGTGTGACTCATGCTGTCAGAAAATGCGTCTATTGTTTGGGCGCTGTTCACATGCAGGACTCTTGTTCTATTTGCCATGCCTTTAGTCCAAAAGTCCTGCAGGAGCGTAAGAACAAATTGATCCTTAGGGGTCTGTTAAAACCTCAGGATTCACCGGCAAAGAGTTCCCAGCCAGTGAAATCCCCAAAATCCACTAAGCCGTCAGCTCCACCTTAGGAGTTGACTCTTGTACAGGATTTACTGAGTATGTTGGTTCCGGCTGGCACCGACAAGACAACCCCTCCGTCAGCTCCATCGGATGTTTCGGAGCCATCTCGGAACCATAAGAGGCTGAGGTCCCCTTCATTAGAGTCAGTTTATTCGGCTCCTCTGTCAGCATTATTGCAAAGTGAACGTAGCCACCATTCTTCGCACTCCTCTCGATCCTCTAGGCTGTCTGATCATGATGTGGAGAGAGTAGTAAGTAGGTTGCTTAAATCACAGGCACTAGCAAAATTATTGTCTAGCCCTCCTCAACAGGTATCGCCTCCATCCACCTCCTTTTCTGTTCCTCCTCCTACTCCATTGAGTTCGGAGCCGGAGTTTGTTGGGGTTCGAGTAGTGGAACCATCGGCTCTGATCACCATCTCTCCTTCGGCTCCAATTACCCCGATAGTTCCTTCGATCGAGGAATCTGGATGCCGGGGCTCCCTCGTCGGCTCAGAGGGGACGAGTGGCATCGGACCCTTGTCCGACCCCGTTCTGCCTCTCGGAGCATCGGCGCAGGTGCGCTCTGCTCCATCATCAGCCTCGGAGCTGTCCCCCTCAGCGCGGAGAAAGATTCCTATTTCTTCAGAACCGGAGCTTTCTCTGCCTTGAGGCAGGGATGCCTTTTGAGGTCATGCAGAGTGTGCTGTCCTCTGAGACAGCTCCACTACCAGCTCCATCAGCTCCGTCCCCCGTAGTGTCTGTGCCAACCTCTGCTCCTCCTCCAGACCCCAAGCGTAGGGAACCGATGCCCCAGGACACCCCATTGAGTGTTTCCTCTTCTTCTGAGGCCTCCCCTGATCACTCAAAGGAGCCCCCTCGGAAGAAGAAGTGCAAGAAGAAGCACATTGACTCCCCTGAGTCTGTCACTTCTGATACAGGCTTAGATGAATCGGAAGGGTCCCCGAGATCCCCCTCTGAACAGGTTTTCTTTTTGGACATCCTTGAAATGCTTAGGCAGAGCGGGAACTGGACTCCCCTAGCCCCTACCAAGGATGAGTCTGTACTCCTGGACCCTTTTGGTTCCCGACCTTCCACCTCCTGGGTTTCTCCTCCTTTCGACCCACTTATAGTAGTGGCTCGAAAGGCATGGTCAGCTCCGGACACAGTGGAACCAACTCCGAGGAGACCTAATAAATTTATTACAGCCCCCCAGGATAAGCAATTCTTTTCTAAAGGTGTGCCATGGTGGTAGCAGCAGCCACCAAGAAAGAGTTAGCAGAGACCTCTTCATCTGTTCATCCCCCTAACAAAGGAGTCTAGGATGATGGACAGGTACGGAAAGCGAATGTTTACTTCAGCGACCTTCTCCATGACGTCCCTGAACTATCTATGTCATTTTACTCACCTTCAAAGGGATCTCCTTAAAGAGCTTGGAGATACCCTTCAAGATCCTACAGCTGAGGGAGTACAAGCCATTGTAGCTTCCCAGCTAGCGACTCTTAATTCTGTAGTTAACTCCTCCATGAGGCTCATTTCCTATGCAGCTGATGGAGCGAGTAGAGCCGCAGGCACGGGTGTGGCCCTCAGAAGGCATGCTTGGATGCGGCTGTGTCACTTTGTGGAACCCTTTCGAGCATCCTTCACTAATACCCCCTTCGATGGCTCCTTTCTCTTTGGGCCACAGGTGAAAGACACATTGACTAGGTCTGAGCAAGAAAGCAAGACTCTCTCTGCCGTAGGAGTCCATTTTTCCACTCCTTCTATCTAGACCTTACCCCAAGGGTCAGAAGAGTGGGAAGATGTGGTTCTGCAAATCTCAGGGAGCCTTGCCTGACACACATGGTGATTTTTCTTTCCAGAGGCAGAGGGAGAAACAACAATAATAGACGCCGCTCTCATGGCAGAGGGGGTCCGCAGAACCAGGGCAACAGAGAATACTTCTCTGACAAGCCCTTCCAGCATCCCTGAAGAGTTGCCTGACTGCTCACCTCTGGAGGCAGTCGGGGGAAGACTTTCACTGTACCCAAAAGCCTGGCAAAATTTAACAAGAGACAGATGGGTACTATCTATTTTATCCGGAGGTTACAAAATTCCCTTCCATCAATCCCCCTTACAGTCAGAGAAGGCCCTTCCAGATGTTCCACCCAATCTGAAGGAGCAAGCAGTAATAGAAGTTTCAAAACTGCTAGAAAAAAGAGCCATTCAGGAAGTCCCCACAGACCAGCACAGATCCGGAACTTACTCCAGATTCTTTTTGATACCAAAAAAGATAGGGGACTGGAGACCGATTCTGGATCTCAGCAGACTAAACAAATCTGTACAAAGAACAAAGTTTCGGATGGTCACACTACAGTCCATTCTACCCTTCCTGGGTCAGGACAATTGGATATGCTCGATAGATATTCAGGATGCATACTACCATCTCAAGATGGACAGACACTCCAGGAGATTCACTCCAGGAGATTTCTTCGCTTTCAGGTGGGGGCCAGTCATTACCAGTTCAGAGCTCTGCCCTTTGGTCTCACCACAGCCCCCAGGGTATTCACCCAAATGTATGGCAGTGGTCATGGCTCACCTGGGACGTCAAGGAGTCCAGGTGTTTCCATATCTAGACGACTGGCTCCTCACTGCTACCACCAGGCATCAACTGTTACAAGCGTGGGATTATACAATCACATCGTGCACCCAGCTAGGTATTACAATAAATTTTGAAAAATCTGCCTTGTTGCCCTGTCAGTCTATCACTTACATAGGAGCAGAATTAAACACAAGGGAAATGTTCGCAAGGTTACCACTGGAAAGAGTGTCCACAATTCGTCAACAAGTGCAAATCCTAATGCAGAGCAAAAGGAGCCAAGTTAGGTATGTCCTTCAAACTCTGGGCTCCATGGCAGCTGCCGTTCTTCTACTTCCATTAGCGCGTTTCCACATGAGAATTCTTCAGTGGCTTCTTTTCAGGCTTCTTTCCAGGAGCTACCCATGTCTCACATGATCCTGATTATGGAGGCATGCAAAAGGCACCTTTCTTGGTGGATGGTCTCCCTACTAGTGACTCAGGGCAGACCTTTCATACAGCCCCCTCCGGTAGCCACAGTGACTACAGACGCCTCCCTGATAGGGTGGGGGGTGCATTATCTGGGCAGGACAGTCCAAGGCATTTGGCAACCTCACAAGTACCATCTGCACATAAATGTCCTAGAAATGAGAGCCGTGCCCCTAGTGTTGCAAGCCCTTCAAGACTCTCTTCCTTCCGGGACCATTGCAATTCAAACAGACAACATGTCAGTGGTGTGGTACATCAACAAGCAGGGCGGAACCAGATCCTACCCCCTGTGTCGAGAAGCACTCAGACTATGGCAGTGGGTGATTTCCTCCCAAAGTTTTCTGATTGCGACGCACATCCCTGGGAGATCCAATGTCATAGCGGACAGGCTCAGCAGAGCTATCTTCATGCCTCACGAGTGGTCTCTGAATCAGGAAGTTGCAGATCTCATCTTCCGCAAATGGGGACAGCCTTGCTGCAATCTTTTTGCCACCCCTTTCAACATCAAATGCAGCAACTACCAAACTTTCCAGCTCACAGCTTAGTTGCTCCACTTCCAATCTTAGCCAGGCTTCCCAGCATTTCTCCAGCAGTCCGTGAGATTATTGTTTCCTCACATAAGTCTACAACGAGAAAAACTTATGCTAGCAAATGGAAACGTTTTTCTTATTGGACAGAGTCTAGGAATGTGGATCCCTTCTCAGCCCCAGTCCATGAAATTCTTGAATTTCTAGCACAACGTTTTCACTCTGGGGCCGCTTCCGCTAGGATTAGGGTACAGTTAGCGGCCATTTCTAATTTTCATATTGGTTTGACAAATTCTAACATCATGTCTCATAAGTTCTGTAAAGCTTTTTTGAGAGGAACATCTCTTCTTAGACTTCCAGTGAGAGATCCCCCTCCTCCTTGGGACCTTAATTTAGTCCTAACTTCCTTAATTCTGCCTCCCGTTGAACCGGCAGCATCCTGCTCGATCAAGTTTCTGTCTTGGAAGACACTCTTTCTGGTTGCTATCACTTCAGCTAGGCGTGTCTCAGAACTTCAAGCACTATGTGTTCGGCCTCCCTACCTGGTTTTTCATAAGGACAGAGTTGCTCTGAGGACTAATCTTTCGTTTTTTCCTAAAGTGTGCTCAGAGAATAATTTAAATCAATCTATAGATCTCCCTGTGTTCTTCCCCAGTCATAGCAACTAGGCAGAGTACAAGCTTCACCAATTGGACATTTATAGACAATTGCGTTTTTACCTACATAGAACTAAAGAAATAAGAAAGTCAGACCAATTATTCCTTTCCTATGCCTTAAACAAACAAGGTCTCCCAGTTTCCAAGGTGACCTTATCCAGATGGTTGTCCCACACTATTACATTTATTTACCAGTTACGGAATAAAGAGTTACCAATTAACCAAAAGGTCATTCTACTAGGGCATTAGCCACCTCCGTAGCCTTTCAGTCTAGGTTGCCCATGGATTCCATCTGTGCAGCTGCCACATGGGCAAACCCTCATACCTTTATTTCTCATTGCAAGGTGGATATGGTCTCCCAGAGCAGAGCTGACTTTGGTTCCACTGTTCTGAAGAGTCTGTTCCACTGAGCCACCCAGGATGTTAGGTGCTAGGGACGCTGTCCCAAACAGCAAGAATGAAGGCGAGATAGACAACTTAACATTAAGAAGTTATGTACCTACCATAACGTTCCATGTTAGTTGTCTTCATCCACCTTCTTTCTTGCGTCCCTCCCTCTGTCCCCCCATCCTAGTGGATCGAGAGGAGTCCTTTTTCACTGGCTGAGTATTCTTTTATTGTTATTCTTCTGGCTAGGTCTTCCTAACCTATTCTAGATGTTAAGATGCATGGAACAACCAGTTTTTTGATAACTGGTTTCTCTCATATTATGTCTGAATTAGCTATTTCAAACAAGATCTGGGTAGCTGTCGCTAGGCATCATGGGATAAGGGGTAGCCTCGAGCCAGTAAATAGCTCTCAAGCTATTGAAGATGGCTGAGTCAGAGCCGAGGATCAGCTCCGATCCCAAATAGCAAGAAAGAAGGCGAGATGAAGACAACTAACATGGAACGTTATGGTAGGTACATAACAACTTATTCTTTGCTATTTGTCTTTTGAGCTCTGCTTCCCAGGTAGCTTGTCATTCTATAAAATGTAGCTCTGATATTGCTGCTGATGCCTCCTGTAGGGCAGCTGCTTCAGGGTTGTTATGAGGTGATTTATTTATTTTACATTTGTTTACCAGGATAGTCCAACTGGACATGGATCCCATTTTCAGCAGAGGGTGTGGAGAAAAGCTCCACAAAGATTAGTATTGCAAATACAGTAAATACAATACACATGTTAATAAAAAAGAAGTTATGTACTTACCATAGCGTTCCTTGTGAGTTGTTTATCTCGCCTTAATTCTTTACTGATGGGTTCGGAGCCGATTTCTCGGCTCCAATACGGCCAATTGCAAAGCTTGAGGTCTTCAAATAGCTCAAGGCCAAATCCCTATCCCATGATGCACCTGGAATTACCTCAGATCTAGTTTGCTGCTGCAACAGATTGAAGGTTCTGATTTAGCTCGGGCCAGTTAAGCTGTTTTTTCATTACTTTCTTAAAAATATTTGCTAGTTAGAATAGTTAGATAGTTTAGGATTGTTGATATAGCTCTTGTAGCTTTTCAGTGTGTTTTCCCTTCCCATTTAGTGTTCTTTAATACATTTCCAGTTGGCCTCTCTTAGGCCTAGCTTAATAGTTGTTTCTCTGCTTGGTGTGGTTTGTCTAGCCTTCTACGTTTTTATAGATAAGGCTTAGTACAGTAAACCTCAGATAATTTAGATAAAGTTATTGTTTGTTTCTCAGCTTGCAGTGTGTTATTCAGTGACCTTTTGTCGCAATTTCTTAGATAGTTATAGTCATTTGAAGTGTGGTTTGTCTAGCCTTCTGCTTTTTTATAGATAAGGCTTAGTATTTTATTACTGTGAAGTTTACAGTAAACCTTACATTATTTTCATAAGGTTGTTGTTTGTTAGCAGCTATCTCCTGTTTTTTGCATAGTCTGCTTGGAATTTATACTTGTATTACTGTGTGTGTGTGTGTGTGTGTGTGTGTGTGTGTGTGTGTGTGTGTGTGTGTGTGTGTGTGTGTGTGTGTGTGTGATTTAGCCTGCTTTTGTTTAAGGCCTGTGTGGAAATTTACTATTGTGTATTTAGCCTGCCTTTATTTCAGGCTTCTGTGAATAATTATTGTTGTAGTTTTTTGTGGCAACAGTAATTTTCCTAACATTACTATGGCTGACCAAGATAAGCACCCTAAGTCTGGCTTCAAAAAGTGCCCAAAGTGTGGACAAAAGATGTCTGTTACAGACAGCCACATTAATTGTGCTTACTGTCTAGATTAGCACAGCAAATACAGTAAATACAATACACATGTTAATAAATTACAGTATAGAGTCAAAAAGTTAAGGTACAGTTTCAAGGCCAAGAAAGGAGCAAAAAGTAAATATATTAAAAGGAGCACAGTGTGTTACAATTAGCAATACGGTTAAAATGACGTTTTGTTCAGTCATTTGCTTACATTCATTGGTGGCTAATACAATAAACGCACATTGATTGAGTATAGAAAAGAGTTGTTTCAAGCTTTCATAGAAGATAAGTATGATATGATCTAATTAAGTGATGCTACCCAGGGTCAGAACCGTTACATATTGATATTTCTGATTGCAGCTCCAGTCCCTTCCTGAAGAAATTAAGGCTAAATTGCTAGACTCCCATTTGGGCAACCAAAATCTTTTTGGCTCTGCAGCAGCTGAGCTTTTCAAGGCCTTGCAAGATAAGGAGATCTTTCTTCTTCTATTCTCAAGTTACAGAGTAATTCTCCATCTAAGTCTTCCTTTGTGCAGAGACAGCCAAGACAGTCTCTTAGGGACTAAAAAGTCTTCCAAGAAGGGTTTTCCTGATAAACATTCTCAGGGTTCCAAGGGTCAAAAGTTTTCTTTTCCTGACAAATCTTCCTCCATCTGACATTCAGCTTTTTCTGCACCTTGACCAGATTCTTTTTTCCCTCAGATTGATGCTGTCTTTTCTAGTCTGGCCATGCATAACTACATATTTGTGGATGCTTTCCATCATTCATAAGTTTTTTCATGGATTAGAAGTCCCTTCCTCCCTTTTCAGGTATTCTCCAACCTTCCCATTGCTAGCTTCCTCACTTCCTTTCAGTTCTACAAGACCTTTTGGTTCAAGGAACCATTCAGCCAGTTCTGTGATCTCAACAGGACATGGGGGGGGGGGTGTATTCAAGAATGTTCCTCGTTCCCAAGAAAGTGGGTTCTTGGAGGCTCAATCTGGATCTTTCTTTTCTCAACACCTTTCTGAAAGTGCCCTCTTTCAAGGTGTTGTCTTTCCAGTTTCTGTTTCTCCTGTTACTTCCACAGGTTCTTCTGATGTCTCTGGATCTGAAGGATGCCTACCTTTACATTCATATTCACTGTCTTTACAGGACATTTTTACATTTCTCTGTTTCTTCCTTGTTTTGGTCTTTTTACAGCCCTGAGGACCATTGCCAAATGTCTGGCCCCAGTGGTAGTCTTCTGCAGATTTCAGGGAATTCATATTTTCTCTTATTTGGGCAATTGCCTGATTCATCCCCTGTCTCTGCATCTCCTCCTTCAGGATCTCAAATATGCCATGCTTCTCCTCAGATATGTGTGGTTCACTCTAAATTTCAAAAAGTATGTTCTTACCGCTTCTCAAGGCAAAGCTTTTCTGGGTTGCAGAATTCAAACTGTGCCAGTGGTGGCTTTGCTTCCTCTCCCAAGGTCATTTGCATAACTGCCTATTTTCAGTCTCTTCTTCTTCTTTAAGAGCTGCCTGCAAGAGAGTTTCTTCGAGCTCTGCGGTTTGTAGTATCCAGCATTCCTATGGTTCCCTTTCACCAGACTACACACAAGGAAGTTTCAGTAGTATCTTAGGGCTGTTTGGCTTCAACATGGTCATCCTCTAGAAGATCTTGCCGTCCTGTGGATCTTTTTATTTCTCTCTTGCCTTGCTGCATACACAAGTTGCTGTGGTAGATTCTACAGATTTCAATTAATCCAGGTCTACGTTTTCGATTTCCTATTCAGCACCTGTACACAGATGCTCCCAGTCAGAGTTGGGAGCCTTCTCCCAACAACATCAGGGTCAAGGGAGTTTGGTCTTCAGGCTTTGTCCCCTCTTTCAGGACCTTTGAGAAATTTCACAGACAAAATTATGTTATGTGGTACATAAGCAAGGGGGCACAAAATCTTATATTCATTGCAGGCTAGCTCTTCAGGCTTGGGATTTTGTAATCTGCCATCGTCTCACTCTGCGGGGCAGTTTACATTCCCTCAGATTACAGTCTTGTGGCAGACAGTCTGAGCAGGTCCAGTGCAGATCCTCACAAATGGATGCTTCACAGGGAGGTTTTTCTGGACATTGTACATCAGTGGGGTACTCATCAAGTACATCTTTTTGCCTCCCCTCTGAACAGACAACTCCTCAAGTTCTGTTCGGAGTGCCACATCCTCTGGTCTGGAATGGATGCCATGTTTTTTTTTTTCTTGGACGGGGATGTTTCTGTATGCTTATCACTCTCTTCTTCTGTTGCCAAAAGTTCTGCACAAAATCATATGGGACAGACCTAAAATATTACTAGTGACTCCCTTTTTGGCCCAGGCGACATTAGTTTCACCTTCTGTTTCATACAGCCAAGGCAGTGATCATACTTTACCTCACAGGATAGGTCTTCTCACCCAAGACAAGGTATCTCTCATTCACCCTCATTTACTTATCCTGCAATTAACTCTTTGGGTGATAGGGTTTTGATTCCTTTTCCACACCAGTTCTCTGAGTATGTGCTTCGGGTTTTGCAGGAGCCAAAAAACAAACTACTAGAATGTCCTACTTAGCTAAATGGAAGAGGTTTTCTATTTAGTATCACATGTATGACCTGGACACACTATCTATGGGTATTCCTATAGTTCTTTCTTATTTGTGTGACCTACTCAATTCTGGCCTTGGCATGCTTATCTTTTAAAGCTCTTTGTCGACCATTTCTTCTAGTCTCCACCACTTGCTTCTAGATTTGAAATTAAACAGTTTTTGAAAGCCATCCTTCATATTAGGCATCCTAGAAAGCCTATTACTCCTCCATGGGACCTTAATTCTGTTCTTGAAAAATTTACTTAGCCTCCTTTTGCTTCTGCAGTGTCTCCTCTTTTACAGCATTGTACTTGGAAAACTGTGTTAGTAGCCCTTCTACTAAGAGGGTTTCTGAACATCAGGCACTCATGGCAGTTCCCCCTTTTTTTAGTTTTCCACAAAGATAGAAATATTTATCCATTCTCCACAGAATTCTTTGTACTTTAGATTTACAAGGACTGCTCACATATTTCCTTGACCTTGAAATCTAAGCAACTTTTTGTTTCTTTCCATTCCAGGAAATTGGGTTTGGCTTATTGTAAGGAAACTAAGGTAATTTTCTTTGGTATTCTTTTCATAGTAAACAGCTCTTATTTGTTAAGAATACTGCAACAGTGATAAGGAAGAACATAGTACAGTTGTGTAAGATTTTACCTTTCAGTAAATGCCCTGCTTCCCACTGTTGCAGTATTTTGTCTCTTTCCTTCCCCGTTTTCCTTTGTGGCTTTTCCTCTGGCAGAAGGATCCTTCTTAATTTTCTTCCCTTCCTGGATGCACATGCCATTGCTTCTTCACTTGGGTTGCTGTGATTCTTCTGGGGCAGTTCAGGTCTGAAAATTAGCCGCTTATGCATCACTTTTGTACCACACAGTTTAGATGTAGGACATGCGTCTGACTTATGGCCACAGGAAAGAGCTAAGGCTTTGGTATGCTGGCTGGAAGTTCAACTATCCTTGGCAGGATATCCCCTTAAAGAATACTGCAGCAGTGAGAAGTAGGACATCTACTGTTATGGTAAGATATTACACAATTGTACTTTTGCATTTAATGTGTTAATTATTGGAAAAATTCTTATGGTAAAATGCCTCTTTGAAGTTTCCGCAGATTGTGTTTGTTTTACATTTTTTGCCCCTCCTATCTTACTCCTTCAATCCCCTTTCTCACCCTTTTTAAAAAATAATTTCCCCCAGTGGCAATTAAAAGCCTTATTGCCAGTTGGGCCAAGGCAGGGTGCCATTTTTGAGTGATTCAATTTTTTTGTGTTTATGCATTACCCTTTGTCTGACTCCATATCCCAGCATGCATGTTGATGATGCATGATTCTTATCTGTTCATGGGCAAACTTGCAGTGTGTTTCCCTATGTTTACAATCGAGTTAAAGACTGCAATCTTTACTGTGGATTGTAGCACTGCCAGAAAACTCTTTCCTGCTCTGGAAGTAGGCGTGCTGGCAAACTGCTGCTCTCTCTCATTCCTTCAGCCAACACAAATGGGCATCCAACCCTCAATGCCACAGACCTGGCCATGCTTAAACATCAAGGATGTAGGACTTTGCTACTTTATCATCTAAAGCAACTTAACTAACATTTAATGTTACTGTCTTGAAGCTACTACTGGGTGTTTTTAAACTACTGTACTCTGTTGCACTTTTCATCTCTGCTGTTTTGCATTTTGTTGACAGGTTATCATATCCTGACGAAAAGTTCTGTTAATGTCACAGACCAGGTTGATGCCTTGCATGTGGGGTGTGCAAGTGGAGTTTGACTTACGGATATGCAGCAACTCCATCAAGGCTGGGTCTGAGATGGCCTTGTATGCCAGACACAGGTCACCTCTGTGCAGTCTGTACGAGACTGAGTAAAGGGACAGGGCTTTTAGCCTATCAGTGTAGGTCAGGTGTTTGAGACCCTGGACTTTCCTGGTCAGGAACCTCTGTTGTCTCCTGCTGCTGCACGTGCTTGGCAAGGTACATGCCGAAGAGGGCATTGTAGTCAGTAGTGGGCCTGATAAAGGAGGGGTACAGGATGTTATGACAACCTTGTTCCTGGATGAAATACCCTTACTTATTGAGGTGGGTCACGTAGAAAAACTTCTATACAACGGAGGGAACATGGGGATCAAACGTCAGGTTGCTATCAACCTGGGTGCTCAAGTCCCTCGTGACTGATTGCATGCTTAGCATGTTGTTATTAATATCATAATTAGTGGGGCACTCCATTTTCTCCAAAGGGGATAATGATACATTTCTTAGCATTCAGTTTAAGGCCATGCTTCTGGCACCAGTCATTAGTTTGGGTGAGGCCTTCTTGGAGGATGTTCACATCACTAGGAGAATTTAAGAAAGCACCCAGGTTGCAGTCATCTGCAAACCTGGTCAGCCACAGACCACTGGTTTTGGCTTGCATCTCAGAAAAGTATATCCCAAACAGTAGAGGCTCCAGGACCGATCCTTGGGATACACTGCTCATTATGGGTCTACTACTAGAGGTGGCTTCCCCTACTTTGAGTGGGTTCTGTCAATGAGCCAGTTAGCAACCCATCTGGTAACATACAGGTTGATGCCTAGCTGGGAGAGTTTATCTATTATGCCTGAGTGGGGAGTAGTGTGAAAGGTTTTGGCTAGGTCAAGGTAGGTGGTGTGCACCGTCTTCCCCTTGTCCATGGCTTTGCTGACTGTTTCGAAGAAGTCGACCAAGTTTAACAGGCATGATCTCCCTTTGACAAAACCAAACTGTGTTGGGTCAAGCATTTGGAGGTTGCCAATGTCCCTGTTTATCAGGTCCATAATAATGTGTTCCATGGCTTTGCAGATCAAACTAGTTAGGCTGATGGGACTGTAATTGCCTGGGTCAGTGAATGCTCCACCTTTGTGTAGAGGGATCACAGTGGCTGTCCTCCATTCGGCTGGGGCAAGCCGGTGCTCAGGCTTTGGTTGAATAGGGTGCCTAATGGAGCTGACAGCTCATGTAGGATACAGCCAGGGATGTTGTCGGGTCCTATGGAGACTGTATTTTTTTGCCTTTGAGAGGACATTAAATACCTGCTCCCTGGTGATGGGGGGGGGGGCAGGTGCTGCAGATGTCCTGATTTACTGATGGGAGGGACGGGGGAGTGAAGTTTTCACTGAACCTGTCTACAAGTAGGTTGACTATATCTACGGCATTTGTATATATGGTGTTATTGACCACAAATAAACACTTCTGCCAAGTCTTGAACCCAGGCCCCTCTCAACTATTGCACAGTGCATTAACCCACCATGCTACACATGTGGTTACATCCTAGTCATTGCGCTGGGGAGAGCTTATAGTGTGATCAGAGTCTTCCTTTTCTTCATCATCAGTAGATCAGTACTACCTGCGCACTTGGCCCTCAATCCCACCTCTCACCAAACTATTGAATGCTTGAATATTATGTTAAAAGCTTGGCATTATTTCAGACTTACTGGGGACAGTCAACCTGGCATTTATTATAGAGACCAGCTGGATTAGGACTTCAGGCTTATTTAGCTGTATTTCATCTACAATTTGCAGTGCATTAGGAGACTGATAATGGGTGGTAGATTAACTGTCTCATTTAGATCTGGTTTTGAACTGACTTAGACATTGGGCCCACCTGTTGTTTTAAGTATTTGCTTGGAGTAGGAGCAAATCAAGTTATTTTAATGTCTTGTCTTGATTGGTTTTGTGGGGCCTTTTCTACAGAGCTGTCAGTTCAGCCATCCTTGTTGACTCAATGCCTTCCCATCAGCAGTGGGTTAATTGTTGATGAACTTCACATTTGGGTTAACAGCAAGTCTACTGAGCTCACTTCTGACTTCAGTTATAAATGGTTTTGGATTCACACATGTAGTTTTATTTACCACTATGCTAGAGACTAGTCTATAGACTTAGTACTGTGACTGGATGAGATCATATTTGACCTGATGGTGGAACTTGTGTCCTGGTCTAACCACTGACTAATCCACATCAGCCTTGGTCTCATCTAATCAGGGCATCCAGTACTGAACTGGCCCAAAATTGAGTTTGAGAAATACTGATGTGATGTTGCAGCTAGAATAACTCTTGGAACAGAGCAGTGCCAATAATCCCAATTTTCTTGTGGTAATTATTCTGTCTGGAGTGCTGTCAGCTATTAGGGTCTGAACCATGCATTTGGGGGTGAACCACATAACAGTAGGAAAGTTGCTGCATGTAGCACTGACATCCTGCCAGTATACCAAAGTCTTGCTTCAGAAGAGTACATGTGACATCCTGCGCTAGGGCCATAAACCAACGTAGGGTATAAAAGTGACATCTGCACGTTCCCTCTTCAGAATTTTTCTGCTGCAGTGAACACTGGACTCCAGTTGGCCAATTCGGACAGCAGATCGCTAATTCAGACAACCGCTACAAACGACCGCTACAGATAAGTAACCTGTGGGGTTTTCATTGTTTCCTTTTTGTTTTTTGCTAATTCTTACATGTCCATTAGAAAGGGAAAGTGTGCTTGTGGGAGACAAATTCCTCACAAGGACTTGCACGATAAGTAAATATTCTATTTAGGCGAGGCCGACAACCATACGTCTTTATTTAGAAAATCAAAGGCTGCGATGTCTCGTGCTCGGTATGGAGGGAGGAGCAGGCCCATCTGAAGAGCTGCCAAGGAAAAAGGCCAAGAAAACTAGGCCTGATTCCCATGCTGCACCTCAGGCGTCAGAAGAGATTCTTGAGGCTGATGAAAGCCTGGGATCTCTTCAGACCTCCATTTCCTTACCAGGCCCAGGAACCACAATGGAAGCCGGATTGGCAGAATCCTCGTGTACGTCCGCTGAGGCAAATCAGCCATCAGCTCCTGATGGCGGAGGGGAACCATGACTCATTCAGTTAGAGGGCCCTGCTCTTGTTCCTCTACACACCCAGACATCCTCTCTTTCTTTACAATCCACTCCAATGAAGAGAAAACAAAAACTTTTGCACACAGAACCACAACCTGTTCCAGCTTGGGATGTTTTCTCGCAAAGCTTATTTAAAACATTCCAGGCCCTACAGACTCAACAGCAACCAACTGTTTCTCCTACAGGACCCCCTTTGCTTTTGCTTCTGTCAGAGGAAGAGCCCTCCTCAATGAAGATTATGTGACCTATGAATCAAAGAATTCACTTTTGGTGATTCCATCTTCCTCATGAGGGAACATTTTAAGTGGCAGGCCTCAGAGTTCTCAGACTGTAAGAAAAGATACTTTGACCTGCTGCAGACCTGCTACAAATGAAACAGCCACCCCCTCCAGCTGTGTGCCCCTTTGCTCCCTGCCTTCCAGGATACCGTCTTAGCCACCTCTCAGACTCCAGATTCACAACCACCAGCTTCTAAATGTCCTGATTGTTTTTATAAGGTCACACAGGACACCCAGTTCCTCTTTAAAAACCCACCAGCAGACCCTGCTGTATTGCAGTCTCTGCAGATAAGACATCAAGGCAATTGCCTTCCTCTACCCTCTATCCTACTGATAAAGACAGTAAATTTATGGGCAGACTAGGGAGAAAGGTGTATACTTCCTCTACTCTTGCTGTAAGAGCCTTGAACTGCCAAACCCACATGGCTAGGTATTTCCTGGACACTATTGCTAAGGCTTCTACCCTACTCTCTGTGGTCCCTGAATCCGACATTAAAACTCAGCTTAACAACCTACTCTCCACAGCATCCCAAGTAACTAGGCACTCCAAGTGCAGTTATGATCCTGTGGAAGCTTCATCCAAATCTGCTGATTCTGGCTCAGTACTAAGGCCCTACTCCTGGCTGAGACTTCAGCCACTGCCCTTAGATGTACAGACTAAGCTGCTTGATGCCCTCCTGGACAATAAAGCGCTATTTGGCCAGGCCTCAGCTGAGCTTCCTAAATCCCTTCAAGAGAACGGAAAAGAACTACTAAATGTAAAACACTTACTGGTATCTCCCATTCCCAGATACCACAGAAACTATCCTCAGAAAACATCCTTTGTCAGGAGGCAATCCTCCAACACAACTCAACAGACAAAGGGATGCAGGCAACCGAGGAATGCCCTTTTCGGAGCCAGTCTGATCAATACAGACCACCTCCACTGTGACATACCATTACTAAATCAAAACACCCCACTATCCCTTCGCCTCACCCTCTCCCTACCCTCCTGGTGGAGGATTACATCAGAAAGATGGGTACTTTCCATCATTCAGAGGGGCTACATTATGGCTTGGTGGATGTTACCCCCCTTCCAGGGAATCCCTCAACCTCCAGCAAGCCAAGTCCACCTCTTCCCCACTATCATTCAGCAGCTTCTAGCCCAAGGCACCATAGAACAGATAACACCCACCCAAAGAAACAAAGGTTTGTACTCAAGAATGTTCTTGGTACCAAGGATGGATGGCCCGTAGAGACTAGTCCTGGATCTGTCTTTCCTAAACCTGTTTTTCAAGGTACCTAGCTTCAAAATGATCACATTACCTTTGCTCCTTCCACTCATTCCCACTCAGGCCTACATGGTGGCCTTGGATTTGAAGGATGCCTACCTCCACATTCCCATTCACCCAGTCTGCTGGAAATTCCTCCACTTTGCCGTAGGTTCTTGGCATTTTCAGTTCTCTGCCTTGACCTTGGGCTCTCCACCCCCCCCCCCGAGTGTTCACAAAGTGTTTAGCACCCTTCATTGTTCACTGCAGGACACAGGGTATACAAATATACTCATACCTAGACCTTATGGTACTTCATCAAAACCACCAAGTCCTCCAAAAGCATCTAAAAATAATGATCAACATCCTAATCCACCTGGAGTTCACTATAAACAAGGAAAAGTCTCATCTGCAAGCCACACAAAACAGACTTAATGAAAGCCTTTATCCCAGAACAAAGAATCCTGGACCTGGCCATCTACCTCAAACACACTTATCAACCTTACTTCATTGCCAGCACTGAAATTCCTAAGGATGCTCGGACACATGACATCCTTAATACCCATGTTGCCCCTAGCAAGACTCCACATGAGAAAGATTCAGTGGATCTTGAAGAACTTATGGAGCCAACTCTCCCATCCCCTGGACACTCCTCTCCCACTACTCCACTGTCTGAAGACAGAACTCCAGTGGTGGATCTCTGCCCTCCACCACAACCAGGTTATCCTACTTCACGTACCTGCCCCCCCTGCTAGAACTCACCGCAGACGCATCAGACCTGGGTTGGGTGCAGTACTACAGCACAACCAGAAACAAATCACTGCACAGGGAAAATGGTCCACACTAAGACTAAAGGACCACATAAATATCAAAGAAATGAGGGCACTCCATTGGCCCTACAAACCTTCAAAGCAGCCCTGCTCCTGTGTGGTACATAAACAGGGGGGGACAAGATCCTATCCCCTTTGCAGCTTAGCCATCCAAATCTGGACTCTAGCAACAGCTCTAAACATCCATCTAGTAGCAGTTTACATTCCCTCGACAGAGAATGTCATGGCAGATACTTTAAGCAGAACTTCAGCTCCCTTTCACGAATAGATGCTTCACAGAGAGGTATTCCTAGATCTCATTCACAAGTGGGGTATTCCACAACTCGATCTGTTTGCCTCCTCCCAGAACAAACAGATGCCCAAATTTTGCACAAGGGCTGCACATCCACAAGCCTGGAAAGTGGACACCTTCTCCTTTCATTGGGGGGGGAATTTTTCTCTGTGCCTTACCACCCTTCACTCTTATTCAGAAAGTTGTCCTAAAATACGGAAGGACAAACCAGAATTCCTGTTGGTGACTCCCTACTTCCAAGACAGCACTGATTTCCCCTTCTTTACCTACTAGCCAACGGCAATCACCACAGGTCACCCCACCGAATCAACATGCTCACACAGAACAGGGGGATTCCCTACTCCACCCTCAAGTGAACAACTTGAAACTGACCATATAGGTGATAGAGTTATAATCCCCTTCGGACACCTATATACAGAGGACGTACACAGTGTCCTGCAGGAGGCCAGGAAACCTAGCACCAGGAGAAATTACGTCTTTTCTAGTTAGTGTCAGAGGAGAAACCAGGACCCTATGACTATTCCTGTTCCTTTGATCCTTTCCTGTTTGTATAAGCTCCTTCATGCAGGACTAACATCAGTTAAAGTCCATTTATCTGCCATCTCTGCCTGTCTGCCCATGTTACCACCACTGGCTTCCAGATTGGAGGTCAAGCTATTCCTGAAAGGGGTTCTTCATATCAGACCCCCAGAAAGCCTACCACCTTGGGACCTGAATTTTGTCCTAGAAAAACTCACGTGGCCACCTTTTGAACCAGCACATTCAGTAACCTTAAACTGTGCACCCTTAAAACTGTACTTCTAGTGGCCCTTACCTCTGCCGGGAGGGTATCAGAGATTCAAGCCCTTATGACCATCCCTCCTTACCTCATTTTCCACAAGGATAGAGTTGCCCTCAGGACTAATCCCTCTTTCATGCCTAAGGTGGTTAATGAACTTTCATTAAACCAAACCATTAACCTGCCTGTTTTCTACCCTAACCCCAAAAATGCCTCAGAGAGGACCCTACATTCTTTGGATGTACACAGACAAGTGAGGTATTTACACAAAACCAAACTTATTAGGAAATTGGATCAGTTTTTCATCTCCTGCCACCCTAGGGCTCTAAGGAAGGCAGTCGCCAAACAAACCATTTCCTCATGGATCTCTAAATCCATTGGAATATGTTACTCCGGCCATGGTAAAACCTTACAGGGCTAGGTCAAATCACACTCTACCAGGGCAGCTTCTTTCTCAGCTGCTTTTTTCAAGGGGTGGATTATGCCCTAATCCAGAAGTCACCACCTGGACCTCAATGCATAGCTTCAGCAAACATTACAGACTGGACTTAGCTTACAGGGCCAGAGCTGGGTTCGCCAAGTCTATTTTTTAGGGTTTTATTGACCAAGGACCCAAATCCTCCTCCCAGGTTCGTACCTAAAAGCTTTTGCACTCTCCCTGCTGTTATGAATACTGCAACATGTGAATAGAAGGACATAGAATAGTTGTGTAAGAACCATAACCTTGGATGTCCTCTTCCATGTTGCAGTATTCAGTCCCTCTACCTGCCTCCTTTGACTTTCCAGTGTATTATTCCTTACTGGTCTGTGGGCATTTATTTCATCCTGTCATCTTTACTTTTAGCCTCTTCACTGATCACAGCCTAATAAGTACCCTTATTTTAGTCTACATGTGAATCTCTAGGGTCCACCATCTTGGACCCTCCTTAAACCTCCAGGAGTACTAGTGTATGCGGCAGTCCATTCTGAAGAGGGTATGTGCAGACATCACTTTTATACCCTACGTCGGTGTATGACCCTAGCACAGGACATCACACACACCCTCCTGAAGCAAGCCTTTGGTATACTGGCTGGATGTCAGTGCTGCAGGCAGTAACCTCCCTATTGTTATGAATACTGCAACATGGAAGAGAAGGACATCTAAGGTTATGGTAAGTTCTTCCACAACTATTGTATCTGTAAGCTAACAAAGTCTGATGCTGGAACATTTGTGGAACAGGACACACCTTTTCAAAGACAGGCTTATTTTTAGATATCCACTTTTTGTTTTCCCATTCAGTGATCTTAGGAAAAAAGGCAGTTTTTATGTGTCTTGAGCATGATGAAACTGTTAGGTGGTTTCACTACCTGTGGGTTGGACTGTGGACATGTCTGGTAGTTTTATTTTACCTTGAGTTTAATTAGGCTTTCTTCCAGGTCATGGTCTTCCTTTGCACAGCAATTTGTGATGAACAGTTCTTTGAGGACAGTTTCATCTGCATTTAATGCTGATTACATTTGCTGTTTGGAAACCAACATTAAATCCACACTGCCTCTCAGTCTCAAATCTTTTATCTCGCTTTTGTGCTCGAGATTAGTAAGTAGGCTGTGTGCTATTGTAGTCCCCTTATACCTCTTATGGTCTCTTGGATTCTTGCCACTCTGGTTTTAGGTCATGGCATACCACCAAGACGTTTTTTCTTTGGGTTGTAAACTCCTTGGTGATAGGTGGTCATTAGTTATATTACATATTTCTTCTTCTTGATCTGTTATGTTTTGATACCTTTTTATAGTGAGATGTGTATTGAGTATCTCTGCAGGCTGAGCTGTGGTTTAACTTCCACAGTCCTGAACTGGTTTGTCTTTTACCACTTGAGACGCAGTGAGTTGTATCTCAGGTAAGGTTATCCTTGAGTTAGTTACTTCCTGAATGAAGGGAGTGCAGCATGGTCTGGATCTTGGCTCCTGTGTTTGAATTTATTTGCTTTTACTAAAGAATGTAATCTTTGATAAACTGTGCAGGAATACTGCTGTACTGATGATAATCAGTTATATTTTTCCTTTACTGAGGATCACCATTTGGGTGTTATCCCAGACTGAATAAGACATATTCATTTTAGACTTAATCCACATAAGTCTGAAGCAGTCCTGGTGCATGTTACTGTTAGAACCTTAGATGCTCATATAGACTATTTGGCATTTAGAGGGCTCAAGATTTTGAGGTCATCCTGGACACTACAGTAATACTTAATGGCCAGTTGTCAACTGTATTTATGTCCCCATGCTTCTATGTTGAGGGATATTTCAACGATAGAAGATCTGATCCCACAGTCTGACCTCAGTACAATAATTACAATAATACATTGCCTTTTATTTTTTTTTAAGTAAACTGTTACAATGCTCTGCACATTAGGCTCACTACCACTGGCACTCTCCACCAAGTGCAGAATTTTACTTCAGAGTTTCTTACTTCAGGTATGGAACCTGCATTAGTCTCTGGCTGAGGCCATGTCTGTAGTCCTGATTTTGATGTTCACCTACAAAAATTTACATGACCTAGGTTGCACCTGCTTTAAGGAGCTTTTGGTTCCCTGTACCTGGATTACTCGCGCCTTTCTGCTGCTGATTCCTGAAATAAATTTGTAAACATCTGGTAGGCATTCCTTTACTTGATACTTTTTGTGGCATTTACTACTTTTGGGCATGTGATTCTCCAAGACTTGATTTAAGAATTCCTTTAAATGCCATCTTCTCCTGTGTTTGTGTATTTGAACCATAACTGGAGATTTACCTAGTCCTAGTTAGAGACTTATAGCATCATTCTAATCAAATTATTTTACTGCGGTTTGTCGTTAGCTACCATATTTTTACAGATTTTATTTACTGGCAATTCCTGTTGTTATATGATCACTATTGTTAGCAGTGTGAAGATGGAGAATGTGTATACGAGTCTTTTTCAGCTTCGGAAAGGGCTGTGACACTAGGTGTGCAGATTGCTAGGTATGCAGAATTTGTTTCAGGCTTCTAACTTCACTTCTTCCCTTATTACAGTGTGCCATTCTGCCAGTCAGCAAGGAACCTATCGGAGTACAATGGGGGTGTAGTGGAGGAAAGGTTAGCTCCTGCAGCTGGAGCTATTATTCATTGATCTAGCAGTATAGTAAGGGTACACATAATGTGTATGTAAAGCCACAGTGGTAGCGTTGTTGCCTAACAGCAAGAGGTTCTCCTGTTCGATTCACGGCTGGAGTGTCTTCTGTGTGGAGTCTGCATGTCCTCTCCGCGGTCTAGTGGCCTCCGAAAGATATGCGTGAATGGGCGTGCCTTCCCTGAAGGTTGGGCATCGGGCTGGCAACTTGGCACCATAAAAATCTACTGCCAATCATTAGTGGACCGGAGTTCCGCTGTGGCGACCCCTGACCGGGAAAAGCTGAAAAGACAAACAACAACATTTGTTAAAGACTTTAAGTTGCTGGAGCTGCTAAGCCATGGTCCCCAGCTTAACATCCCTAGATGGCTGCCCAGTGGGGAACATACCCTTCATTACTGTGGCTCAGGTGAAAAAAAGAACTTAATGTGGCAGTCATGTCCAACTTATAGTGATGTGCATACTTTGCAAAGATACTCAAGAACAATGGCTTGGGGCTTAATTAGCATTTTCGAAGAAATCTATGAATGTGGAGACTGTTTTGGTAGAATTTGCTTTTAGAGTGCATTGTAATATTTTTCCATATTTTTATATTTGTCATGACAAAAAAGGCAGCTTGAAAACCATCTAGACAGGCCCTGCTTAGTAACTTTCATAGTACCCTTACCTAAGGATATAAGATTTGATCATCCTTGCATTTTTGCCAAATTCTGTCAGGATAATACCCGCGCTGCTTTTGCACATTTGCACAGTGAAAACAGTACTTGTCCTGATCAGAATACTGAACAAAGATTATAGGCAAGTGAATTGACTGATTTGCATTCATTTTGCTGGCTACTCTAGGCATGAATGGTCAGCCCATAAGAAAGTCCTGTATTTGATAAATATAAGGAGGTTTTGCAGCAGATGTTTGTTCTTTAGAAATTGTTTTGACAGAAGTGTTTGCCACAAGAAAGGTATTAAAGGATAAAATCTTCAACTGTGCAGAAGAGTCTGATTTAAATGGGAAACAAGTTTGTTTCTGCAGCATAAAATAAATTTCACTTGGAGGGACAGCATACTCAGTGGAAAGCCTAAGGTAAAATATTCTGGCCAGAGAAGCCTTACACCTTCCAGGAGATACCAGTGACAATGAAACAGTAACCAGAATGAAAGAAATAACGGAGCATTAATGAATAAGATCAGTGTCAGAAACATTCTGAGGAATGCTTTAAGATTTATGAAACTAGGGTCCATGGGGGAGGTATAAATTCTTTGCTGTGACCTACACAGAAAATCTTTTTTGAGTACATAGTGTATGTGAGAATGGAAGGATTAACATGAGCCTGTCCAAAAGGACTACAGACTTGGCTGTCAGTGGAATTGGATAACTAGGCCAATCACTTGAGCAAATGGAGATCTGGATCTGTCCTACCGGATGATTAGGTTAGAAAACTCTGAAGTAGAAACTGCAGAAGGGGAGAATTTAAGAGCAGTAGCTGTAACATAGGAAAACAAATCTGCCTGGTTCAAAACAGTACTGCCAGTATATCCTTTACCTTTGAAAGTCATACCTTCTGAACATAATTCACCATCAAATGAGGTGGGAGAAAACAGAAGGAAAACCCTGATGCAAGGGTCTCTTCAGGGTTTTCTGAGTTCTGAAAGTGAGTGGTAGAATTAAGAAACAGCTTGGCATAGTGTTGGATGGGAGGCAAAGAGGTCACAAACTGAATGGTCCCATCTGTTGAAAGTCATACTGGCCATGGAAAGACTGATTGACCGATCATGGGGCATTCATAAACAGCATAGTCTGTCTTCTTACCAGTTAGGTTAGCTTCCGCTGGAATATAAACTAATGAGGAGCATACCTCTCAAGTGTACCTCATTACGAGGAACGCACCTCATTTGGGGTCTTAAAAAGTTCATGTTCCTTGAACTTCCTCAAAGTTCCACATTGAAAGAGTCTGTCACACATTCAGTGTTAGGAAATTTTTTAAGTGAAATCCATGATAAATAGAAATTAATCATATTAATTCATTAAAATATATTCTTTATAAGCAAAACCAGCATATTTTAACCATCCTATGACCTTCCTAGTTGAAGTTGTTAGCAACCATTAGTATGTGTTCCACATTTTGCCCATTTGTTCCACATTATGAAGGCGAGTGTTCCTCATTCTGGAAGGTTGAGAGCTATGATGAGGAGACAGCTGTCTTGAAGGACCACTCATTCATTGCTTCTCCACATGGGATGGAAACAAGTCCCTCTTTCCTTATTAATGTGCCAAATAATTGCCGTATATTTTGACTCTGTGAAAGTATGACTGTTTAGAGAAAAGTCCTGGAAGAGTAGTATGGAGAGAAGTACAGTCTGCTCTCCAGGGCAGTAATGTGAAAGGGAGCACCTTGGACAGATTATAGTCCTTAGGATTTATCCTCTCTCACTATACCCTGGCCACTACCACCAAACACACATACAACCATTGTAACTGTGGCCACTAGAGTTTCTAGACTGAGCTGTCTCTCTGCCAGGCATTTTAAAGATGCAGACTCTTGTTTTATCCTAGCCTATGTGAGCTCCACCTGCCAAGATTATTGCATTCTGAAGTTTAAGGATTGTCATGTGACACACGGAATACAAGACACTGTGACAGTGTCTACTACCATCAGTCCTATAACCCTGAGACACATGCTGATTGTGGGGAAGTGCTCTGGCAAAGGTAGTGGAACTGCTTTCTGAATGCATAGATCTTAAGCAGGGGTAAAATACCTGATAAGTCTTAATATTTGGAGAAAGTCTAAAAAAGTCAGCACCTACACTGGTGAAAACTGAGAGTTTGCAAATCCTTCATGAATGAAACATGTAAAGCAAATACTTCTGAGTTACAAGTCTGTTCCTTGATCCAGCCACAGTAATCCAATTTGATAGTTACGGAACACTGTGGTGCCCCCACAGTCCCAAGTGAAATATTGCCATTGATATACACTTTTCCAATATGGGGAGAGTGCTGAGTGGAGGCTGAAGGTAGAGGTCAAAGCTGATAATGTTTGGCTTTTGCCTCAAAGTGAATGCATTTTTTTTAATTTTACTGTCTTTGTCTCTTGTATGGCTTTTTAGGTTATAAACTGCTAAAGACCTTTACCCTCTAGTCTTGAGTTTAATTCCCTCATTCTTCATTTGTCTGCTGTGTGACTCTGAATAAGTCACTTAACAAAATGGTGCTGCTGGACCTCTACTGAATGTGTACCTCAACACAGATGAGCAACCCACTTAATAAAACATAAAAATCAACAAGTAATGTATTGATAAGCATCTTGAGGTACCAAAAAAGCACATGCATGTCTTGTGGATAGACATGGGAAGAGCAAATGAAAGTTTGCAATGCAAAAGAACCATCTCAGAACATAGGTTGTTTGAGCCACTCTTCAAGTCGAGAATGGATCTAAGGTCCCTTGTTTTTTTTGTGTGTGGAGTGACTCTGAATACTCTTTTAACTCTTATGTCTAACTGAACCTCTTGGATGGCTCAGTCATTGCTTTTCTAGCTAGACATCTTGGATGGTTCTCTTTGCTGTATTTTTTGGCAGAGTGGAACATCTGGCTAAGGTAATTTTGGGGGCAGTTCTTTGAGAGAATTAATTGCTTCTGCTTATGCTTTCTGTTCTTCCATGCCTTCCTAGTTATAGTGAGGTGGGTTGAAGCATGAGACTATCCCTCATGCAAGTACTGTTGGCAGGATAGTTAACCTTAATATAAATCCATATGTTGTTTGGATAGCTAACTGGTTGTCTTACAGAACCCATATGGTTAGTCACTTGTACCACTCACAAAAGCAAAAGAGTTACTGGTGGTGTGTCACAGAATTCATCGTTGGGTCATCTCTCATTTGGCTTCTATTTCTCAGACCTTTAGGCAAGTGCTCCTTGTCTATAGTTACCTTAAGTTACAGTTAGCCTGGGCTGTGGTGAAAAATGGCCTTTGGACTAGTTTGCATACATGTTTAACTACAAAAGTTAATGTCAGTAGCAAAATTTTAATTGCACCAGTATTTGCAAGTGTGTCAAAACTGTAGGCATGCGACCCAACCCATTGGTGCAGAGGGATAAAGCCTTGACTGTGTCCCAGACAACCCATGTTCATCCAGTGGCACAGGCACTGAAGGGACCATATGGGGAAAATGGGGAGGTAGCAGCTGATGTTGACTCACTTATCTTGGAGGAGGAGGGAGGCAACATGGCTCACTGTAATTGCAGCATGAAGAGCCAGGCAAGTTCCACACTGCAAGTGGCATGCCACTTAGGAGGCGGAAGCATGCTTGCACCTTCTGAAGATAACCATAGTCAAACTTGCAAGACTGCTGCAGTGGTGTGAGTTAGGGCACAACCACTCCCTGACAGTAGTATGATGTTTCACCAGCATCGTCTGTTTCCTCCTCGGCCTCACACATGGGTTGAGTAGAACCCAGAGATGCTAAGGGAAGTCCATTAGACCCTTGGAACAAGGAGAGGAGCTGTTGGCAGCTGATGAATCAGCTGCAGGGAATGATTGGGGACTGTAGGTATGCAGTTGCATTTTTTTTAAACATCTTGAAGTACATTTTAAGCAATGACATAAGTACACATGCATTAATAGAAAAGAAAACAAACCATAGTAAAGTTTTTTCATCATTTTCTATTTTATGTGTATATTACTTTTTTCATTAATTGTAAGCTCCAATACAACACACATTGTGTAGTCGCCATGCATAGTTCACCTTTTATGTATGCCATCAGTGACCCAGTATTCTTCATAATTCACAGTCCTTGTCTACTATAGCTTCTTGTATGCAGTCTACTGTGTGTTTAAACATTTTTTATTTAAATTTAATGTAAAACAGAAAATAAAAGTTAGACAAACAAGGTTATAAAACATGAAATGAATAACGCAGACCAGTATAAACACAAAAGAAAGAAACTTGATTCTATACACTATTTACAAGATTAACAATCCCATTAGAGAGTGTTGTATGGGTTGCCAGTGAATTATAGACTCTCTTAGGACTGAGGAAATATGGCAAACTTGGCAGATTATAAACAGAATTAATTAAACATGGAATTTTAGAACAAATTCCCAAGCTGTAAGAGTATTATTAAGGCTAGTTTTCTTTCTGGAAGTTAATTTAAAAGCTTTACAGTATTTAGTAAATATGGTGACATTGTTCAGACCAGCTGACGGTAGCAATAGAAGTCCATTTAGTCATTATATATTATTTTATCATGGAAAATAAGAGCTTTTAAGTAAATGATATTCATATTAACTGCGACAGGTTTAATATAGTAAATTGTTAAGAAAGGGGTTGTAAATCAGTAAGGACAGATTTAATTTTGGCTTGAGCAGTTAACCAAAGATTATTAATGTATCTGTAGTTCCAAAAGATGCCTAAAATGTTAATGTTAGGGAGCCACATGCAAAGCAGTTACTAGACAGTAAAGGATTAATGTGGTAGACTTTTGTGAGGGATGCTAAACATTGTTACTTATCACACATTGTGTGTAATAAAATTTCTTGAAGGGAATATGTTTAATAACAAGAGGTATAAGCCAATTAATGAAGTTGTATTTCCATCCATGCATCCTCAACCCCTTTTTCCTATTTTGCACATGAGGTTGGGGTGTCACTTCAACAGTTACAATCATCTTGATCCAATCTTTACACTGCCGGGTGACTTGCTCTGCCGTGGTAGTTCATCCGTACCACTCATTCACACGCGCGCACACACTCACACACTCACACACACACACTCACACACTCACACACACACACCCGTATAGCCAATTTAGAGTGTTCAGTCCACTACTGCATTTCTTTGGAATGTGGGAGGAAACTGGAGCACCCAGAGAAAATCCATGTGACTGCAGTGAGGACATGCAGACTCTGCACAGAAGGCACCCCAGCCGGGAATGGAATCTGAGAATCTCTTGTTGTGAGGAGACAACGCTAATCCCTGCACCACCGCAGCCACCCCTAATGAAGTTTGTATTAGTCAACAATGAATTCTGATTTTAATCTACTATGATTTACATCTGATGGCTACACTTTTACAAAATTACTATATCCACCATCACTCCCAGTTTCTCATAATTCATCAGTGCTTCGCTATTATTGTCATGCAGTATACATATATATTTTCTTTTTAATAATTATCATTCACCCACATTACATAGATTGCTCAAGTCCTGCCTGCCCTTAAGCCTCACCCCTCTTCCTAAACATTATCTGCATGTATTATTCTCAAAAGTTTCATTTTCTTATCTTTTTCTAAAGATACCGCCATCCAGCTCTTTTATGTCCATTACAATATGCATTACCTCAGTTACAGTTGGCTTAGAGTTTGATTTCCATTTTCTAGTAATTTGGCAGCCAGTAGCATTAAACTTGGGCTTTACTTTTGTCTATGCAATTCAGAACCCAAGTCCCAGCTTGCTCAAAAGAATCAATCTGATGTTGTAAATCTTTATTCGTTTCTTACTGATAGGACTTTGGTTCCGTCCTCTGAACCGATACGGCTGTTTCTAAGCTCATGCCAGCCAAAAACTCTCAGCTAAGACCTACCCATAATGCCCCTCTTATAGTCTCTTCAGGTCTAGTTTGCCACGCTCCCTGTCAGATGTGACAAGCCTTCTCTTTCAAAGCTAAATAGAATTTTGTGTAAATTTCTCTCAATATCTTATTTTTTAGTCAGTTTTTTGCTAATTTCTTCTGTTGTCTGTAGACTCCTCTACCTGTTCTTTTTCCTACCCTCTACCTTTGGTAGTTTTCTTTGTACCATTGTTGGTACTGTCCCTCTCTTCTACCTTTGGTAGGCCCTCTTCTTACCACTTGTGGTATTTCTAAGTACTATTGTTGGTACTCTTCTCTTTCTTTCTTTCTATGTATATATATATATATATATATATATATATATATATATATATATATATATATATATATATTTAAACTTATTTCACTTTACTGTTTATGTCAGATTAGATTAGTGTCATATGTCTGAAAAAGCTAAGTTGGGGTTTAAGCAGTGCGATAAGTGTGGGGGGAAGATGCCCAACTCAGACTGTCACGCTTGGTGCGTTTCTTGTTTGGGTGTTGACCATATAAATGCCTCATGTGATACCTGCTCCAGTTTCAGTAATCCCACTCTAGCTGAGTGCAAAAACAAATTGATATTGAAAGGTTTGATGAAAACACCTTTTTCGGAGGCTCTCTGTGGGACCGAGGTCTCACCACCTCCTAAGACTAAAAACACAGAAAACAGAGGCACTCTGTTCCTACATCTCCGTCCATTTCGGAACCAAGTCGACACAAGGCTTCTCCGGCACCTTCGGCGCAGACAACCTCTGCACCAGACTCTATGCTTTCTCCCTCTGTGCCACCTCTAATTTTGACTTCTTCTATGGTACCAGCTTTGGCACCATTGTCTTTGGTGCTGGCCTTGACACTGGCTTTGACTGTCATACCCGGCTACTGTGCTGATAGCTTATACGGCTCCACAGACAATGACCCCATCAGTTCCAAAGGTTGAACACTTTCCCAGAACCAGATATTCTCCAACTTACGACCCTTTTTCGGGGCACCAATTTAGCCCCTTTCTTGAAAGACCTGACTCTCCTTCAGCAGCCTCCTACAGAACCACCAGGAGCCTTTCAGAACAAGATGTAGTGCAGGTTGTGGACCAGCTTCTGGCAGCTAGAGGATTGCCCACCCCTGCTAAGCCTTCTGTCCCCGTTGGAATGGAACCTTTCACGGCATACTCACCAGTATATCCTCCTCCGACCTCTTCCCAGGCCCCAGAGACTTCGGTAGCAGTGACCACCCTGGTGCATATGGTCTCTACTCCGACTGCGGAAGTTCCTCTGTCTGCACCGATTACTCATGGCACATCAGCTCCATTGGAACCAGTGCACTCTTGGAGCAGTGATTAAGCTGTCATCACCGTGGTTCCCAGTTCGGCACCTATTTTAATGCTGGCACCATCTATGGCCACAGCTCCATCAACAGCTACCAGTCCTTTCAGAGCTCCTCACATAGAGGCAGGCTCCTCAGGGGGGGTGTCACCCCGGTTCCAAGGTTGTCCTTCTCGGTTCCGTGCTCCCATCCCTCCTCGGGTGGGCCTGCTTTCCAGGTGATGGAAAGGGTCCTTGCCTCTACATGCTCGCAGTCAGCACCAGTGGCATCGACACCAGAACCCCTGTCTAACATGGAGCTGTCCCAGCCCCCTACTCTAGCATACCGGGCACAGGAGCCACAACACCTTCCGTTGAAGGGAATCCTTTTTCCGGAGTTCTCGTCAGAAGATCCCACTGAGGAGCCACCCCGGAAGAAACGGTGCAAGAGGAAACACCTTTATTCCCCTGAGGAATCTTTCACTGAGAATACCGATTGCGATGAAGGGAGAAAGGTCCCCATGGTCCCCCCTGGAAGATGTCTCATTTTGCAGACATTCTTGAAATCCTCAAGCAGAGGGGTGACTGGAAGTCCTCTAACCCCTCGGAGGAATCGGTGTTCTTGCAGGCCGCCTGTGCCCGGCCATCTACTTTCTGGGTGACCCCACCTGTGGATGAGCTTGTAAAACTGATCATGCAAGGTGCCTGGAAGGCCCTGAACAACGTAGAACCTGTCCCCCGGAGGCCAGACAAAATGTTATCCACCCCCGAAGACCAGCTC
Organism: Protopterus annectens; assembly: GCF_019279795.1. NCBI lineage: Eukaryota > Metazoa > Chordata > Ceratodontiformes > Protopteridae > Protopterus > Protopterus annectens. Next base: position 277,995,841 of record NC_056745.1, read on the forward strand.
AATTGGTCTAAGCAGTTGGTAATTGATTCCATGGTCGTGGCAGCAGCCACCAAGAGGGAACTGGCAGAAGATAGTTCTGCTGTTCATCCCCAAACAGGGAGTCTCGGGCTATGGAAAGACTGGGGAAGCGGACCTACACTTCAGCGACCTTTGCCATCCGATCGTTGAACTATCTGGCACACTTCACTTGCCTCCAGAGAGACCTAATTTCTGAAATATCTACCTCTTTGGCAGGGATACTGCCTGATGAGGTGTGTGACACTGTCGCCTTGCAGCTGAATACCCTGGAATCTATCTCAATCTCCTCAATGGGCTTGATATCTGACACCACCGAGGGAGCAACTCGAGCAGCCGCATCAGGCATAGTCATGAGACTGCATGCTTGGATGCATTTGTGCGATTTCACAGACTCCTTTCAATCTTCCTTCGTCAATGTGCCTGTTTGGTCCCAAACTACGAGAGACGCTATCATGAAGTGAGAAAGACGGAAAGACCTTGTCTGCTGTGGGCATACATTTTTCCACCCCCTAGAGATCCTATTCCAGGAACCAGGGGGGGAGGAAAATTGTGGTTCAAAAAGTCCCAAGGATCTTTTTGTGACACTCGTGGTGAGCAGTCCCCCCGGGGCAGAGGGGGCAACTCATCCGGAAGACACCCCATTCAGGACAGAGGGTGTCCACGTAACCAGGGCGCTAGAGATTTGTTCTCTGGCCGACCCTACCTGCGCTCCTGAGCACCGGCCCGATTGCTTTCTTCTGGAAGCAGTCGAGGGTCGATTTTCTCTGCACCTACAAGCCTGGCAACTTCTCACTACCGATGCATGGGTGCAGAGAATAATATCCAGAGGCTACCCTATCTCATTCGATCTTACTCCCAGACCCATCAAATGAATCCTCGATGTTCCACCCAATTAGAGGGAGTTAGCAGCCTTAGAAATCGAAAAGCTGCTAAGAAAAAGAGTCATCCAGCCAGTCCCACCAGACCAGAGAAGATCCGTTTTTTACTTGAGGTTCTTTTTAGTGCCAAAAAAGGCACGGGAATGGAGACCAATCTTGGATCTCAGCCTACTGAACAAATTCATAAAACCTCAAAAATTCCGGATGGTCACGGTACAGTCCATCCTCCCCTTTCTAGGGAAGGACAACTGGATGTGCTCTATAGATCTCCAGGACGTGTATTGCCACATAAAGATGGACCAGATCTCCCAGAGATTTCTCCGCTTCTGGCTGGGAGCTGATCACTACCAGTTCATGGTACTGCCAGTTGGTCTGTCGACAGCCCCCCCCCCCCCCTTCGAGTGTTCACCAAATATATGGCAGTTGTAGTAGCTCATCTTTGCCTATAATGTTTCCAAGTGTTTCCGTATCTACACGATTGACTTCTTAATGCCACGACCAGGAATCTTCTCATCCGCAGCCTGTCTTACACTCAAGGCCTTGCTCTTTGCTTAGGGATTACGATCAGCAAGGAAAAATCTCAAATGTCCCCAACAAAAACACAGGAATTTATTGGAGTGATCTGCGTCACAACATCCTGTCAGGCTTCCCTTCCTCCTCACAGGCTCTCAAAAATAAGAAGCCGGGTTCAAGTCCTCCTCCAACAAACTTTTGTACCAGCAGGCCTTGTACTTCAACTTCTGGGCTCTATGGAAGCAACCATTACCTTAGTTCCACTGGCGAGGTTGCACATGAGACTAGTACAGTGGCTCCTTTCATCACAGTGGTCGATCTTAACCCATCCTCTCCACCACTTGATGCGCCTTATAAATCTTTGCAAGGAAGAAATGCTTTGGTGGATGAAGCCGGAATCAAATCTTTGGTGGTGACCGTTCTGCCTTCCCCAGCCCAGGGCCACGGTGACCATGGATGTTTCCCTGCTGGGGGGGGGGGGGGGCATTTCCAGGGAAAGACGGTCCAAGGTACCTGGTCCCCCATGGAGGCCAATTTGCACAAAAACATCCTGGAATTGAGGGCAGTTCTCTTAGTGTTCCAAGCATTCTGTACTTCTCTCCCTTCCGGGACCATTGCAATTCAGTCGCACAACATGTCAGTCGTCTGGTATATAAACAGACAAGGGGGGACCAGGTCTTACCCCCTGTGTTGGGAATCCATCAGAATTTGACACTGGGCAATAGCTTCCAACCGCTTTCTTATAGCAATGCACATTCATGGGAGTTCCAACCTTATTGCGGACAATCTGAGCAGGAACATCCTGATGCCTCACCAGTGGTCCCTCAGTCCTGTAATAGCAGATCAGATCTTCCACCATTGTGGCAGGTCTTGCTACGACCCGTTTGCCTCCCCTCTAAACAACAAATGCAGAACCTACTTTGCCCTGCTCCCCCCTCAGGGGGAGTCACAGAGGGATGCTCTGACGCACGATTGGCCCTTGGGTCTGCTATATGCCTTTCCCCTGTTTCCCCTCATCCCAAAATTCCTCCAGAAAGTTCAAAAGTTGAGAATCAAAGTGATCCTCATTGCCCCTTATTGGCCCCGTCAAGTCTGGTTCCCTTTCCTATAGCCTCATCTGATTCACAGCCCGTGGGTCCTGGCTCAATCTCAAGATCTGCTATCTCTCCCTCAGGGACTGATTCACCCCAATCTCCACAGCCTCAAGCTCACAGCTTAGTTTCTCCACTTCCGATGATTGCTAGGCTACCTGATATTTCATCTCCTGTCCGTGAGATTCTTATGGATTCACACAAACATTCCACCAGGAAAATTTATTCTAGTAAGTGGGCTAGGTTCTCTGCATGGGCCAAAGATCATGACATGGACCCTTTCTCTATGCTTATTCAGAAGATCCTACAATACCCGACTACTCTTCTACATACAGGAGCTTCAGCATCGACAATTACTGTACATTTAGCAGCTATCGCAATTTTTCACAATGGATTCAATAATTCTTCTGTTATGTCACACCGTCTGTGCAAAACTTTTTTGAAAGGAGTATTACATGTTAAACCTCCTGTCAAGCCCCCCATAGAGCCTTCAGTCATTACCAAGTCCTCCTTTTGAATCTTCTAATTCATATTTTTGTCTTGGAAGACTCTACTTCTAGTAGCCCTTACCTCAGCAAGAAGAATGGTTGAGTTGCAGGCCTTGAGTGTCAGGAGACCTTACTTGATTTTCCACAGGGATAGAGTGTCCCTACATACTGACCCATCCTTCTTGCTCAAGGTCATTTCTGGATTTTCAATTAACCAATCTATTGATCTGCCGTTTTTCTTCCCTCAACATTCAAATAGAGGGGAATATATTTTGCATACATTTGATGTTCATAGCCAACTTCGTTTTTACTTGGACAGAACTAAATCTTTCAGGAAAACGGATCAATTGTTCGTGGCCTTTGCGGGACCCAGACTGGGTAAACCTGTCTCCAAAGTGACTCTCTCTTCCTGGCTTAGAAACGCCGTTACCTTTATCTACCATCAGAGTAAACTGTCTTTACCTTCCAGAGTAAAGGCTCATTCCACTAGATCGATGGCTACTTCTGTGGCTTTTCATTCCAGAGCCTCTATGGATGATATCTGCACAGCAGCCTGTTGGGCAAGACCTCATACCTTTATCACTCGTTACAAATTGCATTTGGCCTCCAGGGGATGAGCATCTTTTGGTTCTGTGGTGCTCAGGAATATCCTTCCTTAGGCCACCTAGGACTCAAGTAGCTGGGGACTCGGTCCTATCAGTAAGGAATGAATAAAGATTTACAACATCAGATAAAGAAGTTATGTCTTACCATAATGTTCCATCTTTGTTGTAGATCTTTATTCATTCATTACTTCCCGCCCTCCTTCCCCCTGCCTGGACTCCTGGTGGACTTTAGAATCTCCTAGTTAAGGTATTTGCACAGACAGAGCCTCCTACGGTCTCTTTTATTATCTCTATAATATAAGGATGGTCAAATTAAATCTGAAGAGACTATGAGAGTGGCATTATGGGTAGGTCTTAACTGAGAGTTTTTGGCTGACGCGAGCTTGGAAACGGCCGTGTCAGTTCCGAGGATGGAACCAAAGTCCTATCAGTAATGAATAAATGATGATCTACAACACAGATGGAATGTTATGGTAAGTCATCATTTTTTTTTCCTTGGTTGCAGCAGTTTGCTCCGCCAGCATTTCTGACAAAGTACTCTGTGGGGAATTTTAAAATCTGCCACCTCTTTACATTCACAAAATTATGTTTTCAGATTTCCTTTCTTTCCCATCACTAGAAGCATAACAAGGTTGTAGCGAAGGTGGTAGTTGCTCCAAAGCAATGTGTTGGAGCATTTGGGAAGTGCAGTTCCTGCATGCTTTTCTGCACTGGTATTCCTTTGTGGTAAGGTGTAGCAAGGCCTTCAGGCCCTTCATATATCCTCCCAAGTAGCCGTATTTTATCAGGCAAGGCAAATGTTTCCATTTGTTCCTACTTATAAAATCCGAGCTGAATCTGTTATATGATTTCTCTGCGTCAGTTAATGTTAGATGTTTCCCTCCTACACAAAACTACACTGATCATATCTGTTAATTTTGGCAACAACTTTGCCATTCTCTTAGCCAGTGTAGACATAAACAGTTGATAATCATAGCTTAAAACTGAAATGGGTTTATGTGAATCTAGGTTCGATGAGTCTGTACCCTGTTTGAATAATACAACCACCACAGCTGTATTCCAAGATGCTGGTACCCCCCCCCCCCCGTTTTAAGAAATACTGCTAAATGATTAGTATGCAGTTTCATTGCGAGTAAGTATTTTAACTTGTTTAAGAAGGCTGGGTAATATCTTCACTTGTTTGAGAAACTATTGATTATAAGCCTTTAATCAGTGCTTAAGTCCGGTGTAATCATTTTGTGTCCTTACCAGCAGCTTTGCAGGTATCAGTCATTTGTTACAGATTTGCCTTAGATGAGTGAACCATGGCATACTGAAGTATAGTTCAAGAAAATTGTACTTTGCAGGTTTCCTGAAGAATTTGAGAAGACATCCGCACACAAGATTCGACATTCTGAAGATATGCAATTTGCGTTTTCTTACTTTTATTATCTAATGAGTGCAGTCCAGTCCTTGAATATCTCCGATGTTTTTGATGAAGTTGACACTGATCAGTCTGGCATTTTGTCTGACAGAGAAATTCGAACTCTAGCAACGAGGATCCATGAACTTCCTCTTAGTTTACAGGTATTCATTTACTGTTCTTTTCATAGACTTACTGTGAAGACCTGTTCTATTCCATCTACTGCAACTGAAGCATATCATTGTGGAAAATCTACAAGTTAGCATTTAGAATGACATATCCAATTACCTAAAGATGTTTTAATGCATGTGTAATTACTAGCATCTTTTGTTTGCATTATATTTGTTTTCATATTTCAAATATCTGAATTTTGTTAGTCTCCAGCTTAAAGCAGTGCAGATCCTGTACAGAAAAATATAGAAAGAAAAGCTGAGGTCTCATCATGTGTATACTGTAGAGAACAGATGGAGAGGAGAGGAATGGAAAAATGCTGACATACCTCTTTGAAATTAACCAACTAATAGGGTATCGTCTTTAGAAATGAGGTTTGCAGGACATGAAACAGTGAGCTGAAAACTAGCTGAATCCTGTCAACCTAAAATTATTCTTCACTTGCCTACTTTTGACGTTAAGTAAGTCATGTAACCAGAAAAGAGAATAAAATTAAGTTGCTGTCTAGCTAAAGAGATGGCAGGTCAAGGACAGTATTTCTATTTTTCCACACAGAGGCGACAAATGTGAAATTGCCTTCTTTAGGAGGTAAAGTGTTAAGAAACAGGGAAAATTCCAAAATGCATTGGGTAGTAATATGATAATCCTAGTAAGGGTTATAAATGGAAAGCTGTTGGTTGAATACGAATGAAAATATTAAATAGGCATGGAAGTAGATTGGGTGTGCTAGCTAGTACATGTCCACCATCAAATAATGTTTCTATATTACTTTTCATGTTCTGATTTTACTTGGTGTCTCAGGTTAGAATTGGAAATTTATAATAGTTTGTACCCTGTTGTATGTTGGGAAGAGCTCACTATTTCTTTTTGTTTTGGCGGAGCTTCATGTACTCTCCACTGCTGACCTGCCTCCTAACCCCATAATCTCCCATTCACTCCATTCTCAAAGGGTGTTGTAAAATCTTGCCCATTAGCCTTGAGACAAAAGGCCTCTCCTCTACAGGGAGGCTCAGCCTTAGCAGTCATTACTGTGGTAAGATTGCCAACCCTATACTCATCAGTGCAAGGCATCGTTATAGGTGACCTGGCAGTGGGAATTTCAGGTAGAAAGGCAAGGGGAAACAACTGGAGTGGAGTGCATTTGTGGTGTTTTGTGCATCACCAAGCATAACAACACACCCACTCATCCCCCCCCCAGCACCACCACTGATTGTGTGACCAGGAAATACTCACTGGTCTTCACTGGGAATCATCCATTTCAGGAGCACACCCAGACCTCCTCCTTGTATGGCAAGTTAACCAAACCACTCATACCAGCCACTCCCATCCTCCCACTCTGCCCATTTCCTGTAGTGTCCAGCTGCTGTGAAACTCTGTCATTGTTGCAGCACTGAGTCTTGGGACTTCTAGATGTGTTGAAGTCCATGGCTGGCCTGAATACTAGAGTCTGAATACTAGAGTCTTTTACCATTCCCCATCTGGCCAACCTCCTTGCCTGCCCAATGTCAGGATGTTGGAAATCTTCAGCTGTCCAAGGTCAGGGCGTTGGGGTATATGAAGGGCATTGGCCGGCGCCATCTTTATTTCTTTTTTGCCATGTAATCCAAAGTTCCAAAATGTGTTACTTAGTGGTGTTAGTCCATTGGTTGGCTTGAATTAACAGAGCAATGAGAAATCCTTAGATAAGTACTCCATTGGAGATCTTCTGTTTTTCATCCTTTTTTTTTTTTTAGTGAATGAGCACTTAATGTTTAAGAGGGTTAACGACTGCATTTCGCCGCATGGGCAACAGATTCCTAACAAAGACTTACACTGCTAGTGCTTATTTTGCTTAGGCCCGAAGCACAAAATTTCCAGCTGTCTATTCTGTACCAGGTGAAACTCTAAGACGGTTTAAATACAAGGCCAGGTTTCTTCAGCATCACATGGATTCTAGCAGGGCACTGCCTTTGCGCACAATGGTGTCTGCCAGTTCATAGGCAGTTCCTAAGAAGAGTAAGGGTAAGCAGCCAAAGGAGAACACTGGGGACACCAAACACAGTATTGTTTCTGGCCCATTGACAAAACCTGATGAATGTCAGTGCTGGTGAAGTGCCTTTCTAGCCCGTTGTGGTGACACTTATTAGGGTAGAGTTTGCTCATTTAAATCTTGCCTTCTTTTAAAGGAGAACCGCACCCACAGACTCAAAAAACATGTTTATTTCATCATGGTTTGGTGTTTCCTACATTTTAACACCACTCTGAGACTATTTACAGGTTTTTAAATATTTTTATACGTAATTTCAGAATTTGACCACATGGCGTCTGGCATTTTGAAATAATTCTGATCGTTTAGTCTACCCCATAATGCAGTGATTGTCTGTAAAAAACTGTCATGTATGCCTATTTCTTCCTAAAGCTTCTGTCGCAGCATAGATTTTACATGTATACACTGCTGTCTTTCAGTCAGTTAGTTTTAAGTAACATTTCATGCCATTCAATGACTACTTAAAACACAAACAGTGCAAATGCCACAGAACAGACTTTCAAAGTGATTTTTACTGCTGCTTCTTTTTAGAATGGCTAAACTGCAGTGTTTTGTGAAGCCTGAATTGTACTACTTTGACTCATCTTTCATCCCCTTTCACACCTAACTTCCCTAGCTGTCAAAGTGCTAAGGGTAATTTGAGCTCTTCTTGCTGTGATTGACAGCCCACAGCAGGAGACTTGACTAATGTACTGTTTCCCTGTTCTAGCCTTTATTTTCTGTATTGGTAGGGGAAGGACAGGGAGCTGTGACATCACAGCATGGGTGGGTTTTTAGGAAGGTCGTGGTGATGTCAGTTTGGGGAAGGAATTGGCCAGAAAACTACCTGTATTCATTGGTGTTTATGACATCAATGAACTGGAGACTGCAGCAAGCTTTACAAGGGCAGGACAAATGTTTTTTTGTTTTTTTTACGTGAAGCCACCACAGTACAGTAAGTACTTTTCTAGTGAAGAGAAACAGTTGATTTAAAATATTTTAGATGCTGTATTGTTTATTCATAGCAGGGACAGTAAATAGGAAGAAAAAAGACAGAGAAGTTGAGTATTTAATAATAGAACCCCATTGTTGTCCTTTAAGTCTCATTCATCCTCCAAAAAGTTATTCTGCATGTATTGTTCCAGGAGTTTCCAATTTTTTGTATGTAATTTGCTCTTAACCTTTTCTAAAAATCCCATTTCCAGTTTGCTTTATCTCTGTTACTATATTCATTACTACTAATACAGTTGATTTAGATTTTGATTTCCATTTCCTAGTAATTGCTTTTTTTTTGGCAGCCACCATAATTAGACTCAGCAAGGCCTTACTATGTGTAAGCAATAATGATTCTGTATCGTAGCTCATGGAAGTCATTTCCTTAGTCATACCAATTTGCTCACCTAGTGAGTAGTCTGCAGTTAATTTTTAGTGTCTACAAACTCATTACACTCCCAGAAAATATATTCCCAATTACCTGTTTCTTCCTCATCATACCTCCATCGTTTGCTGTCTACTTGAGGAAAAATTCTTTAGAGTCTACTTGGGGTATAAAAATACGTATGTAAACACTTCCAAGCAAATATCCTAAATCTTCTAGATGTTGTTGCATATTTGAGAGACATACATATGTCCTACCATTGTTTCTTTGTGAATTGCTTATCCAATCTCTCTTCCTAATCCTTTCAAACCTGCTCTGATTTATTCTTGTTATCATTCAATAATTTATATGCTCTACTAATTATTCCTTTTTTAACAGCAGCTTCTGTTTTGGTTCTACTTAAAATCTCTTAACAGCACTGGTCTTTTGCTTAGGATCTCCCAGTTTCTTTCTCTATGTATATACTATGACATCAATCCTATATAGGGAAGGCAATCTCTAGCCTGCAATCCAAATAAGTTATTGGCCTCTTCCCGTTCTATTACCTTTCCTTATCTAATTATTTGCTCCCAATACCTTGGTTCTTTTGCCAAATTTCTCCAGCCCCTCCTTGCCTATAGTCTGTATCCGTAATTGCAGTCATCCTTGTCGGCAGAATCTCCTTTCTCCATTCCCTTGTTCTTGGAATACGTTCTGCATTCTGTATAGCTATTGTTATTCTCCTCAAGGATCTGCATCCAAAATCCCAATCTCTCCTTGTTTCTTGAGCTTCCCTCCTGTTTCGCCACCATCCCTTTTTATTTTGAATTATAGGTTTATGTTTTTGCTATGTATAAGAGCCTTAACTGTATACCCCATTCAAATCGGATAATCCCAGAGTACCTTGTTCTTTTGGAAAAATCAGCTTATCCCACTTAACTCTTGCTATCTTCCCCTCACAGATAAAATCCTTCAGCTCTTTATTAATTGCTATCCACAACTTCTCCTCTTGTTGATAAAATTATGCCTGACCTGTGTATAAATCTAAAGGGACTAAAAACATTTTAACTGCTTGTATCTTGCTATCCATATGCATAAAACAGAGCTTCCAATTTTTCTGTTTTTGTATTATCTTTTGTTTAATCTCTCCCCAAATATCCTTAGCTTCCACACCAGAATCCTTTTTAATCCATACTCCTGAGTACGTCATTTTATCAGGTTCCCCATAAGTATGGATATTGCTCAACCAATTCTTGTGTAGATTCCCTTTGTTTTAGCTTCATTAATTTTATATCCCAAAAAGATCTAAAGCTATGTTGGTATACCACACCACTGAAATGTCCTTTTCTGGTTTTATCAGGTATAAAATAATATCTGCAAATAGAGCCAGTTTTTATTAACTATCATACCAATTACATCCTTGAATTTCTAAGTCCCTCCTTTTCTTTGCCAGTGGTTCTGAGCACTGATATTGTTCATATTTATAAGGATAACTGCTGATGTCCTTTTGTGTCACTCTTGCAGCATTTTCACATTAGGGATCTTCTGCCAAGGATAGCCCAATATCCAACCAGTATACCAAAGCCTTTAGATCATGTATGCACCATACGTCACACATATGCTTCCTATACAGGACGTAGGGCATAATGGTAATGTACGGATGCAGTTATCCAGAACGTCTTTGCTGGCAGTCCAGATGCCATTATTGCAAGTTGGTCTGAAAGCCCTTTTGCTGTGCTGTCAGTTGCTGCCTCAACTATGCTTACCGTCAGATCAGTGCCCCATTGGAGTCTCTCTCTCTTTCTTTTTTTTTTTTTTTTTTAATTCTTGGTCTTGTTACTTTTAAGTTCCTAGAATTCATGTCATCAAGAAGGGAAAATGTCAGTGTGGGAAGCATATTCCCTGTAATGATCGTCGTGAAAAGTATCCATTTTTGTCTGGGTGCTTCCCATGACCATACTGTGTAGCATTTGCAAAGTATTTGTACTCAAAACTTAGAAGTCACTTATCTTCCCTGGCCGTCTGCCTTGAGAACCAGAGGCTTAAACTGTTAGCCCAAGGTAGCATGGCAGAATCTCCTAACTTCAAGGTACCATTAAGCAATAAGAAAGGGAAGAAGTCTCGTCCTGGCCTCCATAGGACTCCATAAGACATCCCTTTGGAAGTGGGTGCATGCTCTGTAGGCCATCTGGTGTCTCTGAAGCTTTGCAGGTGTCTGCTACAGATGTCTAGGGGAACCACAGTTGATCATCTCAGAAAGCTGTAGAAGGATTCCGCAGATTCTGGTCAGGGAAGAGGTTTTGGTTACTGTTTTTGTCAAGGGTTGGAACCTCTGGTGTTTGTCAGAGCTGACATCCCTACTAAGAAAAAGCAGAAGGCTAAGCATACTTCTGCATGCTCCAAGGGTCCTCAAATGGAATAGCAGGAGTTTGCTTAGGGCCTGTTCATTAGCCCTGAAGCTTCCTCAAGGGGGTTCTATACCTACCCCCCCCATCAGACTTCTACTCCTTCAAAGTGAGCTAGTGTACCCAATTCCTTAGATCTGTCCGACTTTTCTCGGATGCCTTCACTTTGGCTTATGGCTGTCATGAAGAAATGTGTGAAAGTCCTGAGCCTCCTTTTGAGGAATTGTCTTTTGGAGACACTCCCTTGTTAGACACCTTTATAGCTGTCTGTAAGTTTCCTGATTCTCATCCTCTTGCTCCAGAGAAACCAGACAGGTTGTATAAAGTTCCTGAGAATTGTCAATTCTCATTTAAATGTCCTACTGGCCCTGCTGTGGTGTGAGTCTCCTCTCATAACCCTTCCAAACTTTTGCCTTCACATAAAGATAGTAGGGCAATGGAGAGAGTTGGTAAGAAGGTTTATACTGCTTCCACTCTGGCCTTTCAGGCCATCAGTTATCAGACCCACACAACCAGATATGCTCTGGCCCTTATTGCCTAGGCTTGTCAGGTCACTTCTGATTTCCCTGATTCTGAAGCAAAATCTTCTGCTCTACTACTATTTTTTTTTTAGGTTCTACCTCTCAAGTGGCTCATCACTCTGTCAAGTATAGCTATGATGCTGCTGATGCATCTTCCTGAGATGCAGCCTTTGGGTCTATCACAAGGCATTATTTTTGGCTTTCCCTGCAGTCCTTGCCAAGTTGCTGGATGGATAACAAACATCTCTTTGGGACCAGTGCTGCTGAGATGTTCGTTTGTTCCCAAAAAATGGTAATGCCTTGCTGATTCATAAAAATATCTTTGTATCCTCTATCCCTAAATTCCAGAGGAATTATCCTTCTAGATCTGCTTTTGTTCTCAGGCAGCCTAGTCAGGCCTCAAAGGCAGGAAGGGTGGTAGATGAGTTCTTCCTGCTAAATCTTCTCAGGTTCCTGTGGCTCAGAAGCCTCCTTTATCAGGCAAGCCCTGCTTCTCTTTGACATCATGCCCCCCTACCCCTCAGCCAAGTTCCCTTGTCTCTTCAACTCTCCCTCTGTCTTCCAAACTGGCATATCATCACCTTGGAATCTTGGGTTCTGTCTAGCATCTGTCATGGCTACTTCATGGTGTAAAAGTCTCTCCCTCCTTTTTCAGGGACACCTCAGCCTCCTCTGGAACAACTCCCCCATTTCTTGGAGGTTCTTGATGTCTTGGGCCAGAGAACTATTTAACCTGCCCCTCCTTCTTGTGTAGGAAAGGGTTTGTGCTCCAGGAAGTTTCTGGTCCCTCGAAAGAAGGGCACTTGAAAACCTATTCTGGATCTCTCCTTGTTCAACACTTTCTCAAGATTCCCACCATTCGGACACTTACTGTTGAAATTCTGATGTTCTTCATCTCACATTGCTGCAGTCATAACCTGTGGGTAGTCCGCTGTCCTCGGTCGGCCCGAATACCAAAGTATTAGGCTGGCGTCGGTCATGGGCGCTCAGATCTGACGTCAGTGCGTCCCGGTATTAAAGCGCATGACCGACGTCATATCCTCAGTCTTTTTTGCCGCATGGTCCGAAGCAGAAGCAGCGTTTGCAAGTGCCGTTCGGCGTTCTGAAATTTTCGGATTTCGAGTTTCAGACCGAAACCAAGTTGGGCTAAGTACCCCGTTGGGGAATATTTTTGTTTTTTCTTGCCTCAGTTAATTCCGGATGTCAGAAAAAGTGAATAATTGTATTTCTTATGGGAAACAAATACCGCATAGGGATTACCACTCTCTCTGTATTCCTTGTTTGGGGCCTGAGCACGACGTAGTCGGGTGTCGCTTTTGTGCTAAGTTTAATAAGCGCACCATTAAACGTAGGTTAGATTGCGCTAGGCTTGTCTTTGGGAAGCGGTGTAATTACAATATGCCGTCGGATCCTCCGACGCCCGCTTCTGCTAAGAAGCGCAAGGATAAGTCGTTAAGGTCCAAGCAGGATGAGTCGTCCATTCCGGACGCCGGTTCTTTAGAAACTATGCTGGAATCTGTAGATCCAGCCGAGGTTTCAGCTGAGTCTCAGGGGGAGACATTAATTTTGCAAGATGTGGCCTCACAGGAGTCAGGTCAGGCTGAAGGGGCCTCTCAGGTTGCTGTACTCCCTTCTTTGCCTAAGGTGGTTAGGCCTTCTCCTTTAGTCTCTAAGGTACCTTCTAAGGGCAGGCCTGGTTTGCCCTCCTCAGGTGTCAGTCCTAGTTCTGCAGGCTCTGTGCCTAAAAAACACATGCTTAAAATGGCAGAAGATTTAATTTCCTTAATCAGGGTTCTATGCCCCTCCAGATAAGAGGCCTAGGGTGGAGCCAGAAGTGGAAAGTTTGGAACAGGCTTCAGATTACTCAGAGTCTTGACTGAAGACACTCAGGATTTTCCTCCTTATTCAGATTCGGATGCAGAGGATTCCAGTCCTTCTGCTTCTCCTCCAGAGGATTTTTCCTTCTCAGAAACCTTGCATTCTATGAGGGAGCATTTTAAATAGGAAGGTCAGGATTTCTCGGATTCCCGAAAGAGGCTTAGGGAATTTTTGTTTTTGCCTCAACATCGGCCCTTAGCTATACCTCCTGTTTTGGATGTTGTTCAGGATGTTTTCTCTGAGGCTTCCCTTAATCCAGACTCTTTGCCTCCTGCACCAGTTAAACCTGATAGGTATTACAGGGTGCCTGAGGCTCATAAATATCTGTATAAGAGCCCAAGGGCTGACCCAGAAACTATTAGTCAGGGACCTAAGGGTGTCAGGGCTTCTGTTGTCAAGAATCCAGTTCCTATGGATAAAGAATCTAGAGCTTTGGATAGGTGGGGTAAAAAAGTGTACACCTCTTCCACTCTAGCAATGAGGGCTTTGAATTGCCAGTTTCATATGTTAAAGTACCAGAATTTTCTCCTTACTCAATTAAAATCTAAGGTAGATGCTTTGGCAGAGGGCATAGAGTGTAAGGAATTACAGGAGTTGGTTCATGCCTCTGATCAGGTGGGTAAGCATTCCTTGCAGTGTGGTTTCGATGCTTTACAGGCTTCTTCCAGGGTGGCTGCCACTGGATCAGTTATTCGCAGGCACGCCTGGCTTAAGGATCAGAGTTTGTCAGAGCATGTTAAAGCTAGAATTTTGGATGCTCCTTTACAGTCTGAAGTTTTGTTTGGTCCTCCTGTGGAGTCTGTCTTAAAGAAAATGGAAGACAAGGCTAAGTCTATGCAGACTGTTAAAGATTTTTTGCAGGTGCAGCCCCCTAAGTTTAGCAGAAATTGGCCTACTAAGGGATGGGCTTACCCTTCTTCTGATTTACAGTCTAGGGGTAGATCTAGACGTGGTAGGGGCAGAGCTCAGGGTTCTTTCAGGCCTAGAACGTGGAGTTCCCCTGCACCATCTACAAGTGAGGATAGGGGCCAGTCCTTTCGTAAACAGGCCCAATGACCTGCATCTTCAGCTGCCAGATCCCTCCTGTCTGGCAGCTCCTTTGGGAGGAAAGTTAGCACTTTTCAAGCAAAACTGGCTTTTAGTCACCCAGGACAAATGGGTACTGGACATTATAAACCGAGGCTACAAGTTTTATTTCCACACATTGCCTCCTTTCAAAGGCATGCCAGACGTTCCTCCTCAGCAAAGAGTAGAGGCTCACAAACAGATTTCTTTACTTCTTCAAATGGGGGCTATACAGCAGGTCCCTATGTCAGAAGTGGGCCTAGGATTTTATTCTCGCCTGTTTCTTGTACCAAAGAAAGGAAACACTTGGAGACCAATTTTGGATTTATCTATCCTCAACACGTACCTGGACATTCCAAGATTCATAATGTTGACGTTGCAACAACTTCTGCCTCTGTTGGGCAAAGACCACTGGATGGTAACTCTGGATCTCAAAGAGGCTTATCTTCATGTTCCGATCAGACCCAGTTGCAGGAGATTCCTGCGTTTTCGGGCTGGGACTTTACATTATCAGTTCTCTGCATTGCCCTTTGGCTTATCTACTGCGCCCAGGGTGTTCACAAAGGTTCTGGCCCCGGTGATAGCCTTCTTAAGGTTAAGAGGAATACAAATTTATCCTTATTTGGACGATTGCCTGATTCTTGCTCAAGACGAAAACAAGCTTCTTCACCATCTACAGTATGTTATGGCAGTGTTAAGGTGCCTAGGGTATTCTGTGAACGAAACAAAGTCCAGTCTAGTATCTTCTCGGGAAATGTGCTTTCTGGGTGTGAGACTGAATACAGCTTCCCAGATGGCTTTTTTGACCCCGGACAAGCAGAGAAACCTTACACTTTACTTCCAGCAATTGTCTCTACGGTCCAGGCTGACTGCAAGGACAGTCCTTCAAGCCTTGGGGTTCATGGCATCTTGTATTCTGGTGCTTCCCAATGCCAAACTGCATATGAGGAAGCTACAATGGTATCTCAAAAATGTATGGACTCAACACTGCCACGATCTGGACACTGTCATTCAAATAATACCTTGCATTCAAAAGGAATTTTTGTGGTGGGCTCAGGAATGTCACCTAAACAAGGGACTCTCTGTGACCCGACCAGAGGCGAGTCAGATCTTAACGACAGATGCCTCGGACAAGGCTTGGGGAGCACACCTCAATGGAAAGTGGGTTCAAGACACGTGGCCTGCCAGACTTCAACATTTACATATCAACTTGAAGGAGATGTTAGCAGTCCAATTTGCATTGATGGCTTTCAAGGATTTACTTCACCCGGGACAAGTGTTGATTCAAACAGACAACACAACTGTCATGTGGTACATCAACTGTCATGTGGTACATCAACAAGCAAGGGGGAACCCATTCGTACCCTCTTTGCAGACAAGCTATGATTCTGTGGGAGACTGCTCTCAGTATGCACCTCACTCTTCAGGCAAGGTTTCTGTCAGGAGCACAGAACTCCTTAGCAGATGTTTTGAGCAGACAGATGGTGGATCCCCATGAGTGGAAGTTGGATCCTCATGTATTTCAACAGTTGACAGTGATATGGGGGACTCCAGACATAGATCTGTTCGCTTCTCCACTAAATTTCCAGTTGCCAAAGTTTTGCACAAAGATGTTTCATCCCACAGCTTGGAAAGTGGATGCTCTATCGTTCAGTTGGAGCAATCTTCACGTCTATGCCTTTCCTCCTCTGCCTCTTCTTCCCAAGGTGCTCTTGAAGGTCAGACAAGACAAGCCCTCCATGATTCTAATAGCTCCGGATTGGCCTCGACAGTACTGGTACCCTCTGCTGAGGAGTTTAGTATGGGAGCCTCCTTGGCCTTGGCCTTCAATTCCACACCTTTTGTCCCAGGCGGGCAATCATTTCCTCAATGTCAGGATTCAGTCCCTGCATCTAACAGCCTGGCATATTCTGTTCTAGAACCTGGAGGGTCGAAGCTTCCTCACAAAGTTTTGAATGTTATTTTGGAGGCCAGAAGGCCTAGTACAAGGAAAGTTTATGCTGATAAATGGAGGAGATTTTTTATTTGGAGCACAGCAAGGAGTTTTGATGTTTCCAGGCCTAATTTGAGTGTTTCTCTTCAATATCTTACAGAATTATTAGACAAAGGTTTGTCTTTGTCCTCTGTAAAAGTTCATGCTGCAGCCATTTCTGCTCACTATGACTGTGACCCACCATTATTCTCTCATCCTTTGTTTAAACAATTCCTTAGAGGGGCAAAGAACATAAGACCCCCACATAGAGCTCCTACTCCTTCCTGGGATCTCAATTTTGTGTTGGAAAAACTTACTTTACCTCCTTTTGAACCTGCAGCTACGTCTGAGTTAAAGTTTTTGTCTTGGAAGACTGCTTTTTTGTTGGCCATTACGTCTGCTAGAAGGGTTTCTGAATTACAGGCTCTCATGGCAGTTGAGCCCTTCCTGATTTTTCATAAGGATAGGGTATCTCTGCGTACTAACCCTACTTTTATGCCTAAAGTGGTTTCAGATGTGGCCCTGAACCAATCTATTCATTTGCCTACTTTTTATGCTGATCCCCAAAGTAAAGGGGAGAAAATTTTGCACACTTTGGATATTCACAGGCAGTTGCGTTATTATTTGAGCAGGACTAAAAGTTTCAGACAGTCTCAACAGTTATTTGTTTCTTTTGCTTTGAGCTCTCAGGAAACCTGTTTCTAAACAAACTATTTCTAAGTGGATTGGTCATTGTATTGCCTTTTGTTATTCTCATCATGGTAAGGAGATTCCGGCTGGAATCAGACCTCATTCCACTAGGGCTACTGCCACTTCTACTGCTTTTTTGAGGGGAGTAGCTACCAAAGATATTTTGGAAGCAGCTACTTGGAGTTCAGTGCACACTTTTTCTAAACATTACCATCTCCCTCTTTATTCCAAATCTAATGCTGGGTTTGCCACTGCAGTCTTGCAGGGCTTATTAGCAGCCCCCAATGCTTTATGATTTGGCCATCCTCCCTTTACTTTTGCTTTGGGATTCTACCCACAGGTTATGACTGCAGCAATGTGAGATGAAGAACATAGTACAGTTTTGTACCTACCATAGATGTAGATGTTCGAAGATCCACATTGCAGCAGTCCAATTTACCCTCCCTCCTTCCCCTCTGTAGTTTGGAGTGTTTGTTTATTTAGGTTGTAGATATTGTTTGTACATGGGTTTTGGAGGTTTTTTCTATTTTAGGCTGTGGCCTTTCTTTTTGGGCCTTCTGACATCTGGGGCAAGAAAAGACTGAGGATATGACGTCGGTCATGCGCTTTAATACCGGGATGCACTGACGTCAGATCTGAGCGCCCATGACCGACGCCAGCCTAATACTTTGGTATTCGGGCCAACCAAGGACAGCGGACTACCCACAGGTTATGACTGCAGCAATGTGGATCTTCGAACATCTACATTTATGGTAGGTACAAAACTGTACTTTTCCACTTATCCTACCTAAGGCTTTTCTAGTGTCCCTGGATTTGTGTTTCTCTGTTTCTTCCTATAATTTTCAGTTCTCTGCTTTGCCATTTGGCCTCTCTGCTGCCCCAAGGGTATTCACAAAATGTCTAGCTCCTGTGATTGCCTTTTGCAGGCTCCACGGCATTCAGATTTTTCATTATCTTGATGACCTGCTACTTCATGCACCTTCTCCCGGTTCCCTGTTACAGGATCTATATTTCACTGTATCTCTCCTCCAAAGTCTAGGGTTCACGCTCAACTTTCAAAATTCTATCCTGATTCCCTGTCAGGGCCATGTGTATCTAGGTTGCAGGATTAAGAAACTTCTCTGTGTGGAAGATTTTCAGTCCATATATTTCTAGTTAATCACTGTATATTAATCAGATCAGACAATAGTAGTAGAAGTAGCGAACGTAAACTCGTCAAGTCAAAAAGTAATAATAGAAAATATATAATTCTACAGCATTATTAAGTATTCGAAAGTAATCCAAGCAATGCAGGCAGTCTGTTTACAGTCGAAAATCCTTTATTAAGTACACAGACAAGCGATCCAAGTAAAACAAAAATAGAGTAATAATTTCCTCACAAGCTTTCTAAATATATATATGCTTTTTATCAGGCATGGGAGTGGTTTATTGTGCTGTAAAACAGTGATATTGGTACACATGTTAAATTCACATCCCTTCCCCCATCAGTGTGACATTCGAGTTGGTCCTGCCCTACCTAGTAGCTGTCATAATAATATATAGCCCTAATGTACTTTAATGGTACATCTTATTTAACCAAATTATTAAGTCTGTGATTTTATACAAGGCAATAAACTACATGGCTGGAAATATATCAACCTTAGTTCATTTTGCGATCAAAAATTATATATAAATATATACATATACATTTTGCATGTAAAAATCAGTTTCTATTTTCATAACCTATTGTTAACAAAGATCGCTTTCGTCCTTCTAGACTTCTTCAGGTCTGTGTACAAGAACCCTAAAAACCTATATAATTGTATAATTAGTTAGTATTGTTATTACCATCATTTTGAATAAAGTGGAAAAAAGAGAACCAGAAAAAAGTAAAAAAATATATGTATGATGATGGAAATAAGAAGTTATGCACTCACCATAACGTTCCATCTGAGTAGGTATCTTCATTTGTCTGCAACCTTTGGGATACGGATCCGATCACGGATCTGAGCCGGCAACTTCTACCACAGCATAGATCCGAGCTCCTCCTTGTACCCATAATCCCCTGCCTACCCTGACTGACCTCAGATCAAGTTTGCCCCATAGCACAGCTGATAAGTGTCCCAAAGGGAACAGATGCTAAGAACCTCAAGAACGATCATTTTGGTCAGGGGGAGGGGGGGGGTGGGTGGTTGCAGACAAATGAAGATACCTACTCAGATGGAACATTATGGTGAGTACATAACTTCTTAATCTGAAGTAGGAACTTGATTTGTCAGCAACCTTTGGGACAGAGTCCCCAGCTACCTAAATCTTGGGTGGCCTTCATGGAAAGATATTCCGGAGCACCGCAGAGCCAAAGGACGCCCTACCTTGGGAGACAACATCTATTTTATAGTGGCTGATAAAGGTGTGAGATGAAGCCCAAGTGGCTGCGGAACAAATGTCATCCAAGGGAACCCTAGCTTGAAAAGGCCGCCAATGTGGCAACGGCCCTAGTAGAATGAGCATGGACTCCTTGAGGTGCAGGCCTTCCCGAGCTCTGATATGCTAAGAGAATACAACTCGAAATCCATCGAGAGAGAGCAACTTTAGAAACTGGCTTACCGAAATTACTTTTGGCAAAGGAGATAAACAACTGATCGGATTGCCTATGATCAGCAGTTCTATGAATGTAAAAACGTAGCTGTCTGTGTACGTCTAAGGAATGCAGCTTGTACTCTCCTTTGTTTTGAAAGTTGGGGAAAAACACTGGGAGATTGATAGATTGATTAATGTTCGCTTCTGAAGATACCTTAGGTAGGAAGGACGGATTGATCCTGAGGTAAACTCTATCTGGGTGAAAGACCAAATATGGTGGTTTGACACAAAGAGCTTGCAATTCCGATACTCTTTTGGTTGAAGTTATGGCCACCAAAAAGGCTGTCTTCCAAGAAAGAAATTTAAGATCAACCGTGACCGCTGGTTCGAAAGGGGGACCGGTCATGGCCTGTAAGACTAGGGATAAATCCCATGGGGGTACCACCTCTTTGACTGGAGGCCTAAGGAGGAAGGTACCTTTGAGGAAGGTCTTACACATTTGAAGTGATGAGGGCCAGACTCTTGCCCCACGTGATAGTATGAGATTGCTGCAAGTTGTACCTTGACTGTGGAAGAACTAGCCCCCTGGTGAAAGAGAGAGGTTAGAAAATCTAGAACCGATGCTATCGGGGCCGTAAAAGGGTCTAAACGACGGTGTTCTGCCCAGATGGAGAAGCATTTCCATTTACTCCGATAAACCCTCCTGGTGGAAGGCTTGTGAGCTGCTACTAGAATGGCTTTGACAGGTGATGAGATCCCGGGAGTCCTTATGAGGAGTGGAACTGGAGCAACCAAGCCGTCAGCTTGAGGTTGGCCAGGTTCGGAGTCGGAAGATCGAGAGGGTGAGAAATGAGATCCGGGAGGGGATCCAGAATCCATGGTGGATACACTAGGTGAGACCATAGGTAAGGGAACCACATCTGATGAGGCCAGAATGGGGCAATGAGGATCATCTTGCTCCCCAACTGACTGGCTTTCTGCAATAATTTCAACATCAGGGGAAGAGGAGAGTAAGCATAAAGCAGACCGGGAGGCCAAGCATGAACTAGAGAGTCTCTCGGGGACTCCCCCGGAGGGGGGATCAGAGTGAAGTAATCGTTGCATTTGGTATTTGAAGGAGAGGCAAACAGATCGCAACAAGGTCACCCCCATCGGGCAAATACTTGCTCTGCAACTCGAGGGTTGAGCGACCATTCGTAAGGAGTCAGGATAGTACGACTGAGCCTGTCCACTAGAATGTTGGACAGTCCCGGAATGTGCGTTGCTATGAGAAAGCGGTTGGTGGAAATCGCCCATTCCCACACTCTCATGGCCTCGTGGCAAAGGAGGTAAGACCTGGTTCCCCCCTGTTTGTTGATGTACCAGACGACTGACATGTTGTCTGTCTGTACTGCAATCGTCCCTACCGGAAGAGAGCTGTGTAGTGCCTGCAACGTCAAAAGCACCGCCCTCATCTCTAGGACGTTGATATGCAAAGAGGTCTCTACGTCGTTCCACGTGCCTTGGACTGTCCTGCCTGAAAAATGCCCCCCCCACCCCAGGCGAGAAGCGTCCGTGGTCACTGTGTCGACTGGCGGTGGTAGTGAGAAGGGACGTCCCGTGTGGAGAATGGGGGACTGGAGCCACCACACGAGCGACCTTCTGCAAACCTTGCTTAAGGGAATGGGATGAGACAGGGGGTTGCGAGACAGGGACCATTGTACCTGGAGGGTCCACTGCAGGACCCTCATGTTCAACCGGGCCAATGGCAGCAGAGGGATTGCAGCCACCATAGATCCCAAAGCCCTCAGGACCAATTCCGCCGAAGGAGTTTGCAGTTGAAGGATGGCCTGCACATGCAACATCAGGTTCCGAAGCCGATCTGGAGTCAATAACGAAAGCATCTGTCTGGAATCCAGTCTCGCCCCTATAAAATCCAACACCTGTGTAGGGATCAGAGAGGATTTGGTCATGTTGATGGTTAACCCTAATAGTGGAGCCAGACTGAGGAAATAATCCCTGCATGAGCAAAGTAGATGCCTTGTTGGGGCAGTAAGGAGCCAGTCGTCCAGGTACGGAAAGACCTGAATTCCCTGGAGTCTCAGGTGGGCTGTTATTATCGCCAGGACTTTGATGAACACCCTGGGGGCTGAGGTGAGGCCGAAGGGGAGGGCCCTGAATTGAAAGTGACTGGCTCCCAGCCGGAAGCGGAGAAACCTCCTGGAACGCCTGTCCACTAGAATGTGATAGTACACATCCTTGAGGTCTATGGAGCATATCCAATCATCCTCCCGCAATAAGGGGAGGACGGATTGCATCGTGACCATTTGGAACTTTTCTTTGGGTACAGCCAGGTATAGGAGAGAGAGGTCGAGGATGGACCTCAAGTCCCCCGTCTTTTTTGGCACCAGAAAGAACCTGGAGTAAAACCCTGATCCGATTTGATCTGGGGGGACGGGCTGGATGGCTCTTTTTTGCAGAAGCTGCTGAATTTCTGCTGCAGCAGCCGCCTCCCTCTGACTGGGTGGTACGTTGGGGAGGCCTCTGATTCTGGAGGTTACGATAAAGGGAATTTGGTAACCTCTGGATATGTCTGAAGCACCCAGCGATCCGTTGTTATGGACTCCCACATTGCTAGTTGCCTCGAAAAACGCCCCCCGACTGCCTCCAGAGTGGAGCAGCCGGGCAACCCCTCAGGGGTTCTGCGTGGGCCTCTCAGAGAACGGTTCTCTGGACCCAAAATTCCTGGGACCCCCTCTGCCTCTGGGGCGGCGTCCTCCTCTGCCACGAGAGGACTGGTTGTCCTGAGCAGACTGGGATTGATGCGATTTTCGGAACCACATCTTCTTCTGACACTTTTGGCTCTTGGAAAAGGACCTCTGGGGCGCAGAGAAGCGGACTCCGGCAGACAAAGTCTTCCCGTCTTTCTCACTCTGGACAAGAGTGTCGCGAACGGTTTTGCCGAACAGTGCAGAACCATCAAAAGGGGCATTCGCGAATGACGCCTTAAAGGGTTCCGAGAAGTCACAGTGACTGAGCCAGGCCTGTCTCCTCATGACGAGCCCGACTCCGCCTGCTCTAGCAGCTCCCCCCTTACTATGAGACAAGAGCTGCATAGAGGTGTTAGAAATAGAGCGGAGGGTGGCCATTCGGGAGGAGTGCAGATCCTTGTCTCCCTCCGACATGGACCCTGGGGGGGGGGAAGCAGCGTATTCCTTAATTAGATCCCACTGCATCCAAATAACGTGTGCCATGTAGTTCAAGGCCCTCATAGAGAAGGTCGCTGAACTGAAGGCCCGCTTCCCAAGACAGTCCATCGCGCGAGACTCCTTGCTCGGAGGATGAACCGTGGGGCTCTCCTGAGCTAACTCTTTCTTGGTGGCTGCAGCCACCAACATGGCATCCACAGGTGACCTCTGCTCCAGTGTGATCTCTCTGCAGGGGGGCTCAAAATTTTGTCCGGGCACTTGGGGATTGGCTCTACAGTGTCCGGTTCCTTCCAAGCCCTAGCGGATATGAGATCCACCAAGGGGTCAGGGGGAGGGGACACCCAAGAGGTAGATGGTCCTGCCTGAAACGCCTCAAGGAATACGGACTCATCAGAGGAAGCCTTGGGGGCAGACCACCCACCCCTGATTTTGAGCATTTCCATGATGTCTCCGAAGGAGACATCCTCGGGAGGTGACCCAGGAGAGCCTTCCCCTTCATCTAAGTCCGTATCTTCGGTGAGACTCTCAGGGGAGTCTATGTGCCTCCTCTTGCACTTCACCTTGTGAGGAACCCCCTCGGGGGGGCTGTCCGAGGAGTCCTCACGGGCTGTATCTTGTTCCACTGGAACTCCTAGAGGCGCTGAGGTAGGCTGCCCTGAGGGCCGGATGAGGGGAGCCAGGACGAGATGAGGAGGAGTGCGGGAGGGAGCCGAAGCCAGGACCGGAGGCCTGGAAGCACTCTACAGTGCCCTCTCCACCACAGCGAAAGCCGAGGGAGAGCTGCTCTCTGACGGATCCAAGACCCGACTCCCACTCGGATCCGAAGCGGGGAATCGGACCCGGCGCCGAGAACGTCGGATCCGAAGGACCAGTGTGCTCCGACCGGGACGGAGCCGAAAGCACACCGAATCCCTTGGATCCGAAGCTCGGCCCACAGCTCCGAGAGGTCGGATCCGACAAACTCGAGGGAGTCGTCGGAGCCGACATGCCCAGCACGGTCAGCTCCGACCCACCCCCGGATCCAACGTGGCTCGGCTCCGAGCGCTCCGAACCCGGAATGCGGGTCGGAGAAGGAGCAATAGGGGCAAAAAAAGGGGTCGAGCTCCCCGGAGGAGGCAAGAGCACTCCCATCTGCATTTGGGCCTGGATGAATCTCCTCATCATCCGGTCCATGTCCGCATCTGACATGCTAAAGGTGGACCTCGAGGAGGCCACCGAGGCCGACCTGGAGTGCTGCCTCGATGGGGACCGGGTCACCTCCTCCTCGGGTCCCGGGGAGAAACAAGGGGATCGGATCCGAGGAGGAGGAGACTGAGAAGACCTGGAAGGAGAAGCCCACTTGGCGGGCGGGGCCGATGAAGAGTCCTTGGTCCGCCGCTTAAGGTGCTTCTCCCTCCACTTCTCTTTTCCTGGACTCCCTATCCTTCGGAGCCCAAGCGGGAGGTTGAGTCCCGGTCGGAGGAAGGGAGGCAGGAATGACCACTACCGGGGAGGTAGCGGTCATCGAAGTACCGGAGGCCGAAGCAGAGTCTGAGGGTAAAAGGCCCGCCAGAACCAGCTTCGACCACTGATCCTTAAGTGCCCTGGGGTTGAACGCCGCGCAAATCGCACAACCCGAAGAGAGGTGTTCAACCCCAAGGCACCTAATATTTGGATGATATTTTTATTGTTTGGCAGGGTGACAGGATTATATTGGATACCTTTATTAATTATATTAATCAAACAGTTTGGTTCTAGAAGTTCACTTGTGAAATAAACGAAAAGAGAATTACATACCTGGATATAAGTTTGACCTATAATAAAGATAAAAGTGACTTTACATTTAACATCTTTAGGAAGTCTACCTTTTCCAACTCTTATCTGCATTTTGATAGTTGGCATCCGGAACATCAAAAGAGAGCCATTATCAAAGGTCAAATGGTTAGGGCAGCACGCATGGTCAGTGATGATTCTGATTTTGCGGATGAATTGGACTTCATGTCGAATCTCTTTTTAAATAGGGGGTATCCTCAATCAATGTGTGAGGAGGTTAGGAAGGAAATACAATCTAAAAGAGATAGTGGACACATTCAATCTATTCTTAGGAGCACACAGGACCTGTTCAATCACAACTTTAATAGGCAACAGGACATAGGTAAAGAACATCTTCTATTTGTCCTTACCTTTAATGCAGATACTGACCGCATTATTAAGATTATTGAGAAATATTGGACATCCCTAACAAGACTTAAAGATTTCCATGGTTTCACCACACGAAAACCAAAGTTTATTTTTAGGAAAGATACGACCTTTAAAGAGATGTTGGATAAGGGTAGTTTTGTTAGGGCCAGTAAAACAAGTAAAAGTAAGGGCAATTTTAAATGTGGCAGATGTTCAACTTGTGTGTATATATTACCAACTTCGAATAAGATAATGATTAATAATATACCTATTAACATTAATGGTCACTTTAACTGTCTTTCTTCAAATATTGTTTACCTTGCGAAATGTCAATTATGTATGGCTTTTTATGTGGGCAAAACGTGTAGAAAGTTTAGAGACAGAATAAAAGAACATCTATTAGAGTGACATTCAACATCATAAGCCCACCAATGCCCTAGCTCGACATTTAATGGCACATAGTGATCACAAATTTTCATTTTGTGTTATACAACAGTTGACTAAAGATCCACAGGGTAGGACTACAGACTATCACTTAGATACCTGTGAACTTAAGTGGCAGATTTTACTTAATGCCCATTACCATCCTGGGTTGAATGAATTTATTTCTATTAAACCTTATTTAAGGCTCAAACATATATTAGGTTAAAATAACGGTTATAGATAATTGATTTTACTTTTCAACAACTGTTGAATTTCATGTATCACAACAGCTTATTGTATTACTTTCCTTATTTTTTATCATCTTTATCACACATCTATATTTTTTATCATATTACACTTACTTGTGAGTCCACAGAGAGTGATGAGTGTTTTTAATGTTTTTATAGTGGTTGTTTGATTCAAGCCTGGATCTTTGGGCAGGTCATTCAATCTTATTATTACTTTTTAAGTTGTGCATTGGTTAATTAACCAGTTAGTGTTAGTATATATGTTTGCTGGTTCCACACACTCTGAAGAAGTCCTTTGGGACGAAACCTAGGTCAGTGTTGGAGCACCAGTGGTTGTTTGCACAATAAAGCTGTTTTGGATGAGCTTCGTATCTTCGTGGATTTTTTCACCTAATGCACTGAGTGTGGCCATCAGCCGGTGAAAGCTTGTGACCACACTCGGTGCATTTAGAAAAAATGGCTTTAGGGGCCTCCGACATAACTAAAGTAAAGCACACTCACTAGGCCGCTACACTCAAGACACACACACACACGCGCTACGACCAGCGGGGGCAGGAAGGAAAAATTAAAATTAAAATTTAAGCTAAGTAAGCTAAAAGTAAGAAGTTTTAGCGTTAAGGGGAAACCTAACACGTACACACAACCACTCAATAAGAATAAGAAAGAAAAAACTGTTTTCTCACAAAATTGCCAAGAGCTCTGGAATCTAGCTGTTGCTTGAAGAGCGGCAAACTAGATCTGGGGTCAGTCAGGGTAGGCAGGGAATTATGGGTAAAGGGAGGAGCTAGGAGCTCGGATCTGTGCTGTGGTAGAAGTTGCCGGCTCGGATCCGAGATCGGATCCGTATCCCAAAGGTTGCTGACAAATGAAGTTCCTACTTCAGATCAAAATATACACTTAATTTTCAAATGATTTAAAATGGTATTTAAAACCAATTGTATCAGCATTGTAGAGAACAAAAGCTGCATTGTTTAGATGTACATAGACAACTCAAGATTTTACATTTACAGAACAAAAGATTTCAAAAAGGATGGTCAGCTGTTCATGTCTTTTCCATTCTTAAAAAGGTCATAAAATAACTGAATGTATTACTTTTGTTGCTCATTAAGCAATAAGTTCCTGCCTTATAGGCTGAAAGCATACACCGTAAGGGCTCAAGCTGTGTCACCAGCCTTCCTCAGAAATTTGCCCTTGGAAGAAATTTGCTGTGCTGCTCCTTTGCCAAACATTGTTAAGAGCTCAGGCCTCCTTTGGGGCCTCCATTCTCAAAGGTTTATCATCTTAGGCCTCCCAACCTCTGCTGGAGATTCTGTCTACCAGCATCAGTGTTCAGACAGGACCAGCATAAATACACAAGTTATGCACTTATTAGAATTTTACATTTAGCTGATATCTGTCCAGATACTGGAGCAACCCACCCACTGGCTTTCTATTACGTGGTTGAGGCTTGGGAGCTTAACCACTGGAAATGCCAAACACACCGCAGAAAGTTGGAATGCCGACTACACTCCACGTTGACCACAACCTCGAATCACGAAAACACCAGCAACAAATGCTAACATGAGTCCGGAATAGGGGGAAAGGGTGAGCTTTGATATTGCTTGTGTTTGGTATTCTGACCTTCAGTGTCCACAGATCGGACATGTTCAGGTTGAACTTCCAAGCCTAGACCACATGACTGTCAACCCCACCTACCTAACTTCCCTCCAAACTGTTCTGTCTGGAGGGGCACTGTTTCTCCTAATGCTTAGGGATAACTGTGCTAATCTTCATAAATAGCCACAGTTTGTATACTCACTCTAGAAATTCAGAAGAATGCATGGCATTATGGGGTAGGGGAGGAGCTGGAGCTGGCAAGACTTTGCTATTGCTGTTAAAATAAAGGATCCATCAGAAACGAGTCCATCAGTTCCACTGTCTGGACAGAAACCAGCTAAATCTAATGTTATAATATGTACATAACCTAATGTTTGTAGTTGCTGCTCTTTTTGGTTATTGTTACTGTTAAAGTTATCCTTGTCCTATTTTAGAATTGAGTACTTCCCTGTCTTTAAAGATGATAAGGTCATCAGGAAATGCACCCATTGCATTTATAAAATTCCACTTCAGGATACCTGCAAGTTGTGTGTGCTGTACCTGGGACTTGATCATTTGTTGGCTTCCTACAACACTAAGAGCTGTGGCCCTTGTTTTTTATAGGAACAAAATAATACATTGATTCTTAAGTCTCTTGCCTTCTACTTCTGAAAACAAGGATGGAGATAGTGAAAAAAGCAAAGAAAAGGGAAAAAAAAGGAAATTGGAGGGTGGGGGCATTCCGCTTCAGCTGTCTCCTCCAGCAAAAATTCCTCAAACAGACCTTCCTCCATCAGGTGACCTCAGCTCCAAAGGTTTAGGATTCATCAATGCGTCTGATATGGTTAAATTCCTGTACTGAGACTGTTATTCCAATCGCTCTCCATGGCCAGTAGTCATTGTTCTGATTAGGAACTTTGCAAATTCTTATCCAGGCCCCTCTGTCTCTTCCATATGGTCTTACAGGTCCATCCAGAGCTCTTCATATATTAATTGGAATAGGATGATGGCCTCCATTAAGGTGCGAATTGTTACGGGTGTCATCCCATTCCTTTCTATTTCTAGCATGGATTGAGTTGGCCTTGTGTTTCCACAGGAAAAAGAGCTCCTTTCTCCTTAAGGGTTTTGGTATTAAAGCCATTGTCCTTCCAGGTGCATTCTGCCTTGGTACCATTAGGATCAATCCCTTGGTGCTGACATTGCTGCAGCCAATATACTTGTACTTGACTCTGAGTCTGTCAAGGTCAGTTGTGTCTTGATGCCCAACCACTTGATGCCAGGCCCTTAGCTTTGTCTTTGGCATGGACTCAGCACCTTTTTCATTGTCTAGGTAATTGGCATTTAAGGCATTGGCTCCAATTTCAGCATCAGAGCCACCCAGAACAGCAGTGCTGTTGGCTTCTTTTTGGGGCCATCAGTATCCACTTCAGCTTGAGCAGACATGGTACTAGTACAAAGGTCTTCGATGCCAACTTCTTTGAGAGGATCAAGCTGGACCATTGGGTTCATTTCCATCCCTTGGCACCAGTCAGTCTACAGCCTTTAGTGCTCCTCATCCTTCTCTTTTTCTCAAGCCATCCCACCCTCAGAAACATCACAAGTCTTCAGATGCTTCGGACTGGTCCCCTTTGGACCCACCACAAAAACACATGTTAGAGGAAATGCACAGACTCCACCTACCAAGTGTCATACTGGATGCCAACCTGAAAGAGGAAGGCTCCCACAATCCTCTCCAGAAGACATCACTTTTGGGTAAAATCTTAGAATTAATGCAGCAGAGGATGTTCTTGGCCCATTGACTCTCTCTCCTTCCTTCAATGAGGAGGTTCTGTTTCTATCCTTGAGATCTGCCATCTTACCTCCTGGGCAGTTCCTCCTGCCAATGGTATGATAGACCTGGTGGCAGGAGGCATGATGAGGGCTTGACATGGCAGAGGACATCCCAAAGAAGACAGATAAAATTCTTTGCCTGCCTAAGAACAGACCACACTGGAGCAAAGGCCCACACATGGACCCCATTTTTGTGGCAGCAGCCACCAAGAAAGAACTGTCTAAACATCCAGTGGTCCTTCCTTTTAACGAGGAGTCTAGGAATAGTGGACCAAATGGGGAAGGGTGTTTATGCTTAAGGCACATTTTCACTCTGAACTAACTTGTCAGCATTTTGAAGTCTTCGAGGCCCAAGGAAAGAGTTTCCCTTAGGACCAACACTTTTTTATGCCAATAATTGCCTCAGAATTCTCTCACAGTCAAGCCATTCATCTTCCTTTTTCTCAAATGTACCTTCCAAACTGGGACAAATTTTCTCCAAAGTAACCTTGTCTAGATGGCTTTCTGATTATGTAGACTTTATATACCAATCTAATAAAACCATACTGGAAAAAGTCTAAAGCTCTTTCCACAAGATCCAATGCAATTTCTATGGCTTTCTTTAGGATTTCTTCAGTTGATGATATTTGTGCACCTGCGAAATGCTCCTTCCCCAAGCATTATAAATTGGATGTAATCTATAGATGAAGGTCTTACTTTGTGTCTACTAGTCTTAGGGACATGCTGTCACAATTAAACCCATGAAGATTGGTAACTGGGGAATCTGTCCCATCAGCCAAGGTGGACAGATGGGACAATGTAAAATACGGGAATTATGTAATTACCGTAATGCTGTGACTTCTCCACCCCTCGTTTGTTCACATCAACAGTCTGCTCTTCATCCTCCACATAACTCTCATGCCTTTATTATCCTGTGCAGAATTAGTAGACCTAACCTGGACGTCATCCTTTTTTGTCTCTTAATTCCACAAGAATAGCAGTCCTATGTTTAAAGTTTGTGCAGCAAACTCAGTCTGAGTGCTCAGAGAGGACAAGTGCATTATGGGAGTAGGGAAGGAGCTCTAGCAGTTGGTGTGAAGTCTGTGCTCAGAATTAGAAATGTCTTGTGGCTTTATCCTTCATTCAAAGAAGATAAACTAGGGATAATAAAGATACAGCATCATGGTTGTTGTGTCTTTCGGCTTTTCCCGGTTAGGGGTCGCCACAGCGGAACTCCAGTCCGCTAATGATTTGCAGTAGATTTTTACGTGCCGAGATGCCAGCTCTGATGCACAACCTTCAATGAAGGTACGCCCATTCACGCATGTCTCCACACAGAAGACGCTCTAGCTGAGAATTGAAAAGGACAACGTCGTACTGTGAGGCGACAACGCTACCGCAGCACCACCACCGCAGTTCAAAGATACAGCATCATGGTAATATATGAAAAAAAGTTACATACTCACCATAACATTCCATCTGTGTTGTCCATTTTTATTTTTCCTCACCCTATGGGTTCTGATCCAGCTTAGCCATTAGAATAGTTCCTGGTAACCAGAAAACTCTCGTGCTTATCCCTTACCCATGATGCACCCTTCCTAAGTACCTCAAATCTTGTTTGCTGATAGAAGTATAGAAAAAAAATCAGAAAGGTCCAGAGCGAGACTATATCTGGAGCTTAGTACAAGGGAAGTGTCAACTTAAGAACACTCGCTCTTCTAGGAGTTCAGAGGTAGGGGGCTCGTGGGTGGCTAGTTGAGGAAGCATGAAAATGGACAACATAGATGGAATATTATGGTGAGTGCATAACTTCTTTATCTGATGTTGTCAATTTTCATTCTCTCCTCAACCTATGGGACAGAGTCCCCAGCTACCTTAGATCATGGGTGGACTCCAGGAGGATGTTCCTCAGCACCGTTTAACCAAATGATGCTGTACCCCTGGAGAACAGATATAGTTTGTAATGAGTAAAAAAGGTATGGGGAGTAGCTCAAGTCGTCGCTGCACAAATGTCATCCATAGACACCCTAGACTGGAAGACAGATGAAGTTGCCATTGCTCTAGTTGAATGGGCTCACAAAGGTTTCAGTAAGACAATGTCCATTTGGTTATAAATGAAATTAATACAATTGGTGAGCCATCTGGCCAAGGTTACTTTGTTGACTGCTTTACCCAATTTAATATCTAAGAAGGAAACAAATAATTGGTCAGATTTCTTGATATCCTTGGTTCTATGAAGGTAAAATTGCAATTGTCTGTGAACATCTAATAAATGTAACAGGTGTTCACCTTTGTTCTCAAATTTTGGAAAAAATACTGGTAAATTAATACACTGATTGATATTTTTCTCTGATATGGCCTGATATGATGGTAAAAAAGATAGATTAGTATGCCAAATATGTTGGTTGTGAAGACTGGGCTTTAATCTCTGAAATTCTTCTTGCAGAAGTTATGGCTACCAAGAAAATGGTTTTCCAAGAAAAGAACTTGAGATCGCAGTTAGCTGCTGCATCAAAGGGTGGGTGAATGATAGCCAGCAGCACCAAATTTAGGTCCCAAGGGGAGTAGGATCTTTATAAGGAGGCTTTAAAAGAAATGTTCCTCTCAAAAATGCTTTGCATAGTTTGTGAAGCAACT
Source organism: Protopterus annectens (assembly GCF_019279795.1). Classification (NCBI taxonomy): domain Eukaryota; kingdom Metazoa; phylum Chordata; order Ceratodontiformes; family Protopteridae; genus Protopterus; species Protopterus annectens. The sequence continues at coordinate 278,027,499 of NC_056745.1, forward strand.
GAAGAACCTTGGAAACCAGTATGAAAATTGGATATTGCTGTTAATTGGAATTTGACTGTCGAAGAAGCTGACCCTTCTTTGAAAAGCTGGGCCAAAAAATCAAGAATATCATGAATAAGAGCTGAAATGGGATCAGTGTTATTTTGAAGTGCCCAGTAAACACATTGTTTCCACTTACTGAAAAATATGTAGATAACCTGTGAGAAGACAGGAGTATGTGTCAGACTGGAGAGGAGTTCATAGGTTGTATGGCTATTAATGGAATTGGACAAGCCAGGCAGTCAACTTAAGATTGGATATATCTGGGTGAATCATGCCTGACAGGTGAGACAGGAAGTCTGGAGTTGGATCCAGAATACATGGCTGGAGGCCAAAGGTAGGGGAACTAAATCTGTCAAGGCCAATGTGGTGCAATGAGGATTAATTTGCTCTTTAACCTGGTCGCTTTCTGTAGAAATTTTGGGATTAATGGAGTCAGGGGGCAAGGCATAAAGAAGACCTGTGGGTCAATTCTGAAGAAAAGCATCCCTCAGTGACTCCCCACATGGGGGAATCGGGGCAAATTAGCTGCTGCACTTGTTTAGAGGAGAGGCAGAAAGATTGCAACAAGCTGACCCCATTGATGGAATATCCTTTCCGTCAGTTTTTGATTGAGTGACTATTCATGAGGTAGAAGAATGCGCCTGCTCAATTTGTCTACTATTACATTGGACTTCCCCAAAATACGGTTTGATATTAGAAAGAGGTTGGATGAGATCAGCCATTGCCACACACTGAGAGCTTCTCAACACAAGGGGTAGGACCTGGTTCCCCCTTTTCTGTTTATGTACCAGACTACTGAATTGCAGTTGTCCATAAAGGGAGAGCATCCTGGAAAGCCTCCAACACAAAGAACACTGCTCTCATCTCTAAGACATTGATATGCAAGCTGGCCTCTTCAGGGGACCAAACGCCTTGGACTGGTTTTCCCAGAGCATGCCCCCCCCCCATCACTCACACACGCACCTTAGCTGGGAAGCATCCGTAGTCACAGTGGTCTTGGGCTGGGGGAGAATAAACGGATGGCCTTGTACAATTTGATCTGATTGAATCCACCATCAGAGATCTTTTTTGCATATATTGGTGATCCTTATCTGAGCTGACAACAGTTGGTGAAGGATGGACCATTGCATTGAAAGCAGCCACTGCAGAATTCACATGTGAAATCTGGCCAGCAGTACTAGCGTTATTGCTGCCACCATTAATGCTAGAGTCTGAAAAAACAGTCATGCTGAGCTCTTGTTGCTGCAGATTATTTTGGTGACTCTCAATCTGATTGTTTCCACTCTTGGAGGGGGGAGTGACACTATTATTTCTTTTGTGTTGAGAATTGCTGCAATAAAGTTTAAACTGAGCTAATCGGAGGAAGGGCAGTGAGCAAACTCGGGTCTGTAATATATAACATTAAGTATCCTGTTTTTTGCTTATTTTTACGAGTTAATAGCACTTTTATTGTCTGCTGCATACTTTTCTAGCTGGTTTCACTGTATGTGAGGTATTAACTGGAAATTGTCTCTTTATTAAGCATCTGTTTGGGTTTTTTGTTCTGATTTCCTGCCAAGGAGTGTATCATATAACTTGTTTGCAGTTAAAAGCTTTCTCTAGAGTCTCTTTGCTCCTTTATCTGTTTAAAACTTTCATTTAAAGGCTCACTGCTGCTTTTCTGCTGTGATAAACATTTCTGCAGTTTTTTTTCTACCTAAGTAGTGTGGGTATTTGTAGCATTGTCCATATTCAGGCTTGTGTTTTGGGTCTAGTTGTTTGTGGGGGCTGTGTGTCTGAGCACATGTTCAAGGCCATCTTAGTTTAGCCAAAGCCATTCTGCATTTCAGTGAGAGGGGATTGTTTATGGCCATTGGTTGATGGGGTTACCTGGACTACTGCTTGGAGTAAGCACCTCATTTGGTTCTTTCGAGCTTTTTTTAAAGTTGTTTCAGGTTTCAACTTTCTGTTACCTAAGAAGTTAACTTGAGTGCTTCTGCCATTTCACACTGAGCTAATTGGAGGAAGGGCACTGAGCAAACTCGGATCAGTAATATATAACATTAAGTATCCTGTTTTTTGCTTATTTTTATAGTTATTTATAGCACTTTTATTGTCTGCTGCATGTGTGTGCGGTATTAATTGGAAATTGTCTACATTTATTAAGCATCTATATGTTTTTTTTGTTCTGATTTCCTGCCAATGAGTGTATCATATTGTCTCCCACCCTCCCTCACTATTGGTATAGTGTTCTTATACTTGGTGGCTTTGCAGTTGCCCGCCCCTACTGTAAATTTGATCTGGGACACTCCTCCCAGTCTAGTGTCATTACCTCATTCTACCTAATCTAGGGTGAACATTTGAGAAGGCCAACCCACTTAGTTTCTGCTTCTCCTCTCCCCTTTCCCCTTTACAAAAAAAAAATTCTAAGCTTGTTTCCTGCCTTTTCCTGTAAGTAGTGTAGTCCAGATACATATTTGCTGTATCCAGGACTGTTTGTAAGCTTCTCAAACCTTTCTGTGTTGGATAGAAGCCTTCTAGCTTAATTTTGTTTTTTACAACTAGCCAGTTTTTTAGTTTCAGCACTCAAATCTGTTTCTTTGAGCTCAGCACTTGTTCAGAACGCACTATAAGCACTAAATAAGCTACAAATTACTACAACACTCAACCTTCCTCACTTGTCTAGAGGAAAACAGTTTTTAGTACTTAATAAGCGCCCATCCAGGCATGTCTGAGGGTGAGCTCCCGGTGTTTTTGCCTGTCTACCTGATGAATTTGGGCATCTTGGGGCAATGCAGCAATTGCCTCATGTACACAGACAACCCTCTCCTCCTACCACCCAACACTACAACCTGTGAGATATGCACTTATATAGCCAAACTGGAAGCAAAGCTCTCTTCACCCAAGACTGGACTAGACAGTCAAGAGGAGAAGGTAAACACTTGCACCACACCACACTCATCACATAGTCCCTCAAAACCTACACCACCAAAACACACACATAGAAACACAAAACACACACCTACATTCGTGAGGTTCTCAGTAAAAATCTGCCCAAGCAACAGGGACCTCCAAAGCTGAAATGAAAGCAACCGTCACCCCCCAACACAACCCGAATGACACATAGCCCACAAACTCGGTGTGCCACTCAACCACAGCCCATAAGGCATAGCAACGTACCCAACACTCTAGTCATAGGTGACTCTATAGTCAAGCACACTGATGTTCCACTCACCAGGCTTAACAAGGAGAAAGTTACTGTCAGCTGCCTGTCGGGTGCCAGGATCCGCCACATAACGCACAGACTCAGGTCACTCCACAACAAGTACAAATATGACTCTGTCATTGCCCATGTTGGTGTGAATGACCTAAGACATACCTCCCTGGACTACATGAAAAGAGACATGGAGGAGCTGTCCGATCTTGTAGCCCAGGTAGGTATGATCCTAGCCCTGAGTAGGATCCTGCCATCACCCAAAATGATACGTCAGTACAAGGACAAAATGACTTCAACAATTGGCTAAGCGTCTGGTGTCATTCTAAGGGGATATAGTATCTGTCTGCCTGGGATGACATGATCGACGAACCACGATGCTTTGCCAGAGATGGCCTGCACGTGTCACCCTTGGGATTCCAGATACTGGCTAAGGCTCTTGCCACTGCTATAGTGCCTTTTTTAGGCAAGATTCAAATGACAAATTCACCACAGTAGCAGGTACAAGCAAGCAAAATCTGAGTGTAATGCTACTCAATGCTAGAAGTCTGAACGTCAAAATGCACTCACTCGAGGCACTCCTTAAAATGGAGAACATCGACCTCTGTGCAGTGACAGAGACCTGGTTCAAGGCTCCAGAGAGCACCCCTGCATTACCAGGCTATAATTCATACCACACCTTTCAGCCACCTAACCTGGACCGAAACACTAAAGGTGGAGGCATGCCCATATTCATTAAGGATATCCACACCTCCAGGCTAGTTGCTCAGCATAATGCATCCTGGGCAAGACCCCAATCCAAATTGTAGCTTGCTACAGATCCCCCACCATGCCCCGGGATTCCCACTCCTCATTTCTTGATACACTGGAAAATATTGGGGTACAACCTAACACCATAATAATGGGTGATTTCAACTACCCCACCATTAACTGGGAAAACTACTCATGTACCAACTCTTGTGCTCAACGTTTTCTGGAATTCATAAATTCCAACGCCTTGGATCAACGTATCCACACCCCCACCAGGGGGAGCAATTTCCTAGACCTGGTAATTACCAACATGGGCAACTGGTGTTCATAGGTGGTAGGTACTAGGCTATTGGCCCTAGGGCCTATATAAGCCTGGCCAAAAGGTACCCTGGCTTTCGCCACCCAAGAAAATTATTTTCCTGTGCCACTGTCGAGCAGAGCCACAGAAGTGATCCCCTGGGTGAATTTCCTATCTCCCATCCAGTCATCAAGATTTTTCTTGAAGAGTGCTAATGAGGAGCTTTGTTTGATATAGATAGGTAGTTTGTTCCAGAGTATGGGAAGTCTCTGGGACAGGAATCTATCCCTCCAGCATGTTCTGTTTATTGTGGTGACAAGGTTTAGGTCCCTAGAGCGTGTAGCTCGTAGGGATTGGGATTTCTTTAAGTGGAGCATGTCTAAAAGCTCTGGGTTTGACATAGCTTTGTGTGTTAGGCAGAGATCGCCTCTGAGTAGGCGATATGTAACGGAGTAAAGCTGCAGTATTTTGAGACTGTGTGCGTAGGGCATCTGTTTGAGGCCAGTAATCCTCTTTGTGAGGTATTTCTGCGGCCTTTCCAGTTGTTGTAGATGTCTTGTGAGGTACATACAAAAACGGACATTGTACTCTATAATGGGTCTAATGTGTGATGAGTAGAGGGGAACAATGACCTCTTTTTTTCCTGGATGAGAAACCTTTTGTGATGAGGTGTGCCACTTAGAAGGATTTCCTGACTACTGTGGCGATGTGATGATCAAAGGAGAGACTACTGTCCACCTGTGTCCCAAGGTCTCTTATCACACTTTTGGTGTTAAGTAGACTACCGCCTATGTGACAGTTCAGGGGTACAGAGTTTTTACCAAAAGGGATGACAATGCACTTTTTGGCACTGAGCTTGAGGCCATGGCTTTGACACCAGGCATCTGTATCAGCGAGGCCTTTTGTAGGATGTCCACATCTTTTGGAGTTTTGATTATGGCTCCTAGTTTGCAGTCATCTGTGAACTTCATTAGCCAAAGACCTTCTGTGTTAACCTGTACTTCAGAGAAGTAGATACCAAACAGGAGAGGACCCAGGACTGAACCCTGTGGTACTGTACTTGTCACTGGTCTGAAATTGGATTTGGAGTCTGCTACTTTCACAGTGTGGGTTCTGTCAGTGAGCCAGTTGGCAACCCATCTTGTGACATAGGGATTTATACCTAGTTTAGTGAGTTTATCTATAATTCCAGAGTGGGGGATGGTGTCGAAAGGCTTGGCGAGATTTAGATAGGCTGTGTGAGCCACCTTTCCCTCATCTATGGCTTTGGTGACTGCTTCAAAGAAGTCTGTCAGGGTTAGGAGACATGATCTGCCTTTTACAAACCCAAACTGGGTGGGGTCCTGAGTTTGGAGATTACCAATGTCATTGTTTATAAGTTCCATGATGATACGTTTCATAGCCTTGCGGACCAGGCTCGTTAGGCTAATGGGGCGGTAGTTTCCGGGGTCTGTGGTGGCTCCCCCTTTGTGGAGTGGGATAACCGTCACTGTGCGCCATTCAGTGGGCACATAGCCTGAGGTGAGGCTATGACTGAACATGGCATTTAGGTGGGGTGCCATTTCGTTCTGTATTTCATGTAGAACACAGCCTGGGATGTTGTTAGGTCCCATGGATGCTGTGTTCTTGGCTTTGGATAGTGTGTGTTTTACCTGTGTAGCTGTGATTACAGGAACTTTGCATTCCTCTGGTATAGAGATGGGCCCTTTAGGGGATGACAGGGGGTAAAGTTAGCACTGAACAAATCTGCCAGGATGTTGGCAATATGAGTTGGATCTGTATATTTAGTGCCATTGTGCTGTAACTCAGAGCAGATCTGAGTGTTGCCATTGAGTTTCTTGACATAGCTGTAGAATGCTTTGTGGTTGTCTTTAGAGTCAGTGGTGATTTTGTTTTCGTAACTAGCTTTGGATGATTTTATGAGGAATCTCAGCTTCTTACTGAGGCTGACCAGGGAGTTTCTCCAATCATGGGATTTTACTCTTTTTTGCAACAGTTTCTTTCTTCTGTTGTAAAGTTTGTTTATGGCAGGGGACCACCAGATTAGTTTCCTTTTTTTTTTTTGAAGGATATCATCTTGGTTCTGTTAGGGATTGCACGATCCATGCATTCGTGTAAGTGCTTATAAAGTGCATTTGTGTAGGATTCAGCAGTCATACCTCTATTGTTGTCAGCATGGGTGTCGTGAAGTTTGCCACTTCTGTCTTAAGAAGCGTGAAGTTGGCTTTGGAGAAATTTTTACTGTGGTTTCGCTAATGGGGGAAGCAGATAATAAGCAGAACATGCTGGTGGGATAGATTCCTGTCCCAGAGACTTCCCATACTGTGGAACAAACTACCTGTCTATATCAATCATGATGATGGCGAATATTGTGTCCTGAGTAAACCAGGTAGGCTTGCAGTCAAATCCACTGAGTTTGGTGTCAGATCCAAGAGTGTCAGATCTGAGGAGTCCTTAGTTTTATTTGAAGAAGTAGACGGATCCATCTGGTGTAGAATCTTGGTCTTCGGGTCCAAAGAAGTAGTCTGATCCAAAAGTCTTGGTCTCTTAATTGTTGGATCTGACGGCGAAATCAAAAAAGAGATAGGCCTCCTCTTCACTTTTTCAGAAGCTTTAGAGGAAGAGGAGGAAGGGCTTGATGATTCTGACTTGCCCTTTTTTGGTTTGTCTAAGGAAAGAGCTCCAGATAGTGCCTCACTGAAAGTGGAAGGCAGTAAACCTTTAAAAATTAATTTGCATTTGCGTTCAGCCAGGGCCCTGTGGTTGAACGTGTGGCAAATCAAACAATCCTCTTGGAGATGGAGGGGTCCCAAACAATACACACAGTGTATGGGAGTCTGAAGATGGCATTTTACGGCCACATTTCTTACACTTTTTGAAGCCAGCGTTTTCTTTCTCTGACATTCCTCCACTATAGAAACCAACAAGTGAGAGTGAAAATTTTAAACAATAGAAGCATTTTTTTAGATACCTAAAGGAAAAAAGGGGGAAATGCCAAAAGAAAGGTTACACAAAGTGTAAAGGGGAGATTGCTAACAATAGTATTCAGAGGTGCTTTCTTACGGAAAAAAGAAAGGGTAAAGTAAGAGAAAATTTTGAAAATAAAGTAGTCACTAGGTAAGGGATAGAGGATATGGAGAAACAGAGAACTTTATAGCACTATTTAGAAGATGTAGGAAAAAAATTTTTTAATTTCATTTATCTGCTCGAGAGCAACTGATCACCATGGCTAACGCGAATAGTGGTAAACGAGATCTGGCGATACTTAGGAAGGGTGCATTATGGGTAAGGGAGAAGCTCAAGAGTTTTTGGTTACCACAAGCTATTTTAATGGCCGAGTCAGATCTGAGGGGTCAGATACAAACCCATAGGTTGAGGACAGAATAAAAATTGACAACATCAGATCTTATGTTTTACATTAATTTAGTAGAAAAGAAACAAACCTTAGTAAGTTATTGTCATGCAGTATACATATATAATGTTCTGACTGAAATCACCGTTGCAGTATTCCTGACATATAGGTTGTCACAACTGATGTTCTGATGGGGTACCAAAACTTTTCCTTCCCGAAGTTATATGTCTGTCACATGACCTTCGCTCAGAAGCATAGGGTGTATATAGATGGATGTATGAGCATGTACCTCAGAATATCTTGCCACCAGCCCAAACACAGGTCGTGCATCCGTCAGACTGATTGCAGTTTGGTCATTGGTAACATTTCTTCACTTGATCATTTATTCAGATAAGTACCCCATTGGGATACCTTTCTTTGCCTTTTTTGCCCGCAGTATTTGTGTTAAAATTTGTTTCAGCTAGAAGGAGTAAGTGTAAGTGTGACAGGCAGATTCCATACAGGACCTTGCATACCAAGTGCATTTTCTGTCTAGGCCCAGGGTGTGATCACAAGTCCTGTTCTGTTTCACTCGTTTCTTCCCAAAACCCTTAGGTTGAAGTTTTCTTCTCTTATCACCTTTCTGGAAACTCAGCATCTTAAATGCCTGGCCCAGTCCAAGATGATGGAATCTGCATTCCTAGATGTCGCTGTACCACTATGTACCACTAAAGGAAAAAAACTTGAGATCTAGAACAAATATGCAGTCTAATGTTTCAGATTCGCACTTAGCCACTGAGGTTACAGAAGCCATAATATGTCAGGTTATCTCTCGATTGCCTGTTACGGAGACCCTGTTGGAGGCAAGTATGGCTACTGAGGCCTTGTAGACTGTGGGTACTTCTAATGAACCACAATCATTTCTGGGGGGCATCCCTCAAATATTATTTAAGGAGGAGATCCCAGGTTCATTAATAGAGATACAGCCGGGTTATGAACCTTCACATCTCATCCAGGCCGACAATACATCAAGAAAGAAAAAAAAAAGGTTAGGCAAGCAGTCTCCTACTCAGCAGCTAATGAAAATGAGTGGATTGTTTCTCCCAGGGCATGTTTACAGCTCTCATGGCTCTGAAGCCTCCTTCCTTTGGTTCTCTACAACCACAGGCTACACCTCAAAAGCCTACTATTGCATCCTGTTATTTTGAGGAAGAACAGGATTATGATTCGGACAACTCTTTTTAGACTGCTACTCTCAATTGCAGTCACCTGGGCAAATCTGTTTGGATGAAGATTCACTTTCTCCAGATTCCCCTATTGAGGAAGCTTCCTTTGGAGAAACTATTGAAAATATGATGAAACATTTTGAATGGTGATGTACAGAAGAGGTATTACAGTTTGTTGGAAATGGGCACGTCTGCCCCTTCCTCAGTTTGTACTTTAGGCATTCCAGGATGCCTTTCACGCCACCTGTTCAGCACCTGACTCTCAACCACAGATCCAAAAAGACCAGATAGGTTTCATAAGATGCCTGATGACCTGAAATATTTTGACACAAATCCTGTGGTTGACCTGTCTGCAGTGCCTCATTCTTCAGGCAAACCCTCTAAGCTCCTGCCCAATGTTTATGCTGTACCTACAGAAAAGGAAAGAAAGTGTACACCTTTTCTACCATAGCTTTTAGGGCAATTAACTGTCAGACTCAAATGGCTAAATATTTGATTTCTGTATTTCTGTTCTTGAATAAGGTTATGGTGGACCCTTAAACTGCAGAATCAAAGCAACACATGCCAAAACTACTTTCTCAGGCCACTCAAATATCCAGACTCAGCATTAAGTGCATTATGATGCTATGGATGCCTGTTCTCTGACAAATATGCATGGCTACATAGCCAGCTTATTCTTAAGGACTTCAAGTCAAAAAAACATTAGATTCCCTGTCAGGTAAAGATCTTTTGTTTGGTCCTAAGGGCTGCCAGTCTGTTTAAAAGTGCCCAAGACCAAGGTGAAATTATGAAGGATTGCAAACAGATGCTACTTTTTTTCAGTTCCTAGATATCATAGGAACTACTCATCTAAATCTGCTTCTTTCCTCAGAAGTGATCCTAGGACGACTCCAAAAACCCAGAAAAACCTCATTGGAAAAGGTACTTTGACAAACCTCACAGGGAACCTCCATCTGGGAGGCCCCTCCTTGGAAACGATCTTTGAATACCTTCATAAACCCCCCTCCATTCCTCTCTGTCCCCTTATCCTCCTTTCCAAAAGATTATCACTCTCCATGGCTCTGGGGAAACAGTTACCAGAGACAAATGGGTTCTGTCCATTATCAAGGAGGTTTATGACGTCCTGAGAAAATATTCCTCCTCTGAAATGCGCAGAACACCCTTCTCACAACCAGCTTTCTTTACTGGCTCCCATTGTTCAAGACCTCCCAAATCAGGGCATCGTCAAACAACTCCCAAAACACTTTATGGGAAAGGCTTCTATTCCGGAATCTTTCTAGTGCCAAGAAAAAAAAGGATAATGTAGGTCTATCCTAGACCTTTCTTTTCTAAACAAATTCTTGAAATCACCAACTTTTCAAAATGCTCTCTCTTCCCACTTTCTTGCTTTTCATTTTTCCTCAGGCTTTTCTAGTGTCCCTAGACCTGAAGGACACCTACCTGCAAGTACCTGTTCATCCTTCTTGCAGGAAATTCCTCAAGCTCATCATACTTTCAATCTACTGTTTTGCCATTTGGTCTTTTCACAGCACCAAGGGTGTTCATAAAGTGTCTAGTATCAATTGGTGGCATTCTTCTGCAGCTAGGGAATTCAAAATATTTCCTTTCCTGGACAAACTGTTGCTTCAGACTCACTGTAGGTGTCAATCACCAACATCGTCACTTCACTCTCCAACTCCTTACAAATGTGGGATTCACAATCAACTATAAAAAAAGTCCTACATGGTTTCTACACAGGACCTGGTTTTCCTGGGTTGCAGGCTAGACTCAAAGAAAATGCTTTCCCTCAGGAGAAAGTTCACAGTCTGTCCTAGTTCTTCCTAAATCTCTCCTCTGTAACACACTGCTCAGCAAGGAAGATCTTAAGGACGTAGGGTTTCATAGCGGCCACCAATCCAGCGCTTCCCATGACCAAACTATATCTGAGAAAAATCCAGTGGTATCAGAAGTCTGTGTGGTCCCAGTACTCCTACTATTTAGACACCCCTGCCCCTCTCCTCCCTTGCCTCAAAAAGGAACTACTTTGGCAGAAGAAACAAGTCAATCTCAACTCAGGAATCCCCTTTACACCCAGTCTTCCTCTTTGAGCAATTCATACAAACGCCTTGGACAAAGCACAACGGGCATGGGCAGGACCACTTCAAGTACAGGGCAGATGGCATCCACCATTCCTGAAGGAACACATCAATTTGAAGGAAATGAGGACTGTTTTGCAAGCAGTACATGCCTTCTCTCATATATGGAAACCTGGACTACTTCTGGTATACATGAACAACACCAGAGTTATTTGGTACATAAACAGGGCTTATCAGTTGTGCAGGTTAGTAGAGGAGGCATGGAACTTAGTCACCCAGATAGACATCACGCTGACAGCCACATACATTTCCTCACAGGACAGTATGCTTGCAGAATCTCTAAGCCACTCCTTGGAGAGTCCCCCACAAATGGACCCTGAACAAACAGGTCTTCCAGACGATCACTCATCAGTGAGGCATACCACAGATAGATCTCTCTGCATCAGCAACCAGCCATCAGCTCCCTGAGTTTAGCACCAGGGAACCTTGTTTCTCAGCCTTGGAGGATGCGTTCTCCTTCCACTGTACAGGTAAGTTCCTCTATGCCTTCCCTCCACTGCTGTACTTCAAAACTACTTCTAAAGGCACAAAAGGAAGCACCAAAGCTTCTTTTACAGGCCCCTTCTGGCCAAGACAACACTAGTGTCCCCTGATGTTTCACCCTGTCAAAAGGAAACTACAGAAAATACATCTGCAACTAGACCTTATCACTCAGATGTTGAGTTGGACTATGGACCCTGAACAAACAGGTCTTCCAGACGATCACTCATCAGTGAGGCATACCACAGATAGATCTCTCTGCATCAGCAACCAGCCATCAGCTCCCTGAGTTTAGCACCAGGGAACCTTGTTTCTCAGCCTTGGAGGATGCGTTCTCCTTCCACTGTACAGGTAAGTTCCTCTATGCCTTCCCTCCACTGCTGTACTTCAAAACTACTTCGAAAGGCACAAAAGGAAGCACCAAAGCTTCTTTTACAGGCCTCTTCTGGCCAAGACAACACTAGTGTCCCCTGATGTTTCACCCTGTCAAAAGGAAACTACAGAAAATACATCTGCAACTAGACCTTATCACTCAGATGTTGAGTTGGACTATGTTCCTGTGGGAAATACTGGTACACAGGCACAAGAAGGAAGACTGAATCGGATTCTTTACTTAGACAGTAATCCGCTGTTTAATCACTCGGTACTTCCAGGTGATCAGACTGTAGCATGCAATCGGGAAAGTAGAATTGCACTTCCGTGAGCAGCTTAGAAGCTATGAGGACAAAATGTATAGATTCAAACTCTTCCAGTGGCAGAGATTCCACATGGAGGCATCGCTGCATTAAAGAATTGTTCCCAGGGGACTAAGAGTATTTACACTGCCAACCTATGGGGATACCTTTCCCACTCTTTTGAAAAAATGGCAACAGTTAAACCTGCAGCTTAGCTATGGCTATATGAAATTACTTATTGAGTTCTTTCAGCCAGAGGAAAATGAATTACAGAAGGAACTCAAGGATTTACACAAACACATCATGGCTACTTTTCTGAGTGACATAGTTATAGACAGAATGGACTCTTTGCATGATCAGATTTTAAACTATGAGAAACGACTACAAAACATTAAAACAAAGAAGTTACAGCAAGATACGAGTGACTTTTAGAGTGGGAGGGTCTTCTCTTGGCCGAGACAACAGAGAGACCCAACCAGCCAATCAATGAATGCCATTTCTATCCAGCAACCTATCACTGTCAATGAGCCTGAACAGCAGAGGAGTGCAATGATGGGTCCTACGAACATGCCAGCAACCAGTTGCATCAATGAGGAACAGCAGAATACACACACTAGCAGTGAGACTTCTAACAAGGAAGTGCATGTACCCGGAGGCAGTGTAAACATACGAGCCAACAGTCCAGAAGCTGAGCAGAATGCCACATTGAGCCTACGAGCTGAGGATTTACGCAGCAATAAAAGGAAAAACAATGAAAAACCATTGAACGCAGGACTACCCCATTTTTTAGAGGACACAAACAGCAGGAGAGAGACATTAATGCGGCTGTTTCGGCTGAGCGATCCATTAACGATCAAGGAGAATTCCAGGAGTCAAGGCAGGAAGGAGGTACTCACTGCATCAGCAGAATATGGAAGGGAATAAACAGAAAATGGTCACCCGCAGCAAGAATTCCAAGGTTTGGTCTTAAACCTCTCATCTATACCTTTGACTAGTGCCCAATTGAGTGTACTTCGGAGAGGGTTATCGTTTATACCTGCACAAAAGACTAATATGGTAGACATCCTGAAAGAACTGAGAATGTTTGGGAGAACATTAACATTAAAAAACATATTTAAAGGGGATGTTGGTGAAATTAATAAATTCACTAAACCGAGTACATTTACACCCAAAATCCATCCAGTGGTAAATACTTTTATATCAGTATGTGACAAGTAAATTAGGGAACTGTATGACAATGATACAGGTTCTAAATATCACAATCTAAACAGAGATGAATGTGATGCTTTAGTTGAACTTAAGAAAATGCAGTCAATTGAGATTAGACCTGCAGACAAAGGTGGGGGCGTGATTGTCATGGACAAAGAGTTCTACATAACAAGAATGGATCAGCTGCTCAGTGACCATTATACATATGTAAGAATTAATGGGACAGAGTTGAAAGCTATTACTGATAGTGTCCTTTCTGATTTTTGACTTACTTATAACAGGCATGATCTCAGAAGACTTATTCAATTATTTTACGACAGAAGTTCCACTTGTACCTATTATATATGGACTACCCAAGGTGCATAAGGATGCCATAAACCCACCAATGACACCTATAGTCTCGAGTAAGGGGTTGGTGACAGAGATACTGTCCATTTATGTTGAGAAATGCTTGAATCCGGTGCTAGATACTTACAATCATATATTAAGAGACACTAAGATGTTTTTACAAAATTGTTATTGCAAGACTGAGGGACTGACGAGTGAATATTATTTTGTGACTCTAAATGTAGCATCATTATTCGGTGATCTCGAATGATTGGGACATGGACAATATCAGACAACTAGGTACTAAAAGGACCTACACTGACAGTAACATTAATTTGATTTGGACATCATTTTAGAAAATGATGTCTTTGCCTTCAGAGATCAGTATTATGTACAAAATGGCGTAGCTATGGGCATGGCTTGTGCCAATAGCTACTTCAATCTTGCCTTGGTTCACTAGGAGCTGACATCATTTTTACAAAACAGCGAATATAATCAACATTTGCTGTGGTACACTCGTTTTGTGGACGATATTTTCCTTCTATGGGGAGGCTCTGAACAACAGCTACAAGACTTTTTGGGATACTTGCATACCACCACTACATTCCTAAAGTTTACATGTAATTTCTCCCATGAAAGTATAGATTTTCTTGATGTTACAGTCAAGAAATCAGAGGCCAGAACACTGGAAACTAGTTTGTATAGGAAACCCACCAGGAGGAATGCTATACTCCATAGAAGAAGTATGCACGCCAACCACATTAATAGAAATGTTATGAAGGGGCGGATCATGAGAACTGAGACTGCATAACAATGAAACACAGTTAATAGCAGCTCTGGATAATCTCAGGGAAGAATTTTTAGAAAGAGGACATTCTAGGAAGGAACTGGACAAATGTATAGAATAATCAATAAAAGAAAGGTGGAACAGAGGGCAAGCCTATTTTGCACAGCAGGTAGATTCTGCATCAGACATGAATAGATCAGGCAATGGGAAGATTAGATTCCCAATCTCATTTTCCAGTGACATTAATGTGTTTTGTGAGGTGTTCAGGAAGAAGTGGAACATCTTGACAGCAGTAGATGAGCTTAAAGAAGTGTTGGAGGACACCCCACTGTTCTCCTTTAAAAACAAAAAATGTCTTCAACAATGATTGCTACAAAACACAATCAATTCAGCCACCTATTGCATCTTCAAGACTAGGGACTTACATGTGCAGAAAGTGTGCAGCATGCAAATTCATACATTCTTGCACTACTTTCACTTGGACAGCAATTCATGCAAATTGCCATGCTGACTGTCGAACTAAGAATGTTGTGTGTATTAGTTTCTGCGTGAAATGTATGGTCTTCTGTATAGGGAAGACAAACAGAATGTTTAAGGACTGCATATTAGAACACAAGAGAGTCATTAATGGAAAGGAGAATAGTGCATTGGCCAAGCATGTTGAGGCAGAAGGGAGAGACCATACTTTCAAATTCTTTGTTCTAGAGGTTATCAGAGAAGGGATGAGAGGAGGTGATGTGAGGAGTAAGAGCGAAGCAGCTGAGAAGAGGTGGATCATTAAACTTCATGCAGATACATCACCAGGCATAAATGAAGCAGCATCACTGAAACCATTTTTAAAAGCTAGAGCACTCAAACATTAATTTTAAAATGTGTAGACAAATGTGAATATTTTTTAAAATGTTTTAATAAATAAGGTTGCAAATTAAGTATTAGATGTTTTAGCAGCAAAGTGTAAGGGACACTTTAAATGCCCTAATTTCTATTAATTACTTGTTAATTGATTTTTAACTGTATAATGAATGTGCTTCAGTTGTTTAAAGTTGTCCGAGGAAGCAGTCCTAGAGACTGTGAAAGCGCTTACGTTTTGGTATTTTAAATAAAGTATTTGTATCCAGCTGTGGTGGACAAGGTTCTATATACTTTTGTTTTGTTGAAAAACGATTGCTTCTCCACCCAAATCTTTCCTCTGTCAGCCTGACTTTCTGGATGATAGGATTCTAATCCCTCAAAGGCACATATTCTCCAAGGAGGTTGTTCAAGTCCTAGAGGAAGCCAGGAAGACCCCCTACAAGAAAGTCTTGCGCAGCTACATGGATAAGATTTTCTTATTGGTACCACAAATGCAGTCAGGACCCCCACTTATCACAGGTCCTTGCTGTCCTGCAGTATCTTTGCAAACTAGTTCATTCAAGTTTGGCTTACTCTTCTATCAGAGCATACCTTTTAGCCATCAGTGTTTGCTTGCCTCTCAACTCCACCCTGCTTATGGCCAGGGTAGAGGTCAAGCTCTTCCTGAGGGGAGTCCTGCATCTTAAACCCACCAAGGAAACCTATATCTCCTCCTTGAGATCTTATTTTTATGCTGGAAAAGCTTGCATTACCTCCCTTTGAACCAGCATCTTTTGCCACTTTAAAATTCTGTAGCTGAGTATGTCTAAACAATCCTACCTTGGTTTGTGATTTACTATGGAGCTGACTGGTAAGACAAGTTTTATTTGAATTTATATTTTATTTCTTATCACTGTTTTCCACTATTTGTAGGTAGGAAGGGAATAGCTTGGTAACAAGATTTACTTTGATTTGTATTTTGTTGTTTTACCTTTAATTTCATTGTTGGTTGTTAGAAGGGATAGGTTTTAGACAGGCAAGCTCTAGCCACCTCAAGGGGGCCTAGACAGCTATAAATTCACACAGACTGCAGAGAGGAAAATCCTGAGCATATCTAAACAATTCTACCTAGGTTTGTGATTTATTGATCTTTACAGTTAAATAGAAGTGAGACTGCAAGTGACAGTGAGCAGAAGCTACTTGTGTGCCTTTGCGTGCGACATAAAGGAATTACAGATTTTTTTATGGCTTACAGAACAACTTTACTGTACTTACTTTAGTATTTAGTTTTATATTGCTTGTGTGATTTTATGTCATAGAAGTTGATTTAAGTTCTCTGAGTTTTGTGGTTACCGATTTTTATTATTATTTTCTTTTACAATATTTTATTCGTTTGAAGCTGAATATGGGTTCCTTTAATGAGTATGCAATTAATGATTTGCTAATGCGCAAAATATCTTGTACAGTGTAATAAATGTTATGCATATTTAAAGGTAACAGCTGATAACACTGGTGATGTGTGTTCCTTTTGTCAAAAATTGGATGATTTGCTTACCATTGTTAGAAGTAAATCAAGACTTGATGATGATTGCACTTGTTCAATTGGCATGGCTTGAGGAACTGTTTCATGTATTAATGACCGGACTGGTGAGATAAACAATGTTAGGCAAAGAACAAATAGAGCACATTTAGGAATTGAGGTATCTATTGTCTGCAGAGATAATTCAACCCCAGTGAAACAAGATGATGCCCGTGAAAACTTTGGAATTCTGGATGCGAGTGTTCAGCAATCTGAGGATCAGGTTTGTTTAGAAGGAAACAAAAAAAGAGAGAGGAAGAAGTTCACAACAAATAAGTAAGAAAAAGAGACTGATTAATGTCTGTAAAATAAAGAGAATATGTACTGAAAATGACACTGCTTTGTTATGTAAAACACTGGTTACAGAGAATGATCATTTTTGTATAAGAAAACCTTCAGTCTATAGAAAAAGGTATCATTTTTCCAAAAGAGAAGATAGAAAAAAGAGGTAAGGGGCAGGTGTAAAGGAAGAAATCAAAATTGAATGTGGAAGGATTGAAGAACATTACTGTAAGAAAAAAGAAGAGAAAGACAGATGTTGACTACATGGCTCAAGCTGTGGATTTACAATGCCAGTTTGGATGAGAATTTAATACACAATGAAAACAGTGGAATTAATAAGACTAATGGTGATGAAGATCTGTCCTTCATAACAATTGGTAGAGCAGATATTACTGTATTAGAAGTTGAAGATTCGTCAGAGCTGGTCTGCAAAGATGTTGTAACTGGAGATTCAGTTATTAGAGAAACTGATACTTATATTTGCAGAGAAGATCATGAACATTGAATAGTGTTATGCTTGCCAGAAGCAAAAATAGAAAATGTGAGAGAAGCCTTGGAACTCCTTAATGTAAGGAAGTACGGATCCATTTTTATTCACGGTACAAATGATGCCATCCTCAAGGATTCTCTGACTGTTAGTACTTAACTTTAATTGACAGCCCTCTTAGAATAGCATAGCTTGTACTAGTGCTAGGACATATTTTTTCACAAATCACCTATAGAAAGAATGGTCAGGTCACCGTGAATGAAAAGATTTCTTGGGTAAATACCTACATGGAAAAAATGTCGTCCTGTTTTAAAAAATGGAAATGTGTAGAGCATCCAATCCTAGTTTTGGGCATACGTGTTTGATGGCGTTCATTTGTCAAGATCAGGGAAGAGAATTTTTGCAACAGATATTTTGCAATATTTGACATACACTAGGCAGGATTTTTGCCAGGTCAAAAATTTAACAGTTCACAGACAGAAATATTTGATGCATCTCTGATGGTTGTTAATGCTAGGAGCATTAATAATAAAGTCTTTTTATTGGAAAATTTGCTATGTTCCACAAGGTTGATGTTTGTGAAACATGGTTAAAGAACAATGACTGGAAACGAGTTCTGTCAGAGTACAAATGTTTTTACTGTAACAGACATCCTAACAAAAAATCAGGTGGAAGTGTTATGATAGGGATTAAAGATAGTTATGAGACCTGTGATTATTACATGTTCAAGGATAACACCAATACTATGGAGTGTGTAACTGTGACAGTAAAGACAACCCTGGAACATATAACACTTGCTGGAGTGTGTAGACCACCAAAGTCAAGTGCAGATGACCTAGAGGAATTTATACATTTCTTGCATGAAACACAAGAGGGAAGAAGAACATTAGCTGGGGACTTAACTTTACCAGAGACAGACTGGAATAATAATAATTCAACAATGTTAGTAATGAAATTATTCACAACATATATTCAGGAACAACAGATATTCTTCGTGTTTCACTGTTGCAGTCCTAACATATGGGTTATCCAGCTCCTGGTAGCCCTTAGTCGACCCGAGTACCAGAGTCCTCTGTATATGACGTCGGCTGTAAAACTGATGTCAGAACGTCAGGTATAAAGGGAGGCGGCCGACGCCATTTCCTCAGTCTTTCTTGCTGCGTAGCCCGAAGCAGATGCAATTCGCACTAGTGCCGTTCGGCCGTTTACCTTCTTTCTGCATTCCGACTACCAAGTTGAATATGCCCTCAGATAAGTACCCCATTGGGGACCCCCTTTTCTTGCTTTAACGAAGGTCAGATAAAGTTAATAACTGTCTTGCCTGTGGAAAACAGATTCCCCACCGTGATTTTCATTCCTATTGTATAACTTGTTTGGGCCTTGAGCATGACGTCCCTAACTGTGATCTCTGTGCCTCCTTCATCCCACCATACGCCGTAGAGCTAAGATTTTATATAAGCATTTCTGAGTCTGGCCTAAGTTCGTCAGTATGGTATGGGGTTTTCTGGTCTCCCGACTTCGGATATACCTAGGAAACGCAAGGACAAGGACCGTGACAGGCCTAGGGTTAAAGCTGCTGACAATGTGCTGGTGAAAATAGTCATCGACCCAGCGGTAGTTAGTGGGGCGCTTTTGCAGCCCCTGCAGTCCACAGATTTTCAGCCACAGGCCTCTGCCGAGACCTTTACGGAGTCCTCCATGCCACACACTGCTATTTTGTCTTCAGGCCCTCCGCCTGTCGCTGCCTCAGATGGGTCCTTAGCTGCTATGCAGGCACCGGCTTCTGACACCTTTCTGTTCGACAAGAGACCAGAGCCAGACCGACACCTTAGCTCAGACTTCTGCAGTTGCTAGGCCTCCTGGGTCCCTCTGGATTACTAGCAAACCTTTCAGCCACAAATCTACCCACAAGTAGGCATCGGCCTCCCCTCCTGTTCCTCAGTCCCAGTTGGTAAAGATGGCTGGTGATCTTCTTTCCCTTATTAAGGGCTCTCATCCCCTCCCCTTCCAAGAAAGCTAGGGAATTGTCTCCTGATATTTTGTCTGAATCAGATTCTGAGGTTTCCAGTAGTTCGGCTGGTGAGGAAGGAAATTCTCAACTTTTATCTGGCTTTGAGGATTCTGTTGCTGAGGACTCTATCCCTTCTGCCTCCCCTCCACAATATTTTTCCTTTGGGGATACTTTGAATACTCTTAGGGAGCATTTTAAATGGGAAAGTCAGGATTTTGCTCAATCTAAGAAGAGGATCCGGGAATTTTTGGATTTGCCACAGCATAAACCACTGGCTATACCTCCTGTTTTGGAAGTTGTGAATGATGTTTTCATGGAAAATTCTTTAACTCCTAATTCTGTTCCTCCTGCTCTCAGAAAACCTGATAGGTATTATAGTGATCCTGATTCTCATCAATTTCTTTTTAAAAATTCTACTGCTGATCCTGAAATTATTTCCCAAGGTCCCAAGGGTGTTAAGGCTACTATTGCTAAAAACCCTGTACCTTCTGATAAGGAGTCTAGGGCCTTGGACAGGTGGGGTAAAAAGGTATATACCTCTGCAAGCTTGGGGATATTACTTCCATGTCGGAGAACAAAGACTTACAAGAGTTACTAAATTCTGCCACTCTGTTTAATAAGCATTCACTTCATTGTGGTTTTGACACCTTGGAGGCTTCCTGCAGAGCAGCAGCCAATAGTTCCGTTATTAGAAGACATACTTGGCTTAGGGAGCAGCCTCTTTCTGAACCTGTAAAATCTAAATTGCTGAATGTTCCTTTGCACAAAGACAACTTTTTTGGTAACAAGGCTGAGGAGGTACTGAAAAAGTTGGAGGATAAAGCGAAATCTATGCAAGCTGTAAAAGATTTCCTTCAGGTTCAGCCTCTTCGGTTTAGTAGGCATTATCCTTCCAAGAATTGGTCTTTCCCTGATCCTGGCAAGCAGGGTCGCTCTAGGCCTAGGGGTGTCAGATCTTACAGAGGGCAGGCTTCTGCCCCTCTAAGGGCTCAACAATGGCATCCTTCTTCTGCTAAATCCAGGAGTTCTAAGCCAGCTTCTCAAAGCAAGCATTCTCAATGACTCCGGCCTTCTTGTGCCTACCTCTGCAGGCCCAGGGTTTCTTTTGGGGGGGAGGGTTAGCCAGGTTCACAGAGGTGTGGTCATCCATCACAGACGACAAATGGATGCTCAACATAGTAAACCAAGGTTACAAGTTTTATTTTCAAACCTGCCCTATTCTACAGGGGTACCCAGACATACCCAGAACTCTCAGGGCAGAGGTAGAGAATCATATTTCTTCTCTACTGACCATAGGTGCTGTAGAGCCAATTCCTGCAAATCAGGCAGGCCTAGGTTTTTATTCAAGACTTTTTCTGGTACTCAAAAAAGGGGGCACCTGGCGCCCTATTCTGGATCTGTCTATTCTAAACACTTTTCTGGTGATTCCCAAATTCAAGATGCTTACTCTTCTACAGTTACTGCCAGTGCTGGACAAGGATTTATGGCTGGTAACTTTGGATCTCAAGGAAGCTTATCTGTACATCCCAATAAGGGAAAGTTGCAGGCAGTTTCTTCATTTCAGGGTTGGGGAGCAACACTTCCAATTCTCTGTGCTGCCCTTTGGCTTATGTACTGCACCCAGAGTTTTCACAAAGTACCTGGCGCCAGCCATTGCAGGCAGAGAAACAATCAAATTTACCCTTACCTGGATGACTGTCTCATTCATCCAACATCCCCAGAACAGTTAAAAAAGGATTTGGACTTTGTGAAGAACATTCTCACTTCTTTGGGTAACACTCTCAACGAAAAGAAGTCAAAGTTTGTTCCTACAAAGGAGATTGTTTTCCTGGGAGCGAGTCTGACTACAGCCACCCAGATGGTATTCTTCCTTCAAGACAAACAACAAGATCTTTCAGCTTATTTCAAGAACTTGGCAAGCATGACCCAGCTCTCTGCAAGGCAATTCCGGCAATCACTGGGGTTCATGGCTTCATGTATCCTGATGATCCCATATGCAAGGCTGCATATGAGAACTTCAATGGTACCTCAAGAACCTTTGGTGTCAACACACACAGGACGTAGACTTGATTCTTCCCCTTATTCCCTATCTACAAATGGAGTTTCTCTGGTGGGCAACAGCCTGTTCTCAGAACGAGGATCTGCCTTTCTGCCCACCACCTGCCAGTCAGACTCTCACCACAGATGCCTCAGATTATGCATGGGGGGCACATCTGGAAGGCAGAGGCAGGGGCATACAGGGGACTTGGAGCAGTCAACAGATTCATCTGCACATAAACTTAAAAGAATTGATGGCAGTGGAGCAGGCCTTGCTGGCTTTCAGGGACCTACTCTACCCTGGGACTCTTCTGATCAGGACAGACAATACCACAGTCATGTGGTACATCAACAAGCAGGGGGAGACTCACTCTTACCCTTTGTGCAGACACAGCATGAGACCTATGGTCCTTAGCAGCTTCCATGGGCATACATCTCATAGCCCAGTATCTTCCAGGGAGGCTAAACTACTTGGCTGATCAATTAAGCAGACATGTTCTGGATCCTCATGAGTGGCAACTGAACAAGATAATTTTCCATCGCATCACGCAGTATCGGGGCACTCCTCAGGTGGATTTTTTTCTCCTCACACCAATCATCTCCTTCCAACCTTCTGCACCAGGGAGTTTCACAACAAAGCATGGAGAGTGGATGCTTTGTCCTTCCCATGGATACAACTCTCAATTTATGCCTTCCCTCCTCTGTGTCTTCTTCCCAGAGTGCTGCTAAAGATAAGGGGCGAAAAACCAAAGGCTATTCTTATAGCACCAGATTGGCCCAGGCAGCATTGGTATCCTCTTCTTCGCCTTTCCCAAGCTCAGCCTTGGCATCTTCCCCTGGTACCAGATCTGTTGGTTCAGGAAGGGGAAAGTTTCTTCATCCTCATCTTCAAACTCTGCATTTAACTGCCTGGCTAATACTTTAAATCTTTCCCAGCAGGTGGTTGAAGTTCTTCAGGAAGCCTAGCACCAGGAAATCCTATGCAGATAAATGGAAAAGATTTTGCTCTTGGATGCAGGCTAAAGGAGAAGAGTCTTCTCATCCTTCTCTTTCCCTCATTCTTGATTATCTAGCAGGTTTGCTTAATGGTGGACTTTCCTTTTCTTCAGTTAAGATTCATCATTCAGCAATTTCTGCTCATTGTTCTTTTGAGCAACCAATTTTTTCTCACTTCTTGATGAAGCAGTTCCTGAGTGGAGCTAACAATCGTAGACTTCCCAGAAGAGCTCATACTTCTGCTTGAGATCGTAATTTTGTCCTGCTGAAGCTTACTCTACCTGCCTTTGAACGTGCTGCCTCTGCAGAATTAAAGTTTCTTTCATGGAAGACTGCCTTTCTTTTGACTGTTACTTCTGCCAGAAGGGTTTCGGATCTGCAAGCCTTAATGGCAGTAGAACCTTTCATTATTTTTCATGCACATTGGGTTTCTCTGAGAACTAATCCCTCCTTTATGCCTAAGGTGGTTTCCAGTCTGACCCTTAACCAGTCTATTCATCTGCCTACCTTTTTCAATAACCCCCAGAATAAAGAGGAAAGGATTCTGCACTCTCTTGATGTGCACAGATAGTTGAGATTTTACTTAAACAGGACTAAACCTTTTCGGAAGTCTGAGCAGTTGTTGGTTAGTTTTGCGCCTGGGGCTCAGGGTAAAGCTATTTTGAAACAAACCATCTCCAAGTGGATTGCTCATTGTATTCACTTTTGTTACCTGCAGCATGGGAAGGTTCCCCCTCAGGGTATTATGGTCCATTCTACTAGAGCAGCCTCTACTTCTGCAGCTTTTTTGAGAGGTGTGCCTGCTAAGGACATTCTAGAAGCAGCTACTTGGTCTTCTGTCCATACTTTCACAAAGCATTACAATCTACCTTTGTTTTCTAAATCCAGGACTGGTTTTGCCTCTGCAGTTTTGCAAGACCTCCTTATCAACCCATAATCTGTGATTTTTCCTCCCCCCTTTTGTTTTTTTTTTTTTTTGCCTGGGCTTTGGGAATCAACATATATGTTAGGACTGCAACAGTGAAACATGAAGGACAGAGTACAGTTGTGTACACTTACCATAAATGTAGATGTTAGAGTGTATTCACTGTTGCAGTCCTGGTTTTCCACCCTCCATTCCCCCTTTTTTCCTAAGACAGACTAGATATGTTATTTTTGGATGGCATGTTTCCAGGGTGTTTCCTTCCTGGTTTAGCCTTCTTTTGGGGGCTCCTGACAGTTAAGGCAAGAAAAACTGAGGAAATGGCATTGTCCGCCTCCCTTTATACCTGACGTTCTGACATCAGTTTTATAGTCGACTGCAGCCAACGTCATGTACCGAGGACTCTGGTATTCGGGCCGACTGAGGGCTACCTGGAGCCGGATAACCCATATGTTAGGACTGCAACAGTGAATACACTCGAACATATGGTAAGTGTACACAACTGTACTTTGCTTCAAATTGTAAAAAACATACCAGGAGACAGAACATATTAGACATTGTTTGTGTTGCTGAAGAAATTACTGTTCAAGTTTTACCACTATTGATGTGGAGTGATAATGGAGTTATAAAGGTTAATTTGTTGCTGGATAATTCTGCCAAACTGAAATCTAAACTGTTGCACAGACGGTTAATTACAAATTATATAAAATCAAAACATTCACTATGTAAAACTAACTGGAGTGAAATTTTCGGTGGAAAAACTGCTGATAGAGTGTGGAAAGTTTTGAAAGAAAAATTGAGTGCGAAAAATGAAAAAATGTTTAACATCAGGATCTAGGCATACAATGTCAGGGAGATATATTTCCATAAGAACAAGATATCTGATTAAGGTGAGAGACAAAATATATAATGGAAAATAGGTCGAGCTACAACTTTGAAAACTGAAATAAACGATCTGTACAAACAGATTAAATACAGTGTGAGACAAGATCAAGAAAAAATTGAAGAAAATGTGTATACAGATATTGAGAATAGGAAATTTTTTTTCTAGTTACATAAAAAATGGAAGGAGTAAAGCCATACAAATTGATAAAATGTGTGCAGATTCTAAATTTTTTTCTCAGACTCAGCAGATTATAGATATATTTAGAAAATCTTATGAAAAACAGTTTGGCTACACAAAAGGGGTGATAAGTTGTCCTAGTGACAACCAGGTAACCCCAGATACTGAAATCAAATTAGATTATATTGAAAAAGAACTGGATCCAAACAAAGTACATGGAGGAGATGGAATTAGTAACAATGACCTAAGAACACTTCAGCAAGAACTTATGGTACCATTATATCTATTATTCACTAGGTCATATAATATGGGGAGATTCCTTAAGATTGGAGACATCCAGTTATTAAACCTGTATTTAAGGGAAAGGGGGAGCAGGACAAACCCAGAGTCAAAGTCTACTTTAATGTTGTGGAAAATAATGGAGAAGGTAATACTGGATAAGTTATAGTCAGAATTGGATAGGTTGGAATTTTAAACCATTTATCAGCATGCATATGTTAAAAATAGTTCCGTTACCAACTGTAACATGATGTTCTATAACAATATAACAGTTACAAATGAAAAATTGTGCTATGATGTAATTTATATAGCATTAACTTCAACATTTGACAGGGTCATGCACAAAACACTGATCAGTAAATTAGTGCAACTATGTATTGATGTAGTCTTGATAAGATGGATAGCTGCATGGCTTACAAATAGGACATGGCAAGTATCATACAGCAACTGGATAGGCAAAATCCTTCGTTACAGTCAGGGTGTCCCACAGGGCTCTGTCCTTACTTGTTTAGATTGTATCTTTCAGATCTAACTTTTTCATCTGAGTTGTTCTATATGTAGGCGACCTGAAATTGGATAAACTGATTACATGTGTTAAAGATAAGGCATGTCTGCAAAAATCATCTTCTTTTGGCTTTTCCCGGTTAGCACAGCAGATCACCTGTCCACTCATGATTGGCAGTGGAGTTTTACGGTGTCTAGTTGCCAGCCCGGCGCTCAACCTTCCACGGAAGGCACACACACACACACACACACACACACACACGGTCAATTTAGAGTATCCAATCCACCTACAGCATGTCTTTGGGATGTGGAAGGAAACCGGAGCACCCGGAGAAAACCCACGCAACCACAGGGAGGACATGCAGACTCCGCACAGAAGGCAGCCCAGCCGAGGATCGAACCGGAGAACCTCTTGCTGTGAGGCGGCAATGCTAACCGCTGCACCACCGTGACTAAATTGACCATTTGGATACAGGAGAATAATATGCTGGTAAATACATCAAAAATAAGCGTATACGAATTGGGAGGCATAAATTGAAAGGTGAATATTTAATACAGCACACAGTGAGTGAAACTGTAGACTCATTTAAGGACCTGGGTATATGGATAGATCCAGTTATTGAGTTTTTCTAATCATATCAACCAATTGGTTAATGATAGTTATAGAACTATAGGTTGCATAAAAAGATTTGTAAAGTCTAGGGAATCAAAAATGATGAAGTCATTATTTGTTAGTTACATTAGACCCAAACTTGAGTGTGAAATAACAATATGGAAACCCTATAAGAAAACAAGCATGAGTAAACTGGAAAGAGTACAGTGGAAATATAGCAAGGATATCCATGGATGTGAAAATTTAAGTTATTATGAAAGACTGTAATGTCTGAACTTGTACAGTATCTCTTACAGATGTCTAAGGGGAGATCTTATTCAGGTATATAGGACATTTAGAGACAGCCACCTCTGGGAATGTTTGGGGTTATCAAAAAATACTAGAGAATCATCAGACAACCTATGTAGAAGATTCTGTAGGAATGAGAAGTGTACTAATTGGCTCTCTGACAGACTAGCTGATGCATGGAACAGACTACCAAATTACATTAAAGCAAGTACTAGTTTAGATGTTTTTAATAACAGCCTGGACGCTTATTATTGGAACAAGTGTTTTGGTATATTGGCAAGCTAGAAGGGCATTAATGCCATGCTTGAAATATTTGTATGTATGTATGTGTGTATTCTACTCTTGGCTTTCACCACTGCTGAGAGAGTTTCTAAGTTACAAGCTGTCATGTCCATCCTACGTACTCTTATTTTCCACAAGGATAGGGTGACTGTCAGGGCTACTCCAGCTTTCATGCCTATGATAGTAAACAAGCTGTCCCTCAGTCAGTATTCACCTACCCACCTTCTTTTCCAACCCACAAAATGGGGGGAGAGAATCCTGCATTCTCTGGACATTCATAGACAACTGAGGTTTTATCTGGCAAAACAAAATCTCTGAGAAAGACCGACCAGCTGCTTGTATCCGTTGAGCTCTAATCTGGGCCACCCAGGCTCCAAACAAACCATTGCAACTTGGATCTCAAAGGCCATCTCTTTCTGCTACTCTCAATATGGTTAAGTCCTTGCCCTTCAGCCCAAAGGCTCATTCCACTAAGGCAGCGGCTTCCTCTGGGACTATCCCCAAAGGAGTGGATGCCAGGTCTTTCTTGGAAGCTGCAGCTTGGTCGTCTGTACACACCTTTACCAGACAGTACAAAATTGATGCTTTCTCCACGTCCAGGGCTGATTTTACAAGGTCTGCCCTGTTTGGATTGCTGTACAGCTCTACTCTTTAGTCGACCACCCTTCTGAATATGTCCTTAAGCTTTGGCAATCGCCTGTATATCAGGAATACTGCAAGTTCAGTCAGGACGTAGTATAGTTGTATAAGAACTTAACCATAACAGTAGCTGTCCAACTTGATCAGTGTTGCAATATTATTTCCCACTCTCCTTCCCCTTTTCCTTCACTTCTTCCTTCTCCCCCTCTGTTTTAAGCTGTATTCTGTTGCATGGAATCAGGGTCACTTAACTGTATGAGCTGTGCCACTCCTTGCTGACCAGTCTCCCTCTCTCAGTAGTCCTCAGGCTGCTGGCTTGGAGACGGTCTGAGATACAGACTTGTAGATATGTTTGCATACCCCTATACTTACAGGATGAGGTCATGCATTAGACCTCCACCCTCAGGAAGGTAAAGCTTTGGTATCCCGGCTGGACATCAGTGGTGACAACCCATATATCAGGAATACTGCAATAGTGCTCAGCAGGACATCTACTATTATGGTAAGTTCTTTCACAACTGTACATACTGTACATTATTTTGAATAATTTTCATTCACTGTAGCATTACATAAATTCAAGTCCTTCCTTCCCTTAAACCTCACTCTTCTTGAACATCATTCTGAGTGCATTGTACTCATAAGTTTCATTTACTTCAATGAAATTTCCATCTTCTCTTTTCTAAATATCCCACCTGCAGTTAATTATCTCTTTTACAATATTTAGAAGTTGCTTTACTGTGGGAAGTGATTTTGAGTTCCATTTTCTATAATTGCTTTTTTAGCAGCAACTGGCATTAAACTTAGCAATCTTAAAATGTCTAGACAGCTCAAATCCTATATCCCAGCTCAAAAAATAATTTCCTAAGTTATTCTCCCAACATTTGTGTCAAAAGTACTCTGTCGGAAGTTTTTTAATTGTACCAGCTCTTTGCATTTTTCAAAAAACATGTTGCCAATTACTTCTCTTTCATGCTCCACCTCTAACATTTGCAGTCTACCTTAGGAAAATCCTCTAAAATCTACTTAGTGTATAAAATAATAAATACAATGTGCAAAACGCCTACACTTTCTGGACTCTGATGCATACATACAAACTTATTCACATTGTATCTGTGGAAAATGACTGTCCATTTTCTTTTTTATAGGATCATAAGAAGTTACTAGACTATTGGCCCTAAGACCTTTACAAACCTAGCAAATAATTTAGTCCATGTTCCGACAAGTCAGCACTAGATTCCCCTGTCCAGCAGGGACACAGGTGGAATCCTAGGGGTGTATTTTCTGTTTCCCATCCAGTTATCTAGGTTGCACTTAAAAAGGGTTAAGGAGGTACTCTGCTTGACATGGAGAGGGAATCTATTCCACAGAAGGGGGAGTCTCCGTGACACAAATCTGTCCTGCCAACAAGTCCTATTGATGTCACAGACCAGGTTGAAGTCACGTTTGTGGGTTACTCAAGTGGAGCTTGACTTGTAGATATGTAGCAGTTCCATCAAGACGGGGTCTGAGATTGCTTTGTATGCCAGACAAAGGTCACCTCTGAAGAGTCTGTATGAGACTGAGTAGAGGGACAGGGCTTTTAGCACCTGTCTGTGTAGGGGAATGACGTTTGAGGCCCTGGGGATGTTTGAGGCCCTGGAGTTTCCTGGTGAGGAACCTCTGTGATCTCTCCTGCTGCTGTATGTGCTTTGTGAGGTACATGCTGAAAGGGGAGTTGTACTCAGTAATGGATGTTCTTCGTGGTTCACTGTTGCAGTCATCACATTTGGGGTTATCTGCCTGCAGGTAGCCCTCAGCCCGCCTGAATACCAGAGTCGTCGTATTTCTGTGTCGGATGCTGTCTCTTCCATTAAGTCAGGTCATCAGGGGTATAAAACATGCAGCCGATGCCATTACATCAGTCTTTCTTGCCATGCGGTGCCTGAAACAGAAGCAGTTTGCAAGTGCCGGTCGGCCATCTCCTGAAATTTTCATTTGAGTTTCAGACCCGAAGTCTTCAAAAAAGATAAGTATCCCATTGGGGATCCTTTTTCTTGCTCCAACCAATGTCAGTAAAAGTTAACAATTGTCTTGCCTGTGGAAAGCAAATACCTCATAGAGATTTTCATTCTTACTGCATCCCCTGTTTAGGCCCAGACCATGACGTCCCTCGCTGTTGGTTTTGTGCTTTTCAACCCCCAAACTGTTCGTCATCGGGCTATTTTTGCAACCTATTACTTTCGTACTTGATCTCAGTACTCCGAAATGGCTTCGTTAAGCCACCCAACTACCGATCTTCTGAAAAAAAACGTAAGGATAAAGACAGAGGCAGACCGCATAGGTCCAAAACTGCCAACAACACTTCCATTAAGCTAGTCACGAGTACTCAGTGAGGCGCTTTCGCAGCCCCTGATACCCGCTACTTCAGACTCACAGGCCTATACTGAGACCCATTTGGAGTCTGGTATGCCGCAAGATGCTTCTTCGATTATGGAACTTGCGGATGTCCCTACCTTGAATGGGTCCGGAGCCGCTGTGCAGGCACCGGCTTCTGAGGGTGTATCCAGGCCTACAGACATTCATATTCAACTGATGCCAGTTTTATTTGTTAGAGTATCAGCAGCATATTATGGGACTACTTAAACAGCAAATGATGTTGATTCCTGACTGTGCGGAACACAAAGATTTGCAAGATTTAATACATTCTGCAGAACAAGTTGGTAAACATACTTTGCAATGTGGTTTTGACGCTTTTGAAGCATCTTGCAGGACTGCTGTCACTGGGTCTGTACTTAGAAGGCATGCTTGGCATAAGGAACGAAACTTGCCAGATCATGTTAAAGCTAAATTACTGGATGCTCCCTTAAACCAAGACCGCCTTTTTGGCAACAAAGCAGAAATCCTCAAAAGGATGGAGGCAAAAGCTAAATCTATGCAAACTGTTAAAGATTTCCTGCAAGTACAGCCTCCCAGATTCAGTAGGCATTGGCCTTCAAAGAACTGGTCCTCTCCAGTCCCTTCCAGGCCTTCTCAATCCAAACCCAGGAACAGCAGACCACCTAGGCTACAGTCTCAGGCTACACACAGACCTAAGCAGTGGGGGGCTCCCACTTCCAAAACAGGGAGTAGTAAGCCACCCCCCTACGGAAAAATGGCACAATGACTTAACCTTAACCCTTCCAAGCCCTGCTCAACTACCTGCTCCCTTAGGAGGAAAGCTCGCCCTGCATGCAAAAAACTGGGAACTCATTACCCAGGACAAATGGGTTTTGAACATAGTTTCCCAAGGATACAGATTCCACTTCCACACACTACCAACCCCAAATGGTTGGCCTGACCTTCCCCCAAGTCAATGGGTGGAGGCCCAATAGCAGATTCTCTCTCTTCTCAGTATCGGGGATATTCAACCTGTCCCAGCAGAACAAAGGGGACAAGGTTTTTATTCAAGGCTCTTTCTGGTACCCAGAAAAGACGACAACTGGCGTCCTATCCTGGACCTCTCTATTATCAACACCTTTCTGGTAATTCCAAAATTCAAAATGCTAACGCTTTAACAGCTTCTTCCTATGCTAGCCAAGGATGCCTGGCTGGCAACCCTAGACTTAAAGGAAGCTTACCTGTACATCCCAATAAGGGAATCTTGCAGGAAATATCTACACTTCAGGGCAGGCTCCATACACTATCAGTTCTCTGTACTTCCCTTTGGCTTGTCTACTGCGCCCAGGGTATTCACAAAGTGCCTAGCTCCAGCCATTGCATTTTGCAGGCAGAGAAATATTCAAATTTAGCCATACTTGGACGATTGTCTGATTCAGGCAGAAAGCCAGGACTTGCTATTACAACACCTGGCATTCGTAAAGAAACTTCTAACCTCATTGGGGTACACCAGCAACAAAAAGAAATCTCACCTAGTACCCTGCCAACAGATTGTATTCCTGGGAGCAAGGTTGAACACAACTTCCCAGATGGCATTCCTCACTCCGGAGAAACAAGTTTATTTGACAACCTACTTCAAACTATTGGCCACAAAACCCCAGCTATCTGCAAGGAAAACACTGCAAGCCCTGGGGTTCATGGCCTCTTGCATTCTACTAATTCCATATGCAAGACTGCATATGAGGAAACTCCAATGGTATCTAAAAAGCCTATGGTGTCAACATTCTCAGGATCTGGAAACAATGATTCCTATCATTCCTTGTCTAAGGACAGTTCCTTTGGTGGGCAGAGCCCTGCTACCACAACAAGGGACTCCCTTTCACTCTACCCCCTGCCGCCCAAACCCTAACAACAGATGCATCAGACTATGCATGGGGGGCTCACTTATCAGGGCAGTGCATTCAGGGCAAATGGAACCCAAGACAGATGCACGTGCATATCAATCAAAAAGAAATGTTAGCTGTACAGAATGCTCTGACAGCATTCACAGACCTTATTCTTCCAGGACAACTATTGGTAAAGACAGACAACACCACAGTTATGTGGTACATAAACAAGCAGGGTGGACCTCACTTGTACCCTCTCTGCGGACTAGCCATGGCTCTGTGGAACACAGCCTTGAGCTACCAAGTACACCTACAAGCTCAATTCCTGCCAGGCAAACTAAATTCACTGGCAGACGGCTTAAGCAGAAATCTCATGGGCCCACACAAATGGAAACTAGAACCCAAAATATTCAACCTCTTGAGGAACAAATGGGGGACTCCAGAGGTAGACTGGATGTTCATCGTGCATGCAGCTGCAGTCATAACAGATGGGTTCTCCTGCCATCAGGCGGGTCCTCGGTCGGCCGAATTCCAAAGTCTAGGTCCGGTGTCGGTTGTCATCGCTTCTTCCCTGACGTCAGTGCGACAGGGGTATAAAGGAACCAGCCGACGCCATTTTCTCCAGTCTTTCTTGCCGCGCAGTGCCCGAAGCAGAAGCAGTTCGCAAGTGCCGGTCGGCCAGCTCCTGAAATTACGAAAATTTTGAAACCAAAGTCTTCTTGAAAGCTAAGTACCTCGTTGGGGAAACTTTTCTTGCCTCAGACCAATGTCAGACTAAGTTAATAATTGTATTTCACGTGGGAAGCAAATACCGCATAAAGAATTCCATTCCCTCTGTATACCTTGTTTAGGCCCAGACCACAACGTCTCGGTCTGTCGTTTTTGTGCTACATTCAACAAACGCACCATTAAGCGTCAGGCGGAGTTCGCCCAGCATTATTTTGGAAAAACATTTAACTATATTATGTCGTCGGATACTCCGACTCCAGTTTTGTCTAAAATACGCAAAGATAAGGACCGACACACGAGGTCCGCGGCCTCTACTGACACCACGCCAAAGCCGACTACACGTGGTCCGGTTCTCAGTGAGGCGCCTACGCAGCCCCTGACTACCGACGACACTTCATTGGCGGTGTCTCCTGTGCCCGAGATCGCAGGCTCCTCAGCCCACACCCCGACTACAGATACCGAAGCCACTCTTGGCATTGAACCTCAAAATGTGGACAGGTCTACCTCCACTCAAGGTGTCTTCAGACCTTCTTCTTCTTTCTCCATCAAGGCTTTCACTAAGTCTAAAGCAGCCATGCACTCTGAGACAAGCTACACAGGGCCCATCTCCAGGCCCCATGCCTAAAAAGCAGATGCTTAAAATGGCTGAGGATTTAATTACTCTTATCAGGGGTTCTCAACCCCCACCGGACAAAAGGCCCAGAGTGGAGGAAGAATCCCCCTCCTCTGATCAGGGCTCCATTATTTCAGAGCACTCTGATGATCAGGATCATTCTTACTCCCCTTTTGAAGACTCTGATGCAGAGGAGTCCATTCCTTCTGTATCCCCCCCAGAGGATTACTCATTTGGGGAAACTCTGCATACTTTAAGGGAACACTTCCACTGGGAAGGCCAAGATTATTCTGATTCCAAGAAAAGGCTTAGGGAATTTCTCTTACTACCTCAGCACAAGCCTCTGGCTATACCTCCTGTCTTGGACATCCTAGATGATATTTACTCGGAGGCCTGCCTTAACCCGGACTCTCTGCCTCCAGCCCCAGTTAAGACTGACAGGTACTACAGGGTTCCTGACTCGCACCATTTTCGATACAAAAGCCATGCTGCTGACCCAGAAGCCATCTCACAGGGCCCCAAGGGAATTAAGGCCTCCACTGCTAAAAATCCATTACCTTCCGAGAGAGATTCCAGGTCCTTAGAAAGGTGGGGAAAAAAGGTATATACCTCGGCTACCTTAACCATGAGGGCCTTAAACTGTCAGTTCCATATGCTAAAATACCAACAGTTTTTGTTATCACAATTGAAAAGTAAAATGTCACAACCTGAACAACCAGACTTGAAGGAGTTGCAGGATTTGATGCATAGTGCAGA
Source organism: Protopterus annectens (assembly GCF_019279795.1). Taxonomy (NCBI): domain Eukaryota; kingdom Metazoa; phylum Chordata; order Ceratodontiformes; family Protopteridae; genus Protopterus; species Protopterus annectens. The sequence continues at coordinate 278,061,103 of NC_056745.1, forward strand.
ACAAGTGGGTAAGCATACCTTACAATGTGGTTTTGATGCTCTAGAGGCCTCATGTAGAGCTGCTGTTACAGGATCAGTCATACGTAGACATGCCTGGCTCAAGGAACAAACCTTGCCTGATCATGTCAAAGCTAAATTACTAGATGCCCCTCTTCAAAAGGTTGTATTATTTGGTGCTAATGCTGAGGAGGTATTAAGGAAAATGGAGGAAAAGGCTAAATCAATGCAAACTGTGAAAGATTTTCTACAAGTACAACCCCCACGTTTCAGTAGAAATTGGCCTTCCAAAAATTGGTCCTTTCCTGCCACGGACAGACCCCAAAGAGGCAGATGCAGGCGCCCGAGGGGCAGAGGACAATCCCAAGGATCCTTTAGAGGCAGACAATGGCAAGCTCCTACACAAAGAGGTGGTGAGGATAACTCGCAATCATTCAGAAAGCAAGCCCAATGACTTTCCCCTTTGCATGCCAAGCAAGACTCAAATGGCAGCCCCCTTAGGAGGAAAGCTGGCATTATTTTCAAAGAATTGGCATATTGTCACAAAAGACAAATGGATCCTGGACATTATAAACAGAGGCTACAGATTCCATTTTCACACCCTTCCAAAAATGAGAAGCATGCCAAACCTGCCACACAATCAAAGGGCAGAGGCACAAAGACAAATTACAGATCTCATAGACATGAAAGCTATTCAAGAGGTACCTACGCACGGACAAGGTCAAGGTTTTTATTCCAGGCTATTCCTGGTACCAAGGAAGGGAAAAGATTGGAGACCTATTTTGGACCTGTCCATCCTAAACACATTTCTACTGCACAAAATTCAAGATGCTCACTGTACAGCAACTTCTTCCCATGCTGGGCAAGGAGTCTTGGCTGGTAACATTGGACCTCAAGGAGACATACCTGCATGTCACAGTCAGACAAAATTGCAGAAGATACCTCAGATTTCTTGCAGGTTCAACCCATTATCAATTCTCTGCATTGCCCTTTGGCTTATCTACTGCACCCAGAGTATTCACGAAATGCCTGGCATCAGTAATTGCCTACTGCAGACTTCAAGGGATACAAATATACCCTTATTTGGACGACTGCCTGATCCAGGCAGACAACAAGCACATTCTTCTGAAACATCTGGCTTATGTAATAATGTTGTTGACCTCTCTGGGATACACAGTCAACAAAAAGAAATCAAGGCTAATACCCTCTCGGAAGATAATTTTCCTGGGTGCCAACTTGGACACAAACACCCAGATGGCCTACCTCACGCCAGAGAAGCAGGGGCAACTAACTCAATACTTCAGAGCACTAGCAAATTGCACCAGGCTGACTGCAAGGAAAATCCTGCAGGCTCTGGGATTCATGGCATCTTGCATCTTACTAATCCCATGTACAAAGCTGCATATGAGGAAACTTCAATGGTACCTGAAAAACATATGGTCTCAACACAGCCACAGTTTGGAAGCAATAATACCACTAATTCCATGTCTGCAAAAGGAATTTCTGTGGTGGGCTCAAGCATGCCAAACAAACACAGGTCTTCCATTCAGCAAGCCTCAAGCAAATCAAGTCATCACAACAGACGCCTAGGACTACGCCTGGGGGGATGCACATGACAGCATTCAGGGCAAATGGTCCCAAAAAGAAAAGCACCTTCACATCAATCAAAAGGAAATGCTAGCAGTAATAAATGCTATTATAGCTTTCAAGGACCTTCTGCAACCAGGTCAACTATTGATAAGAACGGACAACACCACAGTTATGTGGTACATAAACAAACAGGGAGGAACACATTCATACCCCCTATGCAGACTGGCCATGTCACTTTGGAACATGGCCATGGACTTACAAATCGAACTACAAGCGCAGTACTTGCCAGGCAAGGAAAACACGCTGGCAGACAACCTAAGCAGAAATATGACAGATCCACATGAATGGAAGTTGCATCCAAAAGTTTTTACAGAAATAATCCAAGCATGGGGAAGGCCAGACATAGATCTCTCTACCTCCCACAAAAATCACCAATTGACAAAATTCTGCTCAAGGATTTTCCATCCAAAGGCCTGGAGAGTGGACGCTCTCTCTTTCAGTTGGACATCAATGACAGTTTATGCCTTCCCACCTCTTCCTCTGCTGCCCAAAGTTCTATTGAAATCCAGAGCAGACAGACCAAAGATGATTCTCATTGCTCCGGACTGACCATGACAACACTGGTACCCACTCCTGAGGAGCCTGACGCATTCCCCACCATGGATCCTGCCTCTAATGCCTCTTCTTCTGACTCAGCACAGCTTCAAAACTCTTCACAGCCAGCTAAAAACACTCAATCTAGCCGCATGGAAGATTCCTTAGCATCACAACAGACCCTACTCTCCAAGGAGGTGCAGGATGTCATTTTGGAGGCCAGAAGGCCGTCAACTAGAAAAGCTTACTCCGCAAAATGGAAACGGTTTTGTGTCTGGAATGAGAAAAGGGCCAGGATCCTGAAAACTGAATTTACCTCAAATACTACAGTATTTAGCTGAGCTGCTAAGCAGTGGACTTTCATTCTCCTCCATCAAAATCCATGCCTCAGCCATTTCTGCAGAATACAACACTGATCCACCCTTATTCTCTCACCCTCTCTTAAGACAGTTCCTCAGTGGGCTAAGAATCTAAGACCCCAAGAAAACAACCAATACCTGCTTGGGATCTCAATTTCATTCTGGAAAACTGACCTTGCCTCCCTTTGAGCCAGCTGCCTCATCAGATTTGCAATATTTGTCCTGGAAAACAGCTTTCCTTCTGGCTATTACCTCAGCTCATAGAGTTTCAGAACTACTAGCTCTCATGGCTGTGCAGCCTTTTATCATCTTCCATCAGGACAGAGTTTCCTTACGAACCAACCCGTCCTTTATGCCTAAAGTGGTATCCAGGGTAGCTTTGAATCAGGCCATACACTTACCTTACCTTTTATCCTAATCCTCAAAACAAAGGGGAGAGATTACTACACTCCTTGGACATCCACAGACAACTACGTTATTATCTGGACAGAACAAGGCCTTTCAGAAAATCAGAACAGCTCTTTGTGTCCTATGCTGTAGGAGCTCAAGGAAAGCCAATTTCGAAACAGACAATCTCAAAATGGATAGCCCACTGCATACGCTTTTGCTGTTCTTTTCATGGCAAAACTGTACCTACAGGCATCAGATCTCACTCCACAAGGGCCACAGCTACCTCTGCAGCTTTCCTCAGAGGAGTTCCTACCAAAGATATTTTGGAAGCAGCCACTTGGAGTTCTGTACATACCTTCTCCAAGCACTACCACCTACCATTGTACTCCAAAACTAGAGCAGGCTTTGCCACTGCAGTCTTGCAGGGCATCCTGGCTCCTCCTAGTTCCACCTAGTGCCTACCACCCCTTTCTTAGCTTTGGGATTCTACCCATCTGTTATGACTGCAGCTGTATGCACGATGAACATAGTACAGTTTTGTACCTACCATAAATGTAGATGTTCGAGTGCTAATACAGCTGCAGTCCAGGTTTCCCTCCCTCTTTCCCCTCTTGGGACAGGCCTATAGGCTAACACATCCTCATACAACCTGATTGGGGTATTCATTTATGGTGTATTTGCTTGCAACTACTGTATTTTGATTATATTGCACTGCTTTATTACACAAATGTATGTATTGCCTTCCTTCTGGGGGCACCTGACATCTGGGGCAAGAAAAACTGAAGAAAATGGCGTCGGCTGGTTCCTTTATACCCCTGTCGCACTGATGTCAGGGAAGAAGCGATGACAACCGACGCCGGACCTAGACTTTGGAATTCGGCCGACCGAGGACCCGTCTGATGGCAGGAGAACCCATCTGTTATGACTGCAGCTGTATTAGCACTCGAACATCTACATTTATGGTAGGTACAAAACTGTACTTTTGCCTCCCCTCAGAACTACCAACTGAACAAATTCTATACAAGAACTCCCCACAGTCAAGCTTGGAAAGTGGATGCCCTGTCCTTTACCTGAGAAAGCCTCTTGGTTTATGCCTTTCCCCCTCTGCCTCGCCTCTCGAAGGTTCTACTAAAGATCAAACAGGACAAACCAAGGACAATATTGATTGCAACAGACTGGCCACGCCAGCACTGGTACCCCCTCTTGCGCAGTATGACACTGCTGCAACCATGGCATCTGCCTCAGACCCCTTCCCTGCTGTCCCAGCAGGCGAGCCAGATTCTGCGCCCTCAGCTTCAAACCCTGAACTTTGCAGCCTGGCTAATTCCTTGAGCTGTCCTCTAGCATCCCTCAGTAAGCAGGTGCTGGATGTCATTCTGGAGGCAAGGAGGCCTAGTACTAGAAAGTCCTATGCTGAAAAGTGGAATAGATACTGTTACTGGAGCAAGGCTCAGGGGTTAGGCACAACGGTGCCCAGCTTACCTCATATGCTACAGTACTTAACAGAAATGTTCCACAAGGCCCTATCCTTCTTGTCAATTAAAATTCATGCCTCTGCCATTTCAGCACATTATAATACTGAGCCACCCCTCTTCTCTCACCCCTTGCTAAAACAATTCCTTAGAGGGGCCAAAAATTTAAGACCCCCCCCCCCAGGAGAACTCCCACTCCAGCCTGGGACCTTAACTTTGTAGTGGAAAAGCTCACTCTTCCCCTCTTTGAGCCAACTGCAACAGCAGAGTTGAAATTCCTTTCTTGGAAAACAGCCTTCTGTCTAGACATCACTTCAGCAAGAAGAGTGTCTGAATTACAGGCCATCATGGCAGTGGAACCTTTCATTATCTTTCATGCGGACAAGGTTTCCCTCCGGACTAATCCTTCCTTTATGCCCAAGGTGGTGTCTAATGTGGCCCTAAATCAGTCCATTCATTTGCCTACTTTTTTCTCTAATCCACAAAACAAAGGGGAATGAATACTGCACTCTCTGGATGTGCACAGACAACTTAGGTTTTATTTGCACAGGACTAAGCCTCTCAGAAAATCTGAACAGATGCTAGTTGGCTTTGCTGCAGGGGCAGAGGGGAAGGCCATTTCAAAGCAAACCATTTCCAAATGGATAGCCCATTGCATTCATTTCTGCTGCAAGCACCATGGAAAACCTACCCCACAGGAGATAAGATCACATTCCACCAGAGCTACATCTACTTCTGCTGCTTTTCTCAGAGGAGTCCCTACCAGGAACATCCTAGAAGCTGCTACCTGGAGGTCTGTACATACCTTCATCAAGCATTACCACATGCCTATCTTTTCTAAATCCAGAGCTGGATTTGCCACTGCAGTCTTGCAGGGCTTAATAGCTGGCCCTAATGCTCTTTAACTTCCTCCTCCCTTTTTTAGCTTTGGAAATCAACCCAAATGTGATGACTGCAACAGTGAAACACAAATAACATAGTACAGTTGTGTACACTTATTTTTATTTTATTTTACATTTGTTGACCCGGCTAGTCTAACTGGATACATGTCCATTTTCAGTAGAGGCCCGGGGAGAAAAGCTCTGAGCAGCAACAATGACAAAGAAATACAATAAAGTATAATTAAAATAAAATAAAATTTGTTACAATATTAACATTAAAAGGTAGAGTTATACAGAGTTATTTAGCAAATTTAGGCTAGAATCAAATAATATGAGTAAAAACAAAAATTAAAACAGAAGATAGATAAAGTAAAGAAATTTTTTTTTTTTTTTTTTTTTTTTGAGAAAGAGCAGGAGGGGGCAGAAGACGGGTTGTAGTATCAGGGGATATGATGGTTCCATTGTTAGAGGTTAATGTGAAGTGCTATTGAGGTGTCTTGTGAGTAGGAGAAAAAAGCAATAATTTTGTTTTCTTGGGGTTGAGAAGAAGGCAGTGTTTTGTGAACCAGTTTTCAACACTGTTAAATACTGTTTGGGTGAGGCACTGGAGAGAGGTTATGGACTTGGCTGAGCAAATTAAGGTGGAGTCATCTGCATACTGTATGCAGGTGGCTTGAGAAATACTAGTATGTAGATCATGAATAAATAAGGAAAATAGAAGTGGCCCTAAGATAGAACCTTGTGGTACTCCAGTGTTTACAGGGAGGGATGAAGAAATATTCTTATTCCAGAGACCTGCTTGCTGTCTATTTTCTAAATAGGATTTAAACCATTGTAATGCTTGCGGGTCTAGTGAATGGGCTTTTAGAGTGTCAATAAGTATGGGATGGTTCACCATATCAAAAGCTTTAGAAAGGTCAATAAATAGAGCAGAGGAAAAGGTGTTATTGTTACGTTTTTTGTTTATAGAATCAGAGAAGGATAGCAGGGCAGTTGTTGTGCTATGGTAAGGCCTAAAACCATGTTGGCAATCTGCAAGTAGATTATTTTGTAGTAGGTGGTCAAGCAGTTGTCTTATGTATACATTTCTCCATTATTTTAGCTAATGGAGAGAGTAAGGCAATAGGCCAATAGTTGGAGAGCTCAGTTGATGAGCCACCTTTGTGTAAAGGGATTATATGGAAGATTTTCCAAAGAGAGGGGATTTTGCTTTCTGAAATTGTTCTATTTATAAGTATGGAGATAGGGTAGGCTATGGCTTTAGCTGCAATTTGCAGGTATTCAGCTGGAAGACAGCAGAAGGGGTGCATGGCTTGAGCTTTTGAAGGAGGTTGCAAATGAGGGATGTAGGTACAGGATGTATATGGAATGTAGGTGAGGGGGTATTAGGTGTTATTAATGGGAGAGTGGAAGTGGATGGTAATGTGTTAGATAGGGATAGAATGGCTTCAGTAAAATAGTTGTTAAAGGCATCGGGGATCTGGTTAGAGTTGTTATGGTTGAAACCTATAGGGTCAGGAGTTTGAGTGTCCTGGTTGAAGAAGTTTGTTAATACCAGACCAGAATTTTTGAGGATGTTGTTGGTGAGTTTGTTATAGGTGGAGGTAATAGTCTTTTTTGTCTTTAAGAATGTCCTTCTTGGTGGCATTTCTTAATTGTTTAAAGTAGAGGTGATCTGTTGGATTTCTGGAGGTTCGCCATTTAGCCCAAATTTTATTTCTGAGAAGGATCTTTTGCCTAGTTGCCTTTGTGAGCCAGGGGGCAATTTTGGTTCTTATGTGGGAAGAGCGATAGGGGGCATGGTAGACTAGTATTTGGAGAAATCTAGTATTAAAGTAGATTACTGCTTCATCAAGTTCAAGATGAAGCATAGGTGACCAGTCACATGCTTTCAGTTCATTTTGGAAGCTCTCTGGGTTAAAGTATTTTTTGGAGCGGGAAGTTTTAAAAGTATTTATGTTGGGGCAATAAGTTTTTGTTTGATGATATAAGTTAGCATGTGGTCACCGATATCATTTGGGAAAGTTCCTGGTTTATAAGAATCAAGATGACTATTTAGAAGGATCCAATCTAGGATGGTTTCTTTGTTGTTTGGTTTATGGATTCTAGTAGGAGTGGTCATTATTTGTGTGAATCCATAGAGATTTATATGGTTGGTAGGATTGGGAGAATTACAGGTAGTCTAGTCTATGTTAAAGTCACCTAAGACAATGGTTTCTTGGGGTAGGTGTGAAGAGAGGTAACTAAGTATGTTTTCAAGAGTATTGATGTTATTTCCAGGGGGGGAGATAAGTGTAAATTAGATAAATTTGGAGTTATTGATTTGTAGTTTTGCAGTGAGGATTTCTGAGTTGAGTTGGGAGCTGAGGGAAGTAGCAAACTGAAGGGTGAAAGTTGGAGTTCAGATTTATACAAAATGGCTACTCCACCGCCCTTTTTGGTTTTGCGGTCACATCTCAGGATGTTATATCCTGGAGGGGTAATTTCCTGGTCAAGAGTAGAGGGCTTTAGCCATGTTTCTGAAATACAGAAAATATCAAATGAGTGTACATCTAAGAGTGCATGTAGGTGGGAAATTTTATTGGTAATGCTACGGATGTTTAGGTGAGCTATCAGGAGGGAATTAGATGGTCTATGTGGTATAGAGATATGTGAAGTAGGTAGGTTATGGGCTTTTTGGTAGTGTCAGTATTGGGGCCTGGGTTAGGGTGAATGTCACCATCTAGTAGTGGGTGTGGTTGAGGATAGTGTATAAACTTTTGGATTTTGTCGTAATAATTTGTGGTTTTTTTTGATAAGGACATAAGTAATATGAGTAGATCTATGGAACTTTGGAAGTACATAGATGGAGGTGGAGGTTATGTTACTATGGTTGAGAGAGTTATTAAGAGAGATTGAAAGAGTTCCATGGAGGGGGTGGAGATGCTCATGAAGGGAAAATGTTCAAAGATGGTTAAATGAGTAAGGTATTGTAAGAGAAACAAGAATTGTAGTTGAGTAGTATATATGGGTAGAAAGATTTATGTGTTGGGTCCATTTAGAGGTGTAGATATATAGTTTGAGTAAGAAGGTTAGAGGAGTGAAGTGCGTAAGGGAAAATGAGGGAGAAGGAGAAAAGAGTAGTGTGGGGTAGAGTAGGTGGAAGGATAAGGGTACTGTTAATTGAAGTAAGACGGATTTAATAGATGATCTGAAAATGTCAGTAGTATTGGGTAAGCTTAGAAAGAAGTTAGGGTTTGTCTTAAGTTAAGGTAATTAACTAATTAAGGTGTAACTGAGGTGAGGGAGGGAGTGTGAGTAAAAGTAGTTAGTGATTGGTTGAGGAAGGAAAGGGGTGTGGGTATAGAAGTATAAGGGTAGGAGCACTGGGGGTGGGTGAGAATTGGGGGTAGGGTAGGGGAGCGGAGTGAAGCCCGTAGGGCGAACAGAGTGGGTAGAACAAGAAAGCGATTAAAGGCAGCAAAAAACAATCAGAGAGCTGCTGAGAGCTGCAGCTATGAAGAATAGGTAAGGGGGGTACACTTACCATAAATGTAGATGTTCGAGTGTATTCGCTGTTGCAGTCCTGGTTACCCTCCCTCCAGCCCCCTGACTTCTCTTGGCTCTACCTTTCCTTCTTGTTTGGTATATTTATTTGCTTTTTGATGGGGGTGTACCATACCATACCATATAATTGCTTCTTATTGTGGGGGCACTTGGCATCTAGGGCAAGAAAAACTGATGTAATGGTGTCGGCTGCATGTTTTATACCCCTGACGACCTGATGTCATGGAAGAATAGAGAGCATCCGACGCTGAAATCCGAAGACTCAGGTATTCAGGCCGGCTGAGGGCTACCTGCAGGCAGATAACCCCAAATGTGATGACTGCAACAGTGAATACACTCAAACATCTACATTTATGGTAAGTGTACACAACTGTACTGTCTTATAAGGGAAGAATACAAGGATGTTATGGCCTCCTCCTCCTCCCTGGATGAGATACTCTTCCTAATGAGGTGGCCCATGTAGAAAGCTTTCCATGCAACAAAGACAATATGGTGGTCAAAAGTCAATTTGCTATCAACCTGGGCACCCAAGTCCCTCATGACTGATTGCATGCTTAGGACCTTGTTATTAGTGTGATAATTTGTGGTGATGTCACTCTCGCAAAGGTGATGATGGTGTATTTTTTGGCATTCAGTTTGAGGCCATGTTTCTGGCACCATTCATTTGTTTGGGTGAGACTCTCTTGGAGGATGTCCACATCATTAGGAGAATTGATGACAGAGCCCAGCTTGCAGTCATCTGCACACTTGTTCAGCCATAGCCCACTGGTTTTGGCCTGCACCTCAGAAAAGTATATCCCAAACAACAGAGACCCCAAGACCAATCCCTGGGGTACACTGTTCATTACAGTTCCACTGCTTGAGGTGGCTTCCCCTTTTTTGACTTGGTGCATTCTTTCAGTGAGCCAGTTTGCTACCCAGCTGGTAACATACAGATTGAATCCTAGTTGAGAGAGTTTATCTATTATACCCAAGTGGGGAAGAGTAGCAAAGGCTAGGTAGACAGTGTGCACCATCTTCCCCTCATCCATGGTTTAGGTGACTGTCTCAAAGAAGTTGACCAAATTTAACAGGCATGACCTCCCCTTCACAAAACCAAACTGTGTGGGATCGAGTGTTTGGAGGTTGCCAATGTACTTGTTGATGAGGTCCATGATAATCCATTCCATGGCCTTGGAGATCAGGTAGTTAGGCTGATGGGTCTGTAATTTCCTGGATCAGTGGATTCTGTACATTTGTGTAAAGGGACGACAGTGGCTGTCCTCCACTCCACTCGGCTGGGAAGAAGCCAGCACTCAAGCTTTGGTTGAATAGGGTGCCTAATGGTGCTGCAAGTTCCTGCCTGAGTTCGTGTAGGATGCAGCCTTGGATGTTATTGGGTCCCATGGAGGCTGTATGTTTTGCCTCTGAGAGGGCAATGATGACTTGCTTCCTAGAGATAAAGGGAGGAGTGCAGTTGCTGGGGATGTTCTGATTTACTGATGGGGGGGGGGGGTGACGTTTTCATGGAACCTGTCTGCCAGCTGATTGACTATATGTAAAGCGTTTGTATGTGGTGTCCTTGACCACCAGTTTTGAGCAGATCTGAGTGGTTCCTTTCAGATTGTGGACATATGTGTAGATGGTGACTTCAAAAATTATCGCTTTGTCTGATCTTACCAGGGAGGATGACACTGTAGGGATGCTGGAATGGTTACTCATGTTGATTAATACCAAGTCCAGGATATTATCACCTCTTGTCGGGGTGTCAATCAGCTGGTCCGAAGCATTTGCATTGACGAAATCAAGAAATCTCTGGGTGTTTGTGTTTTGGCACGAGTAGTTCTTCCAATCTATGATTGGATAGTTAGTCACCCAGTGTCAGGATAAAGGGTTGAATCTTGATAGATGTGAGGAGGTCCAGATAGGTGGAGTGGGCATCTTGAGACAAAGTTGGGGGCCCTGTAGCTAGCTATGATTTGAATAGGGGTCTTGTCAATGGTTAACTTTACCTGGAGTGTCTCCTGTGCATCATACTGTTTGACCAGCCTGAAGGTGTGTATGTCTTTAATATATATTTTAACTCCACCTCCTTTTGCTGTACTGCCCAGTGTTTGGTGTCTGAATGTATGATAGGATGAGTAACCTGGTGTGCAGTCCGCAGTTTTGAACCAGGTTTATGTGACAGCACAAATGTCAGCATCTTGCGGGGTTAAGAATGCTTGCAACGAGTGCAGTTTCATGTTTAGATTCCTATCATTTTGCAGCATGACCTTTAGTTTGCATTTTGATGAAATTTTCATGTTGGTAGTTTTGACCTCAAGGCATTGCCTAAATAAGGCACTATGGAGAAGGCAAGAGCCTTTGCCAGAAGTCTGAAGCCCAAGTGAGACAGATGCAGGCTATCTCTGGCAAACAATCGTGGTCTGTCGATCAAGTCTTCCCAGGCTGTCAGTTACTGGATCCCCTTGGAATGACACCAGAAATTAAACCAGTTGTTAGTCAATCATTTTCTGTTTGTATTGCGGCATCATTCTGGGTAACAGTAGAATGCTGCTTAACGGTAGGAACATACCTGTCTGGGACACTCGCTCAATGAGCTTGATCATGTCTGTCTTCATATAAGGTACATCTCAAGTCATTCATGCCAACATGGACTATGACAGAGTCATAACAGTACCTGTTGAGAGACTTGAGTGCATGGGTGATATGGCGGATTCTGGCACCTAACAAACAACTAACCATGACTTTCTCCTTATCCAGCCTGGTGAGGGGCACATCTGTGTGTCTCACAATGTAGTTTCCTGTGACTAACATGTTGGGTTTATGTTTAGGCCTTAGTGGCAGTGAGACACAGGTGTGTGGACTCTGTGTGGTGTGCTGGGCAGTGGAGTTCATAGGTGTGTACTAGGTGTGTACTAGGCTAACTGCCCTGGAGCCTTTACAAGCCTAGTCCATAGGATTACCCTGGCATCGTGCCACCCGACCTTAGTTCCCAGTGCCTCTGTCGAGTAGAGTCACTGGAGTGATGATCTGGATGAATTTTCTATTTTCCCATCTACTCATCAAGATTTCTCTTGAAAAGGGCCAGTGAGGTGCTCTGTTTGACATGTATGGGAAATCTATTATATAGCAGTCTTTGAATTATGAACCTGGCCCTCCTGCACATTCTGTTGATTGTGGTAATGAGGTTGAGGTCTCTGGAGCGTGTGATGCGAAGGGATTGGGATTTCTCCAGATGTAGCATTTCTAACAGAGCTGTGTCAGCCATGGCTTTGTAAGTCAAGCAGATATTGCCTCTAAGTAGGTGATATGAGACAGAGAATAGTTGGAGTTTTTGAGTCTGTCCATATAGGGCAAGTGTTTAAGGCCTAATATCCTCTTTGTGAGGTACTTTTGCAGCCGCTCCAGTTGTTGCAGGTGTCTATTGAGGTACATGCCAAATGGGGCATTGTACTCAATGATTGGCCTAATGAGGGAAGTGTAGAGGGAGACAATGCCCTCTTTCTTCCTGGATGCAAAACCCTTAGTAATGAGATGTGCCACATAGAAGGACTTTCTGACCACAGTGGCAATGTGGTTGTCAAAAGAGAGGTTGCTGTCAACCTGTGTTCCCAGATCTCTTATAACGCCCTCTGTGTTCAGTGGACTACCATTGATGTGGGAATTCATGGGGACCGTTTTTTTCCCAAAGGGGATGACGACACATTTTTTGGCATTGAGCTTAAGGCCATGGTTCTGACCAGTCGTTTGTCTCAGTGAGGCCTTTCTGTAGGATGTCAACCTCACTTGGGGAGTTAATAATAGCTCCCAACTTGCAATCATCTGCAAACTTTGTCAGCCAGAGTCTCTTCGTGTTGGCCTGAACTTCAGAGAAGTAGATACCAAACAGGAGAGGACCCAGGACCGAACCTTGTGGGACTTCACTTGTGACTGGTCGGCAGTCTGACTTGGAGTCAACTACTTTCACACTGTGGGTCCTGTCTGTGAGCCATTTTGCAACCCACCTAGTAATATAGGAGTTGATGCCTAGCTTAGTGAGTTTTTCTATGATTCCTGAGTGGGGAATGGTATCAAAGGCCTTAGTCATATCAAGGTAGGCTGTATGAACCACCTTGCCTTCATCCACAGCTCTGGTGACTGACTCAAAGAAGTCAACCAAGTTGAGCAGGCATGATGTACCCTTCACAGAACCAAACTGTGTGGGATCCAGAGTTTGGAGATTCCCTATATCCTTGTTTATTAGGTCCATGATGATGTGTTCCATAGCTTTGCATATCAGACTCGTCAGGCTAATGGGGCGATAGTTCACAGGGTCTGTAGTCGTTCCCCCTTTGTGGAGAGGAACGACTGTAGCAGTGCATCATTCAGTAGGGACAAAGCCTGAGGTGAAGCTGTGATTTAACAGGGCACACAAGTGAGGTGCCAGTTCACTCTATAGTTCATGTAGAACACAGCCAGGGATATTGTCAGATCCCATAGAAGCTGTATTCTTGGCCTTGGACAGTGCTGTTTTAACCTGTGCTGCAGTAATACTGGGTGCCTGGCAGTCTACTGGTATTGTGATTGGTCGTTTGGTGGGAGGGGTAAAGTTGGCACTGAATCTGTTGGCCAGTATATTGGCAATATCTATTGGCTCGGTATAGGAGGTACCATTGTGCAGTAGCTCAAAGCAAATTTGGGTATTGCTGTGGAGATTCTTTACATAACTATAGAAGGCATTGTGGTTGTCTTTACTGTCTGCTGCAATTCTGTTTTCCTAGCTAACTTTAGAGGATTTGATGAGAGAGCTCACCTTTTTGTTGAGGCTGATAAGGGAGTTTTTCCAGTCTTGGGACTTCACCTTATTCTGAATCACGTGTGTTTTTGCCTCGGTGTTTTCTCTTTTGGGTATGTTTTTGTTGAGGACCTCCACATATGTGAATGGTGTTTGAGGTGTGGTGTTTTTGTTGACAACCTTCTCAGTGCCAGATATACTGGCTCATGAGGGAGAGAGCTTAGACTCTAGGTTCTTAATGTACTTGCATCTCTTACAAATTGTGTTCCTAGGTAGTAGAAGGTTATCCATGTACATGAGAGAGTTGCTGCACTATCTCAGGATGCCCATATCAACCAGACTGGCAGGAGAAACTGTAAGAAAGTATCCATCCATATTTGTCAGAATTGAGGGAGCGAGGCCAGAGAGAGCTGAGGGGGTAAAGGGTGGAAGGCCTAAGAAGAGTACTACTAGGTGATCGCACAAGTGCTACTAAGGGAAAATTTATAGCTGGAATACCTCACAACATGTGAAAAACAGTGTAGCTGTGGTGTGTGACATGCAAACAACCCCAAACCGGCTCAAACACAGGGTTTAAATACCACAAAAAAAATTGAAGATTCTAGTAACACAGAAATCTAGCCAATCCTGCTGCCTGGTTTCTTTACCAGTCAGCCTGTGGCAGACAAGATCCAGGCAGCCCTGCTACTCTCACTAGCAGAGATGATAGACCCCTAACAACACAAAATGGCTGCCAGAAACACGGAAGGTAAACTTTTAATTATGTACTCACCATAACTTCAGATGTTTGGGATCCATCTCGCCTACATTCTGACTGATGGGTTCGGAGCCGATCCCTCGGCTCCGACTCGGCACGCTTATGCCAAAGAGCGAAGTCTCTTATTGGCTGAGCTTACTATATCCCAGGATGCACCACTACCAGTCCCCCAGATCTAGTTTGTCCGCATACATGCACACACACACACACGCTGCTTATATAACATCGTCAGATGAAACAAGATAAAAAACAGTAGAACTCAAAACCGTTCAATCTCTTCTGATCTCCAAGGCAGGGGGAAGGAGGGTGGGTATTAGGAATGTAGGCGAGATGGATCCCAAACATCTGAAGTTATGGTGAGTACATAACTAAAAGATGTTATGTGATCCTATCTCGCCTACATTCTGACTGATGGGACAGCGTCCCTAGCACCTGAATCCTGGATGGCTCACTGGAAAACACTCCTGAGTACCGTGGAACCAAATGATGCTCACCCTTTAGATGCCACATCCAATTTATAGTGGGAAATGAAAGTGTGCGGTTGGACCAAGTAGCCGCAGCACAAATCTCAGAAATAGCGAGCTTGGAATGAAAAGCAATAGAAGTAGCCATAGCTCTGGTAGAGTGAGCTTTGATAGATGTTGTAAGTTGCTTATTTGAAGAGGAATAAGCCTGAGTTATGCAATCTCTAATCCATTTGGAGATAGTAGCTTTAGTGATGGTTTTACCCAATTTATTATCTGAAAAGGACACAAACAATTGGTCTGTTTTTCGAATTTGTTGAGTCCTGTCTAGATAGAAGAGCAATTGCCTGTGAACATCCAATTTATGCAAGGTGTATTCCGCTTCATTTGAGAATTTTGGAAAGAAAACTGGTAGCTCTAGAGATTGTTGGAGACAGAGATTAGAACAAACCTTTGGAACAAAAGATGGATTAGGCCTAAGTGATACTCTATCCTTGTGAAAAATCAAGTACGGTGGTTTGATAGATAGGGCTTGAAGTTCTGAAACTCTTCTTGCAGAGGTAATTGCAACTAAGAAGGCAGTTTTCCAAGACAGATATTTTAACTCACATGTAGCAGCCGGTTCGAAAGGGGAAGATGTTAAGGCACGAAGTACCAAATCAAGATCCCACGGAGGCGCAGGATGAAAAACTGGGGGTCTTAACAGCACAGCACCTTTAATGAAAGTTTTACATAATCTGCTGCTCATCAATGGTGGATCTATGGATTCGTGAAATTTGGAGATAGCTGCTAGTTGGACTTTAACAGTAGAGACTGAAGATCCTTGAGTAAACAAGGAAGTTAAAATTTCAAGACCTCTGGTATCGGGCAGTAATAGGGTCTAAGCCCTGAGTTGAGCCCAGATAGCAAACCTCTTCCACTTACTGAGGTACAATTTCTTAGTGGTGGGTTTGTGGGCCGAAGATAAAATGTGAATAACTTCCGGGTCTAAGGTGTGATTTCTGACTAAAGTCGGAAGTGGAGGAGCCAAGCTGTTAATTTCAAAGTGTGAAGGGACTGGTGTTGTCGTCCCGACTGATGAATCAGCAGGTCCGAGTTAGATCCAAAACCAAGGACCGTCCAGAGCATGTTTCTTTAGGTAGGGGAACCATACCTGACGAGGCCAGTGCGGAACAATTAGTATCATTGTGGACCCCAATTGGGAAGCTTTCTGGATGACTTTGGGGAGGAGTGGAACCGGAGGAAAGGCATAAAGTAGTCCTGTTGGCCAAGGTTGGGCTAGAGCATCCGTAGCTGCCTCCCTTGACGGAGTCAAGGAAAAGAACCTTTGCACTTTGTGTTTTGTGGTGTTGCAAACAGGTCGCAGCACGGGTCCCCATCTTCTGAAAACCTGAGCTGCTACAGTTTCGACCAGGAACCACTCGTGAGGAGAGAGAATCGTCCTGCTTAATCTGTCTGCCAATATATTGGATTTCCCTGGAATGTGGGTCACTACCAGGAAACGGTTGGTAGCTACAGCCCATTCCCACACCCTCATGGCCTCTCTGCAAAGGGGGTAAGATCTGGTCCCTCCTTGTTTGTTTAGATACCAGACCACCGACATGTTGTCTGTGTGGATAGCGATAATGCCTTGAGGGAGAAACTTGTGGAGGGCCTGTAAGGACAGAAGTACAGCCCTCATTTCCAATACATTGATATGGAGAAAGGTTTCGTCTGGAAGCCAAGAACCCTGAACTAACCTGCCCAGACAATGCCCCCCCCACCCTGTCTGGGAGGCATCCGTTGTCAGGGTGGCCACCGGAGGGGGAATAACAAAATGTCTTCCCTGATTCAGATTGGATGGCTGAAGCCACCAGCGGAGGTCCCGTTTGCACGTTTCTGTAATCAGAATGAGATGATTGAGGGGGAGATTCTGAAAAGACCATTGTGTCGATAACAGCCACTGAAGAATCCTCATGTGCAATCTTGCCAGTGGAACTAGGAGAACCGTGGCAGACATCGAACCTAAAAGTTGCAGGACCATCCTGGCTGGGGCTTTGGATCTTGGAAGCAGGGCTTGGACTTGACCTTGTAAAGTTTGAATCCTTTCGGTAGGAAGGAAGATGCGCATCAATTTTGAGTCTATCTCTGCTCCTATGAATCTTATGCGCTGAGAGGGCAGCAAGACAGACTTTGACCAATTGAATGTAATTCCCAGGGAAGCACCCAGGGAGATGGTGGCTTTTAGGTTGTCTATTAGTAGATGCCTGGTGGTGGCAGTTAGGAGCCAGTCATCCAGATAGGGAAACACTTGGAATCCAAGACTCCTCAGGTGAGCAGTCACTACTGCCAAACACTTGGTGAACACCCTGGGGGCTGTGGTGAGACCAAAGGGCAGTGCACAAAATTGGAAATGACTGTCTCCCAGGCTGAAGCGCAGATACCTCCTGGACGCCTGATGTATCGGTATGTGATAATAGGCGTCCTTGAGATCTATGGAGCACATCCAAACATCCTTCTCCAACAATGGGAGAATGGATTGTAAAGTGACCATTCGGAATTTGGACTTCATGACGGACTGGTTTAGTTTGCTGAGATCCAATATTGGTCTCAGGTCCCCTGTCTTTTTTGGCACTAAAAAGAACCTTGAGTAATTTCCGGATCTGATCTGGTCTGTGGGGACCGGTTGGATGACTCCTTTTTCTAGCAGCTTTGAAGCTTCTGCGGCTGCAATTTCCCTTTGACTGGGTGGTGGGTCCGGGATTTTTTTGGACGGTGGGGGTGAGTGTGTGAAGGGAATGGTGTAACCTCCAGCAATAATCCGGCACCCATCTGTCCTGAGTGATAGACTCCCAGGCTTTTAGGTGCTTGGCAAAACGGCACCCGACTGGCTCCGGAGCAGCACAGCCGGGCAATCCCTCATGAAGTGTGGGAGGCTGAAGAGCCACGAAAGGACTCGCGGTCTCCAGAATTGCGGGCCCTCTGCCGCCTCTGGGACGGTGTCTCCCAGAAAAATTTCCCGCCCTCTGCCTCTGGAAGGGAATCTTCCTGCTGTTGAGGAAAAACTTCTGTGATTTATGGAACCACATCTTCCCTCCTCTTTAGCCTTGGGATAAGGCCGAAAGGGAGTGGAATAACGATGCACCCACGGCAGATAAAGTTTTTCCCTCTTGCTCACAGCGGTAAGAGTGTCTTTACCTTAGGTCCAAAGAAAGAGGACCCATCAAAGGGCGCGTCCGCGAAGGGAGACTTGAACGCCTCCGCGGAATGACACAAACGGAGCCAGGCTTGTCTCCGTGAGCTACGCCTGTGCCTGCCGCTCTGCCCGCCTTCGGCCGCATATGAAATGAGCCTCATGGACGAGTTAGAAATCGAGGTAAGGATAGCCAACTGAGAGCTAACCGACTGGGCTAGCTGCTCAGGTAGGTTACCTGAGAGGGAATCTGACAGCTCCTTGACCAGATCCCTCTGTAGCCTGGTAAAATGTGCCAAATAATTCAGGGACCTTAGAGTAAAGGCCGCTGAAGTCAGGGTGCGCTTCCGCATCGTCCATGCTCCTAGACTCCTTATTAGGAGGATGGACGGACGTTGAAGCCTCTGCCACGTCCTGTTGTGTAGCAGATGCCACCACCATGGCATCTACAGCCACGCCTTTCGTCAAGAACTCCTTCTCGGGTGGGGCAGACAAAAATTTGTTAGGGCGAGAAGGCACTGGTTCCACAGTATCTGGATGTTCCCACGCCCTCCGACAAACCAAATCCAGGAGCTCGTCGAAGGGCGGAGACACCCAGGAGGCGGAGGGCTGAGCCCCAAAGGCCTTGAGAAGCACTGACTCATCAGCAGAGGGGGGTTTGGATATCCAGCCGCCTCGTTGCTTAAGGATCTCTAAAATGTCTGCGAATGAGACATCATCCGAGGACGACTTTGGGGACCCCTCCACATCATCAAGATCAGTGTCCGATGTAAGAGACTCGGGGGAGTCCACGTGCTTCCTCTTGCACGATCTCTTCCTTGGGGGCTCCTCCAAAGACAACTCAAGAACCCTCAGGAGGAGGGGAACCACCAGTGGGGGTAACCTCAGGCCCCGGGGCTCCGCTGCCTAGGGACAGGGGAACTGCCAAAGACCCAGTCTCCATGCCCAGGGAAGGTGCCGGTAAAGCCGTAGAGATGGCCGAAGAAGACTTGGCCAAGGCACTCCTCATAGCTCTGAAAGCCGGACCCCCAGAATCCTGGGAGTGTCCGGTCCCCGCGGCCATGATAGCAGACGGAAGTCCCGCAGCCGAAGCACCGAGAGGGAGGCTCGGAACCGACAGCATTGGTCCCGAAACGTCACCCCCGGGTCCGGCCGAAGAAGTCCGTGTGCCAAACTCGGACCCGAAGGCCGGGGTTGGAGTAAGGGTCGGAGCCGACCCTAGGATCTCCACCGGCTCCAACAGCACCTGCTCCGACGGAGCCGAAGCGGTCGGAGGAGGAATGGCAATGGAATGGGCTATCGGCTCCGAAGCCAATTGGGTTGGAGCCGAAACAAATTTTTGAAAGACTGGGGACTGGAACAGTCTTTGGAGCACCCTGTCTATGTCCGAATCTGACATCCTCGATGACCTAGAGGAGACCGAACGGGTTCGAGTTGGCCTCTCCAACGGCCCCAAGGGGCTAGGGGACCGGCTCCGAGGCGACTCGATAACTATCGGCGCCTAAGGAATGCACAAACCAGTTTCCATCGGTGCCGAGGAGGACTTAGGCGCCGAGGAGGAAGTGACCTTCATCGGCTCCGAGATCAGTGGAGCCGATGAAGGTGACCCGCCTCTCGATGCCCCAGCCATCGGCTCCGAAGCCAGAGGAGTCGAGACTGGAGGCATCGAGGCAGACCGTTCCCCTCGGCTCCAAGTCCTTGGAGCCAAGGAGAAGCCTGCCTATGTCTTTTGGCGGTCGGGTCCGACGGACTGGTCAGAGCCGACGCCTTTTCTTTTAGCAGGAGAAGGAGAGGATGCTAAAGCTTCTTCAAAAGAGGGTTTTATAAGGCCTTTCAATATAAGTTTATTTTTCCTCTCTTGGAGGACCCTCGAGGAAAAAGCGTGACACACGCTGCAGGACTCCTGCAAATGCTTGGCGCCCAAACAATATACACAGAGAGAGTGGTCATCCGTGATAGACATTTTAAAACTACATTTAGTGCACTTCTTAAAGCCCGAAGGCCTAGGAGCCTGAGACATTATAAGTAGAACTCAGTAACTCTCTCACAGGCAAAACTCTTTTGAAATAGACTGACACTACAAAGATTAACTTGCCGTTAAGAATGACAGCCCGCAATTAAATTAAAGCCAACTGAAGACATACAACAGTGAATATATCTAAGGGAATCCAAGAACCCCTAAAGGTTCAAAAGGGATTGACTGACAGGGAAGGCCCTACAGATCAAAGGGGCCTGTAGCCAGAACAAACACCAATCACACACAAATTTTCCACAAAAAATTTTCAAAACACACACAAAAGCACAGAGTAGCTGTTAAAACAGCTTTTTGTTAAAGAAATAGCAAATTTCTGACAGAAAAAGTTAGTGAAAAGACACTACTTAGCTCAGCCAGCTCAAGACCACGTCTTTGCTAGTTAGCGGCAAACGAGATCTGGGGGACTGGTAGTGGTGCATCCTGGGATATAGTAAGCTCAGCCAATAAGAGACTTCGCTCTTTGGCATAAGCGTGCCGAGTCGGAGCCGAGGGATCGGCTCTGAACCCATCATTCAGAATGTAGGCGAGATAGGATCACATAACATCATAAGATGGCTGCCAGAAACACGGAAGGTAAACATAAGATGGCTGCCAGAAACATGGAAGGCAAACACAAGATGGCTGCCAGAAATACTTGAGACAAATACAAACATCTCTGGATGCAGCAAACCTGTATCCAGTCTATGTTACTCAATCTAAGGGTTAAGAACACTGTAAAACTCACAAAAAGCACATATTAACCATTTACAGACCAAAACAGAACTCACAGTATGAAAAAATAGAGTTAAATAGTAATGAATGCAGTTAGTAAATTGTTTTTTGTCAGTGCAAATGTAAATTAGCTGACAATTACAACAGTAAAAAACAACTCAAGTAAAGCAGCAATTCAGTAGAATACTGTCATCAATTTAATCAGGCTACCGACAAGCAGTAACAAATGCGGCAAACTAAATGCAGTTGAACACCTAAGGACAAGCAAAATGAAAAGGGAAGAGGCACTGTATGTGTGTGTGTGTATATATATATATATATATATATATATATATATATACACACACACACACACACACACACACACATACATATATATATTTATATATATATATACATACACACACACACACACACACACACACACACATATATATATAGTGTGTGTGTGTATATATGTGTGTGTGTATATATATATATATATATATATATATATATATATATATATATATATTTTTTTCCTAATCTCTTGTGATTGATTTTTGAAGTCATCATGCAGTACTTTGTGTTCCTCATCTCTTTCTCTTTGTAATCTTATCAGTCCCCGATAAGAAAGACCATCTCTAACTTGCAGTATAAATATCTGCTTAGCCTTATCCTACTGTTGTCACCTTTCCTATGTCATGTATTTTTTATACCCACAGATACAGACATCTTTTTGCAGACTCTCCTTCCCACACTGGCTTATTTCTTAGAATGAGTTCTGATACTTTGAATATACCAATCCGTATGGCAATTGTTATTCTCCTTAAAGGAAAACAACACCTTCTGCTTTACATTTCCTCATCCTGTTCATTTTTTTTTGTCTTTGGCTGGCCAATTACATCTTAAGAAGTACAGATACAGCATGTTTAAAATGTAATTCTGACACTTTCTTTTCCACTGTCTGCATGTTAACAGCATACAGTAACTGCTAGGCACTTGGTCTGCCTCTCCTGATCAGGAAACTGTACCTATTATCCCCATTTTGGTCATGGCTGCAATTAAAAATGTTTCTTTGCTTCTTATATTTTTCTTATTTCTTACTTTGTGATCACTGTTTATTTCATTTAACACTCTGCATTTACCTGTGTTGTTCAAGAGGACAGTCACGCAAGAGGTTAATTAACATACCTCACAACTTCTAATTATAACAAATATGGACAAACCCAAATATAATGGCTGAACAAGGGTCCAAAATTAGTGGCAGCTTTTAAATATTGCTGTTACAAACTTAGAAATTGGGTAGAATAACAGGTTTTGCATTAGCATGCATTTTCAAAAGGGAGTGAAGTCTGAAACTCTAGTATTTGCCATTATTTAGGGACTTCAGTCTTCAGTAATTTGACAGAAAACCACAAATTTAATGAGAAGCAGACCAAAAATATTAATCAAGAATATGACAGTTATGTTCATTGTTTTTGCTTTGTTTGGGGTATGTGTATTTTTCGTACTTTATGATATGGTGGTGTCTTGAAACACATTGGTTCTGTGGTCAGACAAATCTTCTTATTAGACTTCGGAACTCTGATGCATGTTTTAATTTGGGTCATCGCTACAAGTCAAGGCAGTAGACATTTTTCCTATTTATTTTAACTTGTCTGATTTGTTACAGATAAATACTTTTGTTTGTGTGCACCTTAGTTACTACACCTAACATATACAAGGTGAAGGAAACAGTCTGAAGTTCAAATGGGAGTTGTACAGTAATATTTTATGCAGTCATGACTTGAGGAGAAACAGTTCAGCATACTCCCATGTGAGTGTACTTAACTTTATTGTGGCTGATGTTTTAAATCAGCTAATTTGAAGATGCTTTATATTTTGCCAGTCTTCTTGAGCTAATGATGGCTACAAAACATTATTTTTTTTCAAAGAAGAATTCTACCCAAATGTCAAGTTTTTCTTTTCAAAAAGTAGTTTTTCTTCCCTGTAATCAAACAACAAACACATCACACAGCAAAAGCATCATTGAGTAATTATTCTATTTCCACACTAATAGAACAATGATGATCCAGAGGGAAGCAGAATGTAAGAAAATACCACTGTTATTGGCAGATCTTATTTTTAAGCACCTTTATTGAATTATTACTGGTGACATAGGCACTTTACATTTATATAAAAGTAATCAAACTGCATTAACAAGTTGAAATTTAACATTATGCTACACATGTATTGCTACATATCGTACAACCTAAGCAACATTACATAAATTACTCAATTCCTGCTGCTTTTTAAACAAGAAAAATATTAAGCCATCACTTGCGACATAAGCAATTATACATTTATATAAATGAAAACAAACCACACACACACAGTCCTAGTTGCAAGCATTTTACATCACAAGCCATACTGACACACTCCCAGTTGCAAACTTTATACATCACTTATAATCTACCCAATCATTTTCAGTCAAACATTACATAGCTCATTTAAGTCCTGCCTTCTTTTAAACCTCATTCCTTCCCTGTATTTATTGCTCCCACAATTCCCATTTTTTCTTATGTAGTTTGTTCTAGCTTTATCTAAACATCTCCATTCCAGTTGATTTGTCTGTTTTACTATATTCACTACTTCTAATATAGTTGGTTTAGATTTTGATTTCCATTTTCTAGTAATTGCTTTTTTTGGCAGCCGCCATAATTAGAGGCAGCAAGGCCTATGTGTAGGCAATTCCAAGTCTGTATCATAGCTCAGAAAAATCATCTCCCATGTCATGCAAATCTGCCCATGCAGCATCTCAGACAGTGCAACCCGCAGGGAATCCTTAAAGCCTGCTAACTCACTGCACTGCCAGAAAATATGTTCCCAATTACCTCTTTCATCCCCGTCACACCTCCAACATTTGCTGTCTACCTGAGGAAAAATTCTCTGGAGTTTACTTGGGGTATAAAACATCTATGTAAACATTTCCAAGCAAAAAAAAAAAATCCAAAATCTTCTAGGTTTTGTTACACACAAAAAATGTTCTGTTGGCCAGACATTGTAAGACAAGACATTTACTTAGTTTGTTTTTGACTACCAAGTCTATCTGGGTTGGAATAACTCCTTTTCAGCAGAGGCCCTAGAAGAATTCAGCAGAGGCTGTAGGAGAATCTATCAGGGACAACGGAAAAGGGGAGTAATATTGATTACAAGGAGATATCCAATAGTGACAAGAAGAAGAAGAAATAAAAGACAATCACAGATTTGTGGTTGTTAAGGGGTTATTGTAGTGGGAAGAGGATTACCGTGGCATATATTTATAAACTGCCATTATGGAGCATGAGGGAATTGTGGAAAAATAAGAAGCTTTCAGCAGGGAATATTAATTAAGGGAAGGACTTGGACTTGATATGTTAATAGTCAGGATGTATCAAGGAACCCAGGAAGGAAAATATAGCAAAGGAGGGTAGATTCCAGAAGTAGTATTTGAGAATAGAGGTATGGAAGATAGACATTCAGTAGCAGGAGCGGAGAATTTTCATATTATTCCCCAGGATGCAAAAAACTGGGTTAGACTGCACTGAAATTGTACATCACCGAATAATTTGTATTTTACTGAAAGCTTTGAGACCTATCCAGTTACTGTAGCATATCATAAACCAATAAAAAAGCAACACTAAGGTAAAGATGAAGGGTAATGATGCAAAAAAAAAATGAGATGCTAGGGCTTTCCTACATATCTGTTTAAATGAGAGAAATTTAAGGAATGGGTAGTGCATATGATTCAGTAGTCACTATGGAAGATAGAAATTACTTCCAGAGAGACAGCTGTGACTGGGATAAATTGGAAATGGAGTATAAAACATGGTAGAATTAAGAGAGAAAGACAAGGAAAAACAAGAGGTATTATTTAGAAGGGTTAGCAAAGCATCAAGTACTGCAAAAGAAAAAGAATATTTCAAAGCAAAAGAAAGAGCAACTGCACAGTGGTAAAGGGAAAATAAGAGTGTTTGGATAATATGCAGAATTTTAGAAATGTTACTGGTAAGTAAGTATTTTTTGATAATACTGGATAACAAAACTTTTCAGCACTGTGACTTAGGCAACACAACAAAGAAAGAGGAAGCAACAGACTTTAGTTACTTTTCTTCTCACAGGCTACCTGCGATTCTATGGAAGCATTAGATTTCTGGAGATTTTACAAAAATTGCCATAAAGCAGAGGAATAAGGGACCAGGAAAAGGAACAAATGGAAATATTTATGGCAGATTTAATTATGTCATGTTTAGAGGGAGATGAAGACCAGCAATTCATAGATAATACAGGAAGAGATAAAATGGTGATGTATAATCAGCCGACGGAAGTCTCCAGGAACTAATGGTAGAGAATGGCAAAGTACTTACAAGGTTGATAGGTATGGATCAGCGAGGTTTTGAGGAGGAAAGACAAACATTTGACAACATTATGCTCCAGAGAGGAAGAAGAGTGTAAGAAAACCTGTATAGTTGGTGGGGCTTGATGCAGAAAAGAAGTCTGATACAGTGAGCTGGTATTTTATGAGCAGTGCAATGGCAGAAAGAGTAGATGTGGAAAATCTTACCATAACCATAGACATCCTTCTCTTCCATGTTGCAGTAGTCATTACATGAGAGATTCCCTGCCATAAATGATCCTGACATCTGACCAGTATACAAAAGTCTTTTACCACTGCTAGGTATGTGGGATGTCACACGTAGGGCCAATGCAGGTGTCAGCAGTAAAAGTGATGCCCTCACCTGTCATCTTCAGAACTGAATGTCTCAGGAAGAACATCAGCCTAAGGTACCTAGGAGGAAAACACACATCCAAGGAAAGAAGAAGAACCAGGGGGAAGGTGGGAGGAATAGAATACTGCAACATGGAAGAGAAGGACATCTATGGTTATGGTAAGATTTTACTTAACTGTTCTGTGTCCTTCTTTTCCTTTGTTGCAGTACTCATTACATGAGGGAGAGCACAACAGCTCATGAAGGAAAAAGGAAGGAGGAAAGAGCCAATGCAGTCTCTACAAAGCCACGGAGATTGGCTGTAGCAAAACTTGCTATGGACCTGGAAATGCCTTTCAACTTGTAATGTCTAGTGAAAGTATGCCCAGAAGTCCAAGTGGCTGCTTCTAAAATGGAGGAGGTATCCAAACCTTTGAAAAAAGCACCAGAGGAAGCTAGAGCCATAGTAGAATGAGCCTTAACAAGAGAAGAGAGGCTCCTACCATGAAAAACATAAAAGAGACTTGCTTTAGAAATCCAAGTAGAAATAGTCTGCTTGGAAGCAGGCTTTCTCAGAGCCCTGGAATGAAAAGAGACAAAAAAACTGATCAGATTTCCTGATAGCTTTAGTTTTATCTAAATAAAATCTGAGTTGTCTGTGCGCATCTAAGGTATGTAGGATAATCTCACTGGAAGACTGTAGAGAGGGGAAAAAGGTGGGCAAGTTAATGGGCTCGTTAAGCGAGAACCCATTCACAATCTTGGGCATAAAGGAAGGGTTGGTACGTAAAGAAACCCTGTCCTTATGGAAAACCAGGAAAGGTGGAAATGCCATCAAGGCTTGTACTTCAGGCACCCTTCCGGTTGAAGTAATAGCAAGTAGAAACACAGTCTTCCAAATGCAATACTGCAGGGTAGCTGTTGCTGCAGGCTCAAAGGGAGCCACAGTGAGCTTTTCCAAAACAATATTTAAGATCCCAGGGAGGTGGAACAGGTTTCGTGAGAGGTCTAATTTGAAAGACGCCATTAAGGAAAAGTTTAACCTCCAATCTACAGTCCAAAGGGGGAGACAGAGGCAGACATGCAGATATAGCTGAAAGGTGGGTTTTCACAGAAGAATAAGCCAACCCAGCCTTCAAAAGTTCACACAAGTAACTTAAAAGCAAAAGTATGTCCACATTTAGTGGGTCTAGGTTACGAGAAAGACATCAGATGAAAAACCTCTTCCATGTGGATAAATAGGATTTCCTAGTATTGGGTTTCCTAGCCTGCTGCAGCACATTAAGGATGTCCTCAGAGAAAAGGTGTCTGAAAGGAATCAGAAGTTTATCACCCATAGTGTGAGCTTCAGAGTTGACAACTGAGTGTGAATGAGTGGTCCATTGTGATGATTGCACTTGGCCAAATGCAGAAGAAGAGGAAACCAATGTTGTCTTGGCCAAATGGCAATCACCAGCAAGATTTTTGGTATGTCCTGTTGAATCTTCAGCAGAACTTTCTGAATAAGAGGGAAGGGGAGAATGCATAGAGAAACATCCCCTTCCAAGAGATTGATAGGGAGTCCACCTTCCATACCAGAGGAACTGGAACTCTGACACAAAACCTTGGAAGTTGTCTGTTGAAAGGGAAGGCCAAAATATCTCTTTGGTGTCCCCTGCCAATAGAGAATGTCCAGAAACACATCCCTGTGAAGCATCCTCCATTCATGGGATTGACTCATGGACCAACTTGGTGTCTGCCACAACATTTTGGTTGGAAGAGATGTACACTGCCTGCAGAGTGACTTGGTACTGAGTTGCCACTTCCCATGCCAAAAGAGCTAACCTGCAGAGAAGGTACGATTTTGCCCCCCCCGGTTTGGTCACTTAGAACTGTGGTAGTGTTTATAAACAGTTTTAGAGGTCCTGGGCAAAGAGTATGAAATGCCTGAAGAGCCAGTAGAAGAGTCTCCATCTCTTTTATGTTTGTCTGTTCCTTTCTTTACGAAGGAGACCACAGGCCTTGTACCTCCATGGACACAAAGGCTGCCCTCCAAATTATGTCTGCGATGTCTGTGAACAACTCTTGAGTTGGTAGGGGAAGATATAAAGGCATGCCTGGTTTCTGGGTAATCTGCTGAATCCACCAAAGAAGCTTCCTCTTTAGGCAAGGAAGTAGAGGGACAACAAACTCCAGTGGGTGAGCATGGTGCACCCAAATTGATTTCAGGTACCATTGAAACGTTCTCATGTGGAGTTTGGCAAGTGGTAACATGGGAATAGTAGAAGCCATAAAGCCTAGAAGCTTGAGAAAATCCCTGGCTGTCAAAGATTACAGAGGGAGAAGGTCTTGGGAGTAACTGACTAGAGATGGAATTTTTTGTGGAAGAAGAGAGGCCAGCATGAGCTTTGGCAAGAGTTATTTTGTCTCCAACTTCTGCCTTGGGGTGACTTACCTCAGTGCAGGGAAGGACCCAAGGATCAAAAAAGCCCTCATCTCAGATCCGGATTCCTGTCCCTCTCTGGGAAGGTCAGCCTTTAGGACTTTGGAGAGAGCCCTGTGAGCTACCATGACCTAGACGGGTCCTATCCCCTCAGGTCCTGCATCTGTATCACTCCAATCTCTGCATCAAGAGTCTCAGCTAACCCCTCCCATAGGGACATTCAGTACCAAAACCCCAGGACCCCTGATTGGGTATTTCCACCTCTTCTGATACCTCCCACTGAGGAGGTTCCTCGGAAGAGGACACGCAAGAGGAATCATCTGGATTCTCCTGAAGCTGTCACGGTGTGGCACAGATTTTGAGGAGGATGAAGGGTCCCCATGGTCACCTATTGTGGATGTTTTGTTTGGAAACATCCTCAAAATCCTGAAACAGGGAGGTGGCTGGAAGCCCAGCAACCCTTCGTTGGAGGAATGTGTGCTCCTGGAGGGATTTGGTACCGGCCAATCTACTTCTTGAGTGATTCCGCCTGCCAAAGAGCTCCTCTAATTGGTCTTGTGGCAGGTATAGGAGGAGCCTGACACCATTTGAGCCCATTTCTAGGAGGCCTAATAAAATTATGACCCCTGCCAAAGTCGAGCAGTATTGGTCCTATGGGCCCCCCTGTTGATGCCATGGTCACAGCGGCAGCCACCTTAAAGTAACTAGCCAATGAAATGTTCTTTGTTCATCCCCCCTACTTGGAGACTCGGTTGATGGACAGGTTTGGGAAGCATGTCTATGCTTCAGGGACCTTTGCCTTGAGGTCTCTGAACTATTTGGCACATTTTACCAGACTACAGAGGGATCTGATTAAGGAACTCTCAGATACCCTTGCAGGAAATCTGTCTGAGGAGGTGAAGAATTCTGTCACCTCACAGCTGGTGACCCTACAATTGATACTGAACTTGTCAATGAGGCTTATTTCCAGTGTGGCAGAAGGAACCTGAAGGGCAGTGGGTTCAGGCATAGCCGCTAGGAGATCTAGATATGCTTGTGTGACTTCACGGAGCCTTTTAAGTCAGCGTTCGTCAGTGCTTCTTTTGACAGCACCTCTCTTTTTGTCCCCAAAGTGAAAGATGCATTGTCCAGGTGTGAGAAGGATGAAAAGACCCTTTGTGCCATGGGCGTGTATTTTTCCACCCACTACTGAAGATCCTTTTCAAGGAATCATTGAGGTGATGGAAAGATGTGGATCGAGAAATCACAAGGATCTTCCCAGGACACATGGGGGAATCTTCCCTAGAGGCAGAGGGGAAAATTCAAATGGTAGGCACCACCCTCACAGCAGAGAAGGCCCGTAACATCAAGGGTCCAGGGTGTTGCTCGTCCAGTCAGGATAAAACAGACACGGTTGTGGGTTCAATTCAAGTAGCTTTATTACATGCAAACACATCATGAGTGAGGCTTAGTAACTTAAACTTATAAACAGACTACTGCACTCATACATGTTAGCACTCTGGCTGTTCACTCAAAATGGTACTGCTGCCTGCATGTGCTCTCTTCTTAAAGTCACAACGTATACTCTGATCTACACAAGGAAACATTCTTTGGCAAAACCTTCTAGTTCTTCTGAACAGAGGCCAAATTTTCCCCCTCTGGAGGCAGTCGGAGGTTGTTTGTCCCTGCACCAGAAAGCCTGGCTAGAGATAAAAAAAAGGTACTTGGGAGCAGAGGATCGTATCTAGAGGATATACAATTCCATTTTCTCTTCCTCCTCCAGATTCCAGGAAAATATCTCATATTCCACCCAGTCAGAGGGATCAAGCAGCCATTCAAATACAAAAGCTGCTAAGCAAAAGAGTCGTTCAGCAGGCCGCTCCTAGACCAGAAAGGATCCGGAACATAAGATTCTTTTTAGTGCCAAAGAAAATGGGGGACTGGAGGACCAGTTCTAGATCTCAGCAGCCTGAACAGATTTGTTCTAAATACAAAGTTCTGGATGGTCATGATAAAGTCCATTCTTCCGTTTTTTGGAAAAGGACGACTGGATGTGCTCAATAGATCTCCAGGATGTGTACTATCACATAAAAATAAACAGGCGATCCAGGAGATTCTTATGATTCCAGCTAGAAGCCACTCATTATCATTTCACAGCACCGCCCTTTGGTCTCACCACAGCCCCCCAGAATGTTCACCAAATGTATGGCAGTCATAGCAGCTCACTTGAGACTGCAAGGATTCCATGTGTTTCCATGCTTAGATGACTGGCACATTACTGCTCCGACCAGGAATCAACTCATCATGGCAAAAGAAGTCATTCATGCTTGTACAAGGTTAGGAATAACCATAAATTTCGAGAAGTCAAATCTAGAGTCAACTCAGATTCTACAATTCATAAGAATGCTACTCAGCACAAAGTCAACAATAGCCTTCCTTCCCCTTTCCAGAGTTCAAATTTTAAGGTCACAAGTCAGTAAGATACTTTGTAGTACCACGATTTTGGCTTGCTTAGTTATGCAAGCACTAGGATCTATGCCTGCAGAGATAAGCCAGGTTTCGCATGAAAATTCTTCAATTGATGTTGGCATCTCAGTGGTCGATACTTCAACTACCCTTGTCCACTCCAGTACAAGTTACCAACTCATGCAAGAAATGTCTGATGTGGTGAATCCATTCAGAACAACTGCTACTGGACCGTCCTTTTGTCCCCTTGCAGGTCAAGGCCATAGTGACCACAGATGCTTTGCAGCTAGGGTGAGGGATCATTACCTGGGAAAAACAGTCCAATGCACATGGTCCCCCGAAGAGGCCAATTTGCATGTCAACTTACTGGAGTTGAGAGCAGTGCTTTTAGCATTGCAAGCCTTTCAGGATGTTCTCCTGTCAGGAACGATTGCAATGCAGATGGACAATATTTCACTGGTTTGCTACATCAACAAACCAGGGGGAACCAGATCGTACCCCTTATGTCAAGAAGCACTAAGGGTGTGGTAGTGGGCAACATCTTACAACCGCTTTCTCTTAGCAACGCACATTCTAGGGAAGTCAGACAAGTTGAGCAGGTGCATTCTGTTACTTCACGAATGGTCCCTCAGCCAGAAAGTTGCAGAACTAATTTTTCCACAAGTGGGGCCAGCCTTGCTGAGATCTCTTTGCATCTCCCCTAAACAACAAGTGCAGCACCTATTTTGCCCTAATTCTCCCCATGGGGAGAGGCACCGAGGAACGCTCTTCTCCATGATTGACCCCACCAGATTACTTTACTCATATCCCCCAATTCACCTAATTCCAAAGTTCCTTCAGAGAGCTGCCAGGTTGATGACCAAGGTCATTCTTACTGCCTCCTTTTGGCCTTGGCAGATTTGGTTTCCCTTCCTGTTGCCTCATTTAATTCACCAACCCTGGATTCTGGACCCAGGTCCAGATGATCTGTCTCATCCAATGAGCATGACACATCCGATCCTCACAAATCTCAAACTGACAGCTTGGTTTCTCCAGTTCCAATAATAGCCAGACAATCTATGCTCTCATCCCCTTTTCGTCAGATCTTGTTATCTTCCCTTAAGCCATCCACTAGGAAACACTGTGCTAGTAAGTGGAAAAGATTTGTACACTGGGCTCTTCAGAATCATGTGGACCCTTTCTTGTCCCCAGTCAGTCATGTGCTGGAGTTCCTGACACTATTATTCAACCAAGAGGCCAGTTCTTCAGCAGTGAAGGTCCAGCTGACAGCATTTTCTAATTTCCACATTGGTTTTGATGGCCATTCACTAGCCTCTCATAAGCTATGTAAAGCATTCTTGTGCGGCACAGTTCTTCTCAAGCCTCCTTTTAAAGATCCAGTACCACCATGAGATTTGTATCCGTTACTTCAGTCCTTGATTCTTCCACCTTTCGAGTCTGCCCATGACTGTGCCCTTATATTTCTGTCTTCTGCTCGACGAATTTCGGAAATTCAGGCATTGTCAGTGAAACCCCCTTATCTCATTTTCCATAAGGATAGAGTGGCCTAACAAACCAGTGCATCCTTTTTCCCACAGTGGTATCGCACGCTAACATTAATCAGTGCATGAATCTATCAATCTTCTTCCTAAATTATTCCAACAAAGGAGAATACTTGTTACATTTGCTAGGTGTGCATAGATTTACGTTTCTATCTGTATAGAAAAAAAAGATATCAGAATGACTGATCAATTGTTTGTATCCTTTGCTGATCTGAAGTGGGCTAACATGTCTAAAGTCACCTTAGCTAAACAACTTACTGATTTGTGTATCTCTTTTATTTACAACAAATCTGATATGGCTTTGCCATACAAAATATGTGCTCATTTAACCAGATCTATAGCTACCTCGTTGGTTTTCCACTCAAGAACTTCCATTGATAACATTTGTTCAGCAGCAACTTGGCTTCTCTGAACACCTTTATCTCTCATTCTAAGTTGGAGCTTGTGCCCAGAGGTAAGGCATCTTTTGGCTCAGTGGTGCTCAGAAATGTCCTTCCTCGAGTCCACCCAGGGTTCTAGGTAGCTGGGGACTCTGTCCCATAAGTCGAGCACGGAATGAAAATTGACAACATCAGATAAAGAAGTTGTGTATTGTCATAGCATTCCATCTGTGTTGTCCATTTTCATTCCTCCTCGACTCCCCACCCACCACCCCCAACCTTCTTTAGGTTTATTTTAGAAGAGCGAGCAGATCTAACAAATTTGTTACATCTTACAAGCATTGCCAGCTTCAGATGTGGCATTGCCTAGTTGTCTCTTTCTTTCTTTTTTATCTGATAGTTATAAGATTGTCTTTTTTCTTTCTAGAAAGGCACCATCTTTTGACTTAGCTTTTCTGCCTTGCTTCATAGGAATCCCCAGTAGTGTGCTCGCATTCTCCTCAGCAACATTTTCATCCTAATCCCTTGGCCAACCTCCAATCAAGCCAAGGCTGTCTCATTGCCCTGCACTGTGAGACTCTGCGTTGGTGGAACACTAAAGTGCTTTCATCTACACTAGTGTATGTTAGAGTTGTATTTAATCTGTCCTGTAAACTGAAGACTCTCTCCCCTTTCACTGTACACATGCACACTACTGCCCCCCCCTATTTTTCTCATCCTATTGTACTCCTAGGTCAATTACTTAAAACTACTTTCTCAGAAAACGTTTACCTATGTACCTACAGCCCATACTTAATAGTTTTTCCCTGTAGAAGTGTTGGTCCTTTTCACCACACTGTACTGGATTAGTAGCATAAGATTTGTAGTTATTAGGAAAATACTGCACTACACTGACCTGGAATTGACTTAGTTTGGTTTTCCTGTTTTCTTTTTAGCAGCTGGCCTAGACCAGTTTTTCTGACTCACAACCTTGTATTACTTTGTGTCTACCCCCCTCCCCCACCTTGAACCTGCACAACTCCCTCCCACTACTGCTTAAATAGAGAGGTATCTTCCTTTTACTGTGCTGTTCTGACCAGCCCTGTAGATAGGTTCTGCAGTCTTGAGGACTGGTGTAGTCCCACTCTGTTTGCCTCGCTACGCTCGTCTCACTCCGCTCCCCTACCCTGTCCCCATGTCCCACTAACCTCAGATCACCTGACCACACCCTCCTCCAAACAAACACTTCTCATACACACCCCCTATCAATTTTTTGCCTTAAAAAGGTACATAGTATCTATGTGCCATGCATTCACACTCACACCCATCCTTGAACCCCAAAACCACAAAGGCTCAACCTCTACTCCCTCATAAAATACCATTAATCCTAGGATTTCTCTTCCTAATCCCCATATACCTAACAAACATCACATTATTATATACAAACACATCACTAGAAAACATCATTCCACATAACACTTTCTCAAACAAATATACACTCACACATGTTCTTTTCTATCTCCTCTGCATAATTTATAGACAGCTTAATCCTATACATTCTTAAGTCTCACATAACACCATCTTACACTAGAAAAACATCATTTAGATCCAACATAGACATAGTGCACACAATTAAACACATACTGTTTATCACTAAAAAATCTGCTTATATCTTGAGACATACACCCAAACCCTGGACCACAAAACTACTCTCTGCTAGGCAAATCTTTGACCTATTGATTTTGAATGTCAGCATCAAAAGTATCTCTAACAAACTTTCTGAACTACATGCGTTTATAGCTCACTTACTCCCCTGACATACTAACCATTACTGAGACGTGGCTAAAACCTAGTACCCAAAATAAAGAAATTCTCCCACCAGGATATAATATCCTAAGACTGGATAGAGTGGGCAAAAAGGGAGGTGGAGTTGCTATCCTCAACAAAAATACAATCAACATCAAACCTCTACAAATCCCCGTACCTGTATTTCAAAATGCCAAAACCTTAGGTTCAATGCCAAGCATAAATGACACAAAAACTGTCATCATTCTCTGCTGTTATATTCCCCTAGGTAATAACTCTCCCATCATTGAAGAAATGTTACAATGGGCCACAGATAATCTCCCCCAAGAAACCATCTTACTAGGTGACCTGAACACTGATTGGTCAGTCTGTACCTCTAACAACCCCACTAACCATATTAATCTTTACAGTTTTACCCAACTTATCCAAGACCCCACTAGAATCGACAACAAACCCCACAAACAGTCTGTTCTAGTATGGACACTAGTTAACTGCCCCAAACAAAACTATCAGACAGGATGCTTTCTTGATGGTCTTAGTGACCATCTCCCCACCTTCCTCCTGCGGAAACATACCAACATAGCCAAACCCAATGTTTTTAGACAAATCAGAGACGATCGTAAACTAAATATAGAAGAACTAAACAGTATTCTAAAACATAGTAACTGGAAACCACTACAAACCCTAAATCTAGACCAAGCCATTGACTACTTCAACAATATTCTCATCAATATCCTTGATAGACTCGCACCAGTTAGGAAAATAAGAGCCAAGGCAAACTATGCACCATGGCTAACTAGGGAAACTAGAGCCCTTCTAAAGTCAAGGGATAAGACTTGGAAAATTTGGAAGAAGGACAATACTAGCCTAGCCAAACAACTACAACTTAAAAATCAGGCCGAGAGACAAACTAAACTTGATAGACAAAATTACTTCCTCAGTATCCAAAACAAACATTCAAAAGATCCCCAAAAGTTTTGGCATGCCATTAACTCTCTCCTAAAACCAGGCAAAACTCCCACTCCTAACTCCACGAATGATAACAAGGACATTCCCTCCCAATTCAATAACCACATCACAGAATCCATCTTAACACTATCCGGAAATTGACTTACATACAAACCAACCAAATGCCCTGACAACATCCCATCCTTTATGCTCTCACCCATTTCCACCTCAACAATTAAAAAACACCTCCTAAAACCGAAACCTACCACCCTTGCCGCTGACAGTCTATCAGACAACTTCCTAACGATAGCTGCTGAATCCTTATCCTACCCAATTTCTATTCTTATCAGTCGCTCCATACAAGAAGCATATGTCCCACAGCTGTGGAAGGTATCCTACATTATTCTACTACGTAAAGGTGGGAACTCTTAACAAGTATGCAAATTATCACCCCATTGCCATTCTATCCCCCTTATCTAAAATACTAGAGAAGTGTATACATTCTCAGGTAACACAGTTCCTAAACTCACACCATCTCCTCTCCCCCACCCAGCATGGCTTCCGACAACACCATAGCACAACCATCGTTCTGCTCTCTTTCACCAATGTGATCAACCAACACAGAAATAATAATAACTTTGTATCTGCAATATTTCTAGACCTCTCCAAAGCATTTGACATGGTTTTACATTCCTTACTACTAGACACCCTGACATCCCTATAGTTTTCCCTTTCCCCTATAGCCAGGTTTAAAAGCTATCTGTCAAATAGGCAACAATCTGTCCAATGGCAGTGTACTATCCCCCTTACCCCCAACTGCCGTAGGTGTACCACAAGGCTCCATATTAGGCTCACTTCTTTTCTCCATATTTACCAATAACCTCCATACCACCACACAGCATGCTTCACTTACACAATACGCTGATGATTCAACTCTTATCTGTTCAGCTCCATCACTTCCTACCCTACAACAACTCACCCAGGAATCCTTTAACTCTGTGGAAAGTTGGATCACTCAGATCCAACTTATCCTAAACCCTAATAAAACCAAATTACTTCTTTTCACCCCCCCCCCCCAAGAAAACCATTTCCACCCTCCTATCCTTCACTTTCTCCTCCAAAAATGTCACTGTTATTTCTCCTTCTGACCATACCAAACTCCTAGGCATTGAAATTGATAAAAATCTACACTTCGTCCACATTTCACAAACTGTCAAAAAAGTCCATAAAAAATGGGAACACTATATAGGCACAGGAAATCCCTCTCGAAACAAGCACGCATTACCCTAGCCCAAACTCAGACTCTAACAGAACTGCAATGGCTGGAACTTCCCCAACTACTAACCTATCACCAATTAGTCATTGCCTACAGTGTGGTAACACATCCAGAAAAAAACCCTAAACTAGGCCAACTTCTCACCTACTATAATACAAATTGTCCTCTCCATTCTTCCGACAGACACCTCCGCTGTATATAGGGCTAACAATACTGCAGGAAAAGCACTGTTCTCCCACTCCATAGCTAGAACCTGGAATAATCTCCCTCCTGCTCTGATTTCTGCCCCTACTTTTTCTCACTTTAAAAACTCACTTAGAACACACTTAAAGAATAAGTGGCTATGCCCATGTATTACATAAATCCTCAAATTATTCCACTTATAATGCCTCACTTCCTAATATACCTACTGTAATATATATTACAGTCTAGGTCTTCTCCTAATGCTGACTGAATTTGTATACTTATTCTGTTATTAACCATGTGTAACTATTTGTTGCTGTCTGTATAAGTCTTGAAATGTCTGCTGCTGTATACTGTATTTTAACATATTGTTTGAAAATTCTCTGTATACTGTATTTTAACATATTGTGTAAAATTTTAGTTAATGTGGAGCTTTTCTCCCTGGGCCTCCGCTGAAAATAGACCTGTGTCCAGTCGGGCCATCCCCGGTTAACAAATGTAAAATAAATAAAAAAAATAAATTATACCTTGCAAACAAGATCTGAGGTAATGGGGATGGTACATTATGGATAAGGGAAAAGCTCAAGAGTTCTAAGTTACCACAAGCTTTTACAGCAGTCGAGTCGGATCCAACGTCTCAGATCTGGACCCATCAATGAAGGAGGAATGAAAATGGACAACACAGATGGAATGTTATGGTAAGTACATAAGTACTTTTTATGTCTGATGCTGTATCTCTCTTAACAGTGTTTTTCACCCAACAAGCAATAGGGTACAGGCAGTCATGGTGGTTAGGAGTAGTTATTGTCTCATGACACCCCATCGCTACAGTGGTGCCACATGTTAACTGCCTCATATGATTTTCTCCTTTCTTGTCAATGTAGACACTTGGAAAGTAAGTGCCCTACTTAGTTAGATTGACAAGAGCTATCCTAAGACCTTGGCATGTACAGGAACTAGTGCTTTCCTCTGATGTTCTTCATCTCACATTGCTGCAGTCATAACCTGTGGGTAGTCCGCTGTCCTCGGTCGGCCCGAATACCAAAGTGTTAGGCTGGCGTCGGTCATGGTCGCTCAGATCTGACGTCAGTACGCCGTGGTACTAAAGCGCATGACCGACGCCATATCCTCAGTCTTTCTTGCCGCATGGTCCGTAGCAGAAGCAGCGTTTTGCAAGTGCCGTTCGGCGTCCTGAAATTTTCGTATTTTGAGTTTCAGACCGAAGACCAAGTTGGGCTAAGTACCCCATTGGGGAATATTTTTGTCTTTTCTTGCCTCAGTTAAATCCGGATGTCAGAAAAAGTGAATAATTGTATTTCTTGTGGGAAACAGATACCTCATAGGGATTACCACTCTCTTTGTATTCCTTGCTTGGGGCCTGAGCACGACGTAGTCGGGTGTCGCTTTTGTGCTAGATTTAATAAGCGCACCATTAAACGTAGGTTAGATTGTGCTAGGCTTGTCTTCGGTAAGCGGTATAATTACAATATGCCGTCGGATCCTCCGACGCCCGCTACCGCTAAGAAGCATAAGGAAAAATCATTAAAGTCCAAGCAGGATGAGTCGTCCGTTACGGACGCCGTTTCTTTAGAAACTACGGTGGAATCTGTGGTTCCGGCCGAGGTTTCAGTTGAGTCTCAGGGGGAGCCTTTAGTTTTGCAGGATGTGGCCTCTCAGGAGTCGGGGCAGGCTGAGGGGGCCTCTCAGGCCTCTGTAGTCCCTTCTTTGCATAAGGTGGTTAGGCCTTCTACTTCTGTTTCTAAGGTTCCTTCCAAGGTCAGGCCTGGTTTATCTTCCTCTGGCGTCAGCCCTAGTTCTGCAGGTTCTGTACCTAAGAAGCATATGCTGAAAATGGCAGAAGATTTAATTACCTTAATCAGGGGTTCTTTGCCTCCTCCAGATAAGAGGCCTAAGGTGGAGCCAGAGGTGGACGGATTGGAGCATTCCTCAGATTATTCGGAGTCTTCGGCTGAAGACATTCAGGATTTTCCTCCTTATTCTGATTCAGATGCAGAGGATTCTAGTCCTTCTGCTTCCCCACCAGAGGATTTTTCTTTTTCTGAAACCCTGCATTCCATGAGAGAGCATTTTAAGTGGGAAGGTCAAGATTTCTCAGATTCTAGAAAGAGGCTTAGGGAATTTTTGTTTTTACCACAGCACAGGCCCTTGGCTATACCCCCTGTTTTGGATGTTGTTCAGGATGTTTTCTCGGAAGCTTCCCTTAATCCTGATTCTTTGCCTCCAGCCCTGGTCAAGCCAGACAGGTATTACAGAGTGCCTGAGGCTCATAAATATTTGTATAAGAGCCCGAGAGCTGACCCGGAAACTATTAGCCAGGGTCCTAAGGGTGTCAGGGCTTCTGTTGTAAAGAATCCAGTTCCTATGGATAAAGACTCTAGAGCTTTGGATAGGTGGGGTAAAAAAGTGTATACCTCTTCCACTCTAGCAATGAGGGCTTTGAATTGTCAGTTTCATATGCTGAAGTACCAGAATTTTCTCCTAAGTCAGTTGAAATCTAAGGTGGATGCTCTGGCAGAGGGCATTGAGTGTAAGGAATTGCAGGATTTAGTTCATGCCTCTGATCAGGTGGGTAAGCATTCTTTGCAGTGTGGTTTCGATGCTCTTCAGGCCTCTTCCAGGGTGGCTGCCACTGGATCAGTTCTTCGTAGGCACGCCTGGCTTAAGGATCAGAACTTGTCAGAGCATGTTAAAGCTCGAATTTTGGATGCTCCCCTTCAGTCTGAATTTCTGTTTGGTTCACCTGTGGAGTCAGTTTTGAAGAAAATGGAAGACAAAGCTAAGTCTATGCAAACAGTTAAAGATTTTCTACAGGTGCAGCCCCCTAAGTTTAGCAGAAATTGGCCTACTAAGGGATGGGCTTATCCTTCTTCTGATTTACAGTCTAGGGGCAGATCTAGGCGTGGTAGGGGCAGAGCTCAGGCTCAAGGTTCTTTTAGGCCTAGGACGTGGAGTTCCCCTGCACAATCTTCTGGGAGGGCAGGGGCCAGCCTTTCGTAAACAGACCCAATGACCTGTATCTCCAGCTGCCAGATCCCTCCTGTCTGGCAGCTCCTCTGGGAGGAAAGTTGGCACTCTTCAGGCAAAATTGGCTTTTAGTCACTCAGGACAAATGGGTGTTGGACATTATAGGTCGAGGCTACAAGTTTTACTTTCACACCTTGCCTCCTTTCAAAGGCATGCCAGACTTTCCTTCTCAGCAAAAGGTGGAGGCTCACAAACAGATTTCTTTACTTCTAAAAATGGGGGCTATTCAGGAGGTCCCTCCGTCAGAAGTAGGCCTAGGATTTTATTCTCGCCTGTTTCTTGTACCAAAGAAGGGAAACACTTGGAGGCCAATTCTGGATTTGTCTATTCTCAACACATACCTGGACATCCCAAAATTCAAGATGTTAACTTTGCAACAACTTCTGCCTCTTTCAGGCAAGGATCACTGGATGGTAACTTTGGATCTCAAAGAGGCTTATCTTCACATTCCTATCAGGCCCAGTTGCAGGAGGTTCCTGCGCTTTCGGGCTGGGACTTTACATTATCAGTTCTCTGCATTGCCCTTTGGCTTATCTACTGCCCAGGGTGTTCACAAAGGTCCTGGCTCGTAATAGCCTTCTTAAGGTTAAGGGGAATACAAATTTATCCTTATTTGGACGATTGCCTGATTCTGGCTCAAGACAAAGTCAAGCTACTTCACCATCTACAGTATGTTATGGCAGTGTTAAGGTGCCTAGGGTATTCTGTGAACGAAATAAAGTCCAGTCTAGTACCCTCTCAGGACATGTGCTTTCTGGGTGTGAGACTGCATACAGCCTCTCAGATGGCATTTTTGACCCCGGACAAACAAAGAAATCTTACCCTTTACTTTCAACAATTGGCTCTACGGTCCAGGCTGACTGCAAGGACAGTCCTTCAAGCCTTGGGGTTCATGGCATCTTGTATTCTAGTGCTTCCCAATGCCAAACTGCATATGAGGAAGCTACAATGGTATCTCAAAAGCATATGGACTCAACACTGCCACGATTTGGACACTGTCATTCAGATGATACCTTGCATCCAGAGGGAATTTTTGTGGTGGGCTCAGGAATGTCACCTAAACAAGGGACTCTCTGTGACCCGACCAGAGGCGAGTCAGATCTTAACGACAGATGCCTCAGACATGGCTTGGGGAGCACACTTCAAAGGAAAATGGGTTCAAGACACGTGGCCTGCCAGACTTCAGCATTTGCATATCAACATGAAGGAGATGTTAGCAGTCCAATTTGCACTGATGGCTTTCAAGGATTTACTTCGCCCAGGACAAGTGTTGATTCAGACAGACAACACAACAGTCATGTGGTACATCAACAAGCAGGGGGGTACCCATTCTTACCCTCTTTGCAGACAAGCTATGATTTTATGGGAGACTGCTCTCAGTTTGCACCTCACTCTTCAGGCAAGGTTTCTGCCAGGAGCACAGAACTCCTTAGCAGATGTTTTGAGCAGACAGATGGTGGATCCCCACGAGTGGAAATTGGATCCTCATGTTTTTCAACAGTTGACGGTGGCATGGGGGACTCCAGACATAGATCTGTTCGCTTCTCCACTGAATTACCAGCTGCCAAAGTTTTGCACAAAGCTGTTTCACCCAAAGGCTTGGAAAGTAGATGCTCTATCATTCAGTTGGAACAACCTTCACGTTTATGCCCTTCCTCCTCTGCCTCTCCTTCCCAAGGTGCTCCTGAAGGTCAGGCAGGACAAGCCTTGCATGATTCTGATAGCTCCAGATTGGCCACGTCAGCACTCGTACCCTCTGCTGAGGACTTTAGTACGGGAGCCTCCTTGGCCTTTGCCATTAATTCCAAACCTTTTGTCCCAGGCAAGCAATCATTTCCGCAATGTCAGGGTTCAGTCCCTGCATCTGACATCCTGGTGTATTCTGTTTTAGACCTTGGGGGGGTCGCAGCTTCCTCAACAAGTTTTGAATGTCATTTTGGAGGCCAGACGGCCTAGTGCAAGGAAAGTTTATGCTGATAAATGGAGGAGATTTTTTCTTTGGAGCGAAGCAAAAAGCTTTGATGTTTCAGTGCCTAATTTGAGTGTTTCACTTCAGTATCTTACAGAATTATTAGACAAGGGTTTGTCTTTCTCCTCTGTAAAAGTTCATGCTGCAGCCATTTCTGCTCACTATGACTGTGACCCGCCATTATTCTCTCACCCTTTGTTCAAGCAGTTTCTTAGAGGGGCAAAGAACATAAGACCCCCACGTAGAGCTCCTACTCCTTCCTGGGATCTCAATTTTGTGTTGGAAAAGCTCACTTTATCTCATTTTGAACCTGCAGCTACTTCAGAGTTGAAGTTTTTGTCTTGGAAGACTGCTTTTTTGTTGGCCATTACGTCTGCTAGAAGGGTATCTGAATTACAGGCTCTCATGGCAGTTGAACCCTTCCTGATATTCCATAAGGATAGGGTCTCACTACGTACTAATCCTACTTTTATGCCTAAAGTTGTTTCTAATGTGGCCTTAAACCAATCTATTCATCTGCCTACTTTTTATGCTGATCCCCAAAATAAGGGAGAGAAAATTTTGCATTCTTTGGACATTCACAGGCAGTTACGTTATTATTTGAGCAGAACTAAAGGGTTCAGGCAGTCCCAACAGTTATTCATTTCTTTTGCCTTGGGATCTCAAGGAAAGCCTGTTACAAAACAAACCATTTCTAAGTGGATTGGGCATTGCATTGCCTTCTGTTATTCTCATCATGGTAAGGAGGTTCCGGCTGGAATCAGACCTCATTCCACTAGGGCTACTGCCACTTCTACTGCTTTTTTAAGGGGAGTGGCTACTAAGGATATTTTGGAGGCAGCTACCTGGAGTTCAGTGCACACTTTTTCTAAGCATTACCATCTTCCTCTTTATTCCAAATCTAGGGCTGGGTTTGCCACTGCAGTATTACAGGGCATGTTAGCAGCTCCTAATGCTATCTGATTATACCAACCTCCCATTACCTTTGCTTTGGGATTCTACCCACAGGTTATGACTGCAGCAATGTGAGATGAAGAACATAGTACAGTTTTGTACCTACCATAAATGTAGATGTTCGAAGATCCACATTGCTGCAGTCCAATTTACCCTCCCTCCTTCCCCTCTGTAGTTTGGGGTGGCTGTGTGATTTGTGATGCATCTTTTGTAGCTATGTTGGTGATTGGGTATTTTTCTGTTTTTTGGCTATGGCCTTTCTTTTTAAGGCCTTCTGACATCTGGGGCAAGAAAGACTAAGGATATGGCGTCGGTCATGCGCTTTAGTACCACGGCGTACTGACGTCAGATCTGAGCGACCATGACCGACGCCAGCCTAACACTTTGGTATTCGGGCCGACCGAGGACAGCGGACTACCCACAGGTTATGACTGCAGCAATGTGGATCTTCGAACATCTACATTTATGGTAGGTACAAAACTGTACTTTTCTTTGGAACTATCTTTGATGGTTTAGACTGCCCCTCATGGAGTCCCTTGTACCCACATGTAGTGCTAGGCTAACCTGTCTTGTAAAGTTGTGGTCTGTTAACTACACAGGTCACACTTCCTACCCATCTCCTTTACAATGACTTATTTGTAGTCCATCATCCAGATTCACATATCTTATCTTCCTCACTTATATTAAGGTTTTCCAATATTTTCATAAGCGGTATATGACATCCACTCACCCAGCTTTTAATTTAAGCACTTCATTTTGCAGTGAAATCAGAAATTGTCTTCTACTTTTTTACCTTTTCTATAAACTTTTCCTGTAAGTTTCAACAGTTAACTTAAAACACTAGCAGAAACATTTCAGTTTCACATAGTCAAAACATCGATTATCACTCTTTTTCAATAAAGCATGCATTGCCTTGTCCACAAGCAGAGGACTCAAAAACCTCTCTTATTTCTTCATGTCTGTGGGGTGCTGATTGCACACAAGTTAAGATGTCTGAATAGTGCTCGCAAAGTAATTCCCCTCTTTATACTGATGGACCAGTTTAATACTGACCTTGCAATCTAGGGCTAAGTTTTCACTCCTATTACTCATTTGCATTTGTCAAAGGATAGTTATCTCATCTTTTGCTGGCTATCCTCGTCTTTGCATTCTTACTCCTCCTTTGTATCTTGCATTTCACTCTCTCTACTTTGTTGAGGCATCTTGTCTTTATCTCCATTTCATACAGCTGAAGCTGCAAATTGAAATCATCTCTGGGCCACACTTTTTTGCTTTGTGCTGCATGCTGCATCTCTGCAACTCCTACCAGATTTTCTCTGGGCTCACTGGACTAAATTTTTGCTTCTAGGCAAGCATGGGGAGGTGAAGTCCCTTTGCTTTACACTCTTTTCACCTCTAAAGTAATTGTTTTGTATTGTGTGCTCATCTTATAACTGCAAGTGTACACACACAAGCATCTTTTGGTGACAGAACTATTTTACAGGCTCAAAATCGAGTTCATAGAAAATACAATACCACTACTACCAAGTAATAACATTGTGGATTCAGTCTTTAAATCCATACTGTCTTCATCAGTTAATATCTTGAAAAACACCAGCAAAACCAAGCTGGAAAAACACAATATCAAAAACTCAACACAGCTCACCTTCCAAAAACAATGGGCAGAGTAGAATTTTTTTCATAATATTTTATTCTTCTTCTGGTACTTCGGCATTTCGCCTTCAGAAAAATTTCTTGATATTGTGTTTTTCATAAGTTAATATGTCAACTGTGCTTATACTTTGTGGATCCATACTTTTGTCCTGAATAATAATATAACAGTAATGAGTGCAGAAATTGTTCTCAAGAGTGATTGACAAATGAACTTCACTGCCTTGGACTTTGAACACTAGACATACCTAAATAGGATCTACATTGTAAAACTGATGAGCAGTGAAATAGCAATTCTCCCGCCAAGGATTCGC
Organism: Protopterus annectens; assembly: GCF_019279795.1. Lineage (NCBI taxonomy): Eukaryota > Metazoa > Chordata > Ceratodontiformes > Protopteridae > Protopterus > Protopterus annectens. The sequence goes on from NC_056745.1 coordinate 278,105,448, forward strand.
CCACCTTACTTACAGTTCAATGTCTTGTTGTGCTGTCTTACTGAAAATTAAGTATATGTTGCCTAAAACAATTACATTCACACATGCACACACACTGCTTTTAAGAAGAGCATAATAATACATTTTATTGCCACAGTCCTTAACTGATTTTATAGTAAATTGCTACCAGACCAGTCTGGTAGGCCATGATTACAAATTGCTATGCTCTCTTAAAATGAGTCTACTGTAATACACCATCTTTTGATAGTTAGGCAGTCTCTTCAAAATGTGGATACCTACCATACAAGTTCACAGGTTTGGTGTAGTAACCCTTAAATATATTAATAAGCAGCCAGCCACAAGTATTTGATTAAGAATTATGCATTCTTTTCTTGAAATGAGGCACTACACACAGACAGTTAATTATGCAAGCAGATGTTATTGCACATAGAAATATAAACTAAAAGGTTTTAAGATTCCCAGTACTTGGAGAATCTCCAGAGGGGGTATCTTACAGTGAGTCAGAATTGAAAATATTCAGTTACTTACGATCTCCTTTAAACAAATATCCTTTGCATTACATGAAGTCCTCTCACCCCTTTCTTTCTTCTTGTTACAGTTTCAAATACAAGACCCCCCCCAAAAAAAAAAATCAGGGTTGCTTAATAACCAGAAATTGCAAAATCTCTGTTCGGTAAAACAGTTTTCACATCTTCAGTATGCCTTTACAAAATTTTGTAAAACTGTCTGCTTCTTTGATGTATCTTCACTGAAAAAAAAGTTTCAACTCGTATACACCTCTTTATATTTTACATATTTGCTTCATCTTTACAGAAAAAAACAGTTGCAGTTTGTATACAGGTCTTTACATGTGAAATTCATGTATTCATGTGTAGAGATGTTTCTTACACTAGTCTGTAGAATATGCCAAAAGGTTATAGTGTAAAAACTATTTAGACTGGATTGTGACTAATTTTCAGTTATGATTACTTTTGTGCAAGATAACATAGATCATTTATTATAAGCAAAAAGAAAAAGTAGTTACTCACTATTCCCACACTTCAAAAGTATTACTCTCCCTAGACCTCACAGAACGGAAGCGCAATGTTAGCTTTCTTTCCTTACCTAGAACTTTTAAAACTCGAGTAAATTTTTTATATTTCCAAACAAGGTCATCAACATTTTGTTCATCTCCAAACTGGTCTCAGTCAAGGCTGTCCTTGGTGATGAGGATTTTCCTCAGCCTTCTAGGTTGTATTGTTGCAGATATTATGATGGTCCAGCATAAAAGACTACATGAGTAGAATCATGCAGTTTTATTTATTTATTTACTTACTAACTTACTTACTTTATTTTATTTATTGACATTTGATTACCCAGAAAGTCAGACTGTGTAAAAGCCCATTTTCAGTATGGAGCCCGGGGAGAAAAGCTCCAAATTATTACAAAATATTTTAAGAATTAGAAGTTATGTACCTACCATAACGTTCCATGCTAGTTGTCTTCTCTCGCCTTCTTTCTTGCTGGATGGGTTCGGAGCCGATCCTCTGCTCCGACTCGGCACTTGCTTAGCTTGAGAACTCCTTTTACCAGCTCGAGGCAACCCTATATCCCATGATGCAAGGCGAGACTACCTCAGATCTCATTTGGTAGCTAAATAACCCTGCCAATAATACTAATCCCACAGGAAGAGCAAAACTAGCCTAGAAGAACTAGGCAAAAAGTTCTTAAGACAGACTCTCTAAAGAACTAAGGAGAGTGAATCTGATAAAGAGAAACTCTTCAAGATCTGTCCAGGCCAGGGGGAAGGAGGGAGGGACGCAAGAAAGAAGGCGAGAGAAGACAACTAACATGGAACGTTATGGTAGGTACATAACTTCTAAATGTTAAGTTGTCAATCTCGCCTTCATTCTTGCTGGATGGGACCGCGTCCCTAGCACCTGTATCCCGGGTGGCTCAATGGAACAGACTCTTGAGTACTGTGGAACCAAAACTGGCTCTGTCCCTGGAGGCCAAATCTAATTTGTAATGAGAGACAAAGGTATGAGGAGTGGCCCAAGTAGCTGCAGCACAAATGGTATCAATGGGTAGCCTATCCTGAAAGGCTGTAGAAGTGGATAAGCTCCTGGTTGAGTGTGCCTTCGGTTTTGAGGGTAGTTGCTTGCCTCTGAGCGAATACACATAAGAAATGGCGGAAGACAACCATCTGGATAAGGTCACTTTTGATACTGGGAGACCTTTCCTGTTTTTTGCATAGGAGACAAATAATTGATCTGATTTCCTGAATTGTTTAGTTCTATGCAAATAATATCTGAGCTGACGATGGACATCCAAAAAATGAAGCTTTTGTTCAGCTCTGTCAGAATAATTTGGGAAAAAAACTGGTAGAGCGATGGCTTGATTAATATTAGTTTGAGAAACAACTTTGGGTAGAAAGGATGGATTTGTTCTCAAGGATACCCTGTCCTTGTGAAAAACCAAGTAAGGGGAACGGATGCAGAGAGCTTGAATCTCGGATACCCTCCTTGCTGAAGTGACAGCCAGTAAGAATATTGTTTTCCAGGTCAGTAACTTCAAGGAGCATGAAGCAGACGGTTCGAAGGGGGGTAAAATCAAGGATGCTAACATCAAATTCAGATCCCATTGTGGAGGAGGATGTTTTATTGGAGGCTTTAGGAGAAAAACTCCTCTCAGAAAGGCTTTGCATAGTCTATGTGACATAATGTTATGATCTTGCAAGCCAACATGATATTTGGAAATCGCCGCCAGTTGAACTTTAACTGTTGATGAAGAAGATCCTGACTGAAAAACTTCAGCCAGAAAATCTAAAACAGAACAGGTGCAGTAAAGGGATCAATGTGCCTGGAGTTTGCCCAAAGGGAAAAACGTCGCCACTTGCTAGCATAAACCGTTCTGGTGGACAACTTCAAGGAAGCTATTAAGATATCTCTGACAGGATCAGAGATCATAGGAAGCCTGGCTAGGGAAGGAAGTGGAGCAACCAAGCAGTGAGGTTGAGAGAACGAATGGCCCGGTGCTGTTGACCCGATTGGTGGATCAGAAGATCCGGAACTGGGTCCAGATGCCAAGGCTGCACCAGGAGGTGACGATGTAGGGTCGGAAACCAAATTTGTCAAGGCCAGTAAGGGGCAATGAGAATCAACTTGGCTCTCAAAACGGTAGCTTTCTGAATGACCTGTGGAATTAAGGGGAAAGGAGGAAAGGCGTACAGAAGTCCCCGGGGCCAATCCTGGGTTAGAGAGTCTCTCAGGGGTTGGCCTGGTAGGGGAAAGAGGGTGAAGAAGTCCGGGCATTTGTTGTTTTGGGGTGTAGCAAAAAGGTTGCAACAAGGGGTGCCCCACTTCAGAAATATCTCGTCCACTACCGATTGATTGAGAGACCACTCGTGAGGCATGAGAATGGCTCTGCTCAGTCTGTCCGCTAAGAGGTTGGACCTGCCGGGGATGTGTGTTGCTATCAGAAACCGATGAGAGGAGATTGCCCATTGCCAAAGTCTGAGAGCTTCTCGACACAAAGGGTAGGACCTGGTCCCGCCCTGCTTGTTGATGTACCAGACCACAGACATGTTGTCCGTTTGAACTGCAATAGTCCCCGCGGGAAGAAAGTCGTTGAGGGCTTGCAACGTTAAAAGCACCGCTCTCATCTCCAGGACATTTATGTGCCGATGGTATTCGATGGGTTGCCAAGTCCCGTGGACCATCCTGCCCTGATAATGCCCCCCCCACCCGATCAGAGAGGCATCCGTAGTGACTGTGGCAACCGGAGGAGGGGGAACAAATGGTCGGCCCTGATGAAGTAGAGGGGAAGATATCCACCAGGTTAGATGAGTCCTGCACGATTGTGTAACCAAGATTTCGTGCCTCATGGGAAGGTTCTGGAACGACCACTGAGTGAATAACATCCACTGCAGAAGACGCATGTGGAAACGAGCTAATAAGTACAATAACTGCAGCCATAAGACCTAGAACCTTCAGAACCAATCTGGCTTTGACTTTGCTGCTCTGCAATAAGATCCGAACGTATTTTTGGATGTCCAGAATTCTCTGATCTGTTAGTCTGGCTAACATACTGACGGTGTTTAATTCTGCGCCTATAAAGGTGATAGATTGGCAAGGCAGCAGAGAAGATTTTTTGAAATTCACCGATATTCCCAACCTTTTGCAAAGCTGCAGAGTGTAGTCTCTGCTCTGAAGAAGCTGATGCTTGGTGGTGGCGGAGAGGAGCCAGTCGTCTAAATAAGGAAACACCTGGAATCCTTGACGTCTCAGATGAGCTGTGACCACTGCCATGCATTTGGTAAACACTCTGGGGGCTGAAGTGAGGCCAAAGGGCAGGGCTCTGAATTGATAATGACTGGTCCCTAGCTGAAAGCGGAGAAACCTCCTGGAGCGTCTGTGTATCTTTATGTGATAGTACGCGTCCTGAAGGTCTATCGAGCACATCCAGTTGTCCTTGCCCAGAAAGGGCAGAATGGACTGAAGCGTGACCATCCGGAATCTTGCCTTCTTGACAAATCTGTTTAGATTGCTCAGGTCTAAAATAGGTCTCCAATCTCCCGTCCTTTTGGGGACCAAAAAGAATCTCGAGTAGACGCCGGATCCTACTTGGTCTGCTGGAACAGTCTGGATGGCTCTTTTTTCTAGGAGCTTTGAAACCTCCTGTTTTGCCAAATCCCTTTGACCGGGTGAGATGTCTGGAAGGGATTGGTGAGGTACGGGATACCTTTCGAAGGGGATTTTGTAACCCTCGGATATGATCGACTGTACCCACATGTCTTGTGAGAGGGAACGCCAGGCTACTGGGTACAGCGATATCCTTCCCCTGACTGCCTCCAAGGGTGGACAGTCAGGCAACACCTCAGGGATGCTGAAAGGGCTTATCACGAAGAGACTCCCTGTTGCCCTGATTCTGGGGACCCCCCTGCCTCTAGGGCGGCGTCTGTTATTGTTACCCCCTCTGCCTCTGGGGGTAAACTGACCACGTGTGTCCGGCGCTGCTCCTTGGGCTTTACGGAACCACATCTTTCCTCCTTTCTGACCTTTGGGATAGGGTCTAGAAGGGATGGAAAAATGGACTCCTATGGCAGAAAGAGTTTTGTCGTCTTGCACACACCTGGTCAAGGTTTCCTTCACCTGAGGTCCGAACAAAGCCAAACCGTCAAAGGGAGTATTGGTGAAGGACGCCTTAAAGGGGTCCGCGAAATTACAAAGCCACATCCAGGCCTTACGTCTAAGAGCCACTCCTGTACCTGCGGCTCTGCTCGCTCCATCGGCTGCATAGGATATGAGCCGCATGGAGGAGTTGGTTAAAGAATTTAGGATTGCTAGCTGTGAGGCAATCTTGTCTTGAGCCCCAGCAGCTGAAGGATCCTGAACCACTTCACCTAGTTCCTTGAGAATATCTCTTTGAAGTCTGGTGAAATGACAAAGGTAGTTCAGCGAACGCATAGCAAAGGTCGCTGAAGAAAACATCCGCTTACCATACCTATCCATGGTCCTAGAATCTTTGTTAGGAGGATGGACAGGCACGGAAGGATCCGCAGCTTCCTTCTTGGTGGCCGCCACCACCATAGCATCCACAGAGACGCCCTTAGAAAGAAACTGCTTGTCTGAAGGGGCCGTAATAAATTTGGATGGCCTCCTGGGGACAGGTTCCACAGAATCTGGGGCTGCCCACGCCTTCCGAGCCACTACCTGCATAAGTGGGTCGAAAGGCGGAGACACCCAGGAGGTGGAGGGTCGGGATCCAAAAGCCTCCAGGTATACCGACTCATCCTCGGAGGGGTCAATGGAAGGCCAGTTCCCCCTCTGTTTGAGGAGTTCAAGGATGTCTGAAAAGGAGACATCCTCAGAGGGGGACCGTGGGGAACCCTCCGACTCATCTAAGTCGGTATCAGATGTTGTAGACTCAGGGGAGTCTGTGTGTTTCCTCTTACACGTCCTCTTCCGAGGGGGTTCCCCTGCGGGGTCAGGAGAAACCTCGGAAGAGGAAGTTATTCCCAATGGGGAAACCTGGGGCGATGGATCCCTGGGCCTGAGAGCAAGAGGCTGGCAAGAGACATCAACAGGCACCGAAGAGGGAGGAGCTAAAGGGATGGACCGTTGACCTGGCTCAGGTGCCAGGACACTCCTCATCACCTCAAAGGCTCCCCTCCCAGGGAGACCAGAATACTCCCATTCCGAAGAAACAGGAATTTCCGGCTCCACTGAGAGAGAAGGCTCCGAGGCCGATGTCGGTGCTGAGCTTACCAAAGCCGAAGCCCCGAGAGGGAGAGCAGGGTCGGACAAGGGTCCGATGCCACTAGCCCCCTCGGAGCCGACAAGGGAAACTCGACGACCGGATCCCTCCAAGGAAGGTCTCATGGAGGAGATCGGAGCCAAAGACGACGGAGCCGAAAGGGGATGTATCGGCTCCGGCGCCGACACGGCCGCTGTCCCGAGAAGCTCCGGCGCCGAACTCTGGAGGAGAGTCGGAGGAGGAAGTTCAAGGAGAAGAGCAATAGCCGAAGTCTGCTGAGACGGGCTATGGAGCATTTGGGCTAGTGCCTGTGACTTCAACAGCCTGCTTACCACCCTCTCTAAATCGTGGTCAGACAGCCTGGAAGATCTCGAAGATCGGCTCCGATGACTCCGTTCCGACAAAAGAGGAGACCTCGGAGCCGAGTGGATCGACTCCAAAGAAGGGGACCGAGATCTCTTCTTGGACGAAGCCATCGGAGCCGACGTCCTCTGGGTTCCAGATGGAGCCGAAGACTTTTCGTCTCCGATACTGGATAACACGTTGGCGCCAGCCGGAGCCGACAAGGCAACTGTAGACTGAGTGTCGGAGCCGGTAGGAACCGACACTACCACATCAGAGGAAGAAAGATCGGCTCCAGCCGGAGCCGATCTCGACTCCGAAGGAGTCGGAGCCACCGGGGAAGGCTTAATCACTGTAGCCTGAACCTTAGGTGGCTTTGAAGGTTTACCCGACCCAGTCTTAGTGGGTGAACCTTCTGGCTTTAATAAGCCATGGAGGATTAACTTGTTCCTCCTCTCCTGCAGGACTCTCTGGCTAAAAGAATGACATATAGCACAGGAGTCCTGCAGGTGTAAAGGCCAAAGGCAGTAAACACAAGAAGTGTGACCGTCTGTCAGAGACCTCTTCTGACAGCACGAGTCACACTTCTTGAAGCCTGAGACCTTTCCTTCCCTAGACATAGTCTAAGCAAAAAACACACACACACACTGAACAGTCACACTATTAATCCCAAAAACACACACACAGATAGGGATTAAGAAAGGGAGGCCTAGGCCTAACTGAAAAATTATTAACTTTACAAATTTAACTTGAAAGTTTAATTAAAAGGGAAATAGGGTGGGCTGTAGAAAAACTACACACTATCTAATAGTAAGAAGAAAGGGAGAGTAAAACCCTGACTAAATTGTTTGAAAAATCAAACTCACCTGAGCTGGCAAAAAAGAGACCTCTTCGCAAAGCGAGATCTGAGGTAGTCTCGCCTTGCATCATGGGATATAGGGTTGCCTCGAGCTGGTAAAAGGAGTTCTCAAGCTAAGCAAGTGCCGAGCCGAGGATCGGCTCCGAACCCATCCAGCAAGAATGAAGGCGAGATTGACAACTTAACATCAATATTTTTACAATTTTCAAAAATAAAACAAAAGCATCTGTAGTTTAAATTGTAACAAATCAGACATATATAAAAACATTGGTTAAGAATCGATATAAGTTATATGATGTCCCCATTCTGGACCAGTAATTAAGGAGCCGGAATCCTCACCACTGACGTAAGTTCACTTGGAACAAAAATTGGATACGCCCATCATTTCCAGATGCAGCTGTCTGCATCAAGCACAATTTCCCTTAAGAGCACACAGGAAACACACTCAGCTTGGGGTCTGGGTTTCTGTCTCTCTCTCCAGGTCCCCAGTAAGACTCCCCACTGGCACAGAAGTAGAGTTAAGTCCTCAGCCGACTGTCCAAGCCAAGTCCTGCAGCACCCTCTCTGTAAAACCAGTGCTTCATGTCCCTGGTCCAAGTAGCTGACACACATATACTTTGTGATTTGATTTTCACACACGTACACACACCTGGGAAAGGCTGGCACAGATTTGCTAGCTCTGCCCCCTTCTGCCCGGACTATAAGGTTGTTACACTGCCACCAGACAACCCAAAGCCAGTTACTCTAAGGCTCTTGCAAGGGTACACAGTTATACTGAGTGAAGTTAATATTAATACAAATGGTAATGTTGACCAAATAGCCATGCTTTCAGGAGTGACCACAGTGTCAGCAGTAGATAAGTACTCTTAAATGTTAAAATATTCTCTGAAGGACCAGCTGCAATGAAAAGTTTAAATATATTTAATAATAAATAAAAGAACATGAACATACTAAATATCTGTTTACATTTAACATCAGTTTCATCACAGGAAATATTAAAAATAAGGCAGGTAGGCAGGTTCACACAGTTACAGTAAATCAATACTTGACTAATCTCACTGTATTTTCCTGACTGATCTAAAGAATTATTATTCCCTGGTTACTTAGTAGTGCAAGGCAAGATGAAGTAGGTGAGAGATCCTTCTTTGTCAGGTTACAAAAAGAGTCCTCTGAGACTTCAGTCTCAGCTAGCATTAAAACATTATTTTAGTGATGGATTACAAAATGACATCACATACCTCTGGTTATCTAAATTCTGGTTCCCATGGAACCCCCCATTGCTAGAAACTGCCAAGATTTAGCACACATGCGTCAATAATACATACACAGAACTTGCTAAGATCTGATGCAGTTTCTGGAAGTCATAGAACAATTTCAGACCACCACCCTTCCAGAGTAGCAATTATTTCACCCCAGTGATAATGGAAGGAACTTGCTAGTGCAGAGTTTTTGTCTCTGGCTGCTTTGAGAACTGTAAAATACAATCTTTATGGGCTAAATTAAGTAATTTCTTACCCTTTTCCAGAATCTGGTGGATTGAGATTAACTTCTTCTCTTCCAGTATCCTCTGTTAAAACATATGCATTTAAACAGTTACAATAATGCATGTATATTTCTTTTTCTATCCAGAAGGGCATACTATTGATACATTTGTAACACACACAACTTTACAGATACATTTTCAACACAAGCATCTGTACAAATCAGTTTGATATTCAAATAACATATAATTCTTTCCTAAATTCAAGCTAGCTGTGCTGGCATATGTTGGACATCCACTGCCCTACTTCTCCTGGCAGAGCTGACAGCACCTCACATCAACACAATGACAATCATTTAATATTTAGTGAAATTTTAGACAGCTTGTAGAGAAATTAAAGGTAGGCTTGTCTAATACAAATAGGAATTGCAATATAAAGTGAGGGAAAACAGGCTTATGATGTATTTATAGAAAAATTCAGGGAAGATAATTTAGCAGTAAGGAAGTAAGCGAAGAAGGGAGAATAAGGAGGTATAAGGAATGCAAGGGTATTTACTCACATTTAGGGATATAGTTTAGTGTGTAGTGTCCCTGATCCCCTGGCTTCTTAGTGGCATGTAGTGCTGGAAAGAAGCATTGCAAAAGAATGAGAGAAGAAGTTGTATCGTGGGATATATTCCAATGACTCAGATGACTTGAGTTTGATTAGAGACTCTGGTATTTTATGGTGCTCATAGTGCTTGAATGGAGAGAGAGATGGAGCAGGGATAAACTAGCACAGTTCCTAAGAAGAAAGGTGGCACTGCAAGAGCATCCTGGGGTGGCTTTTGGCTCACCAAACCACTGCTTGGTGATAGCCTCTGTTAGTGAATATACACTATTTAAGAAAGAAGAGATGTGGGGTCCTGTGGATGATGTAGTTAGCTCATACCCCTTGCCCAAGGGGTGAGGTTAGGACTATACAAAGAAAATTCATTTGCTGGGATTCTTCCAGCAAGAGCACAAGCAACCCTTTGCCTGCTTGTATGATGGCTTTCCCATGTACCTACCCCAGTATGGTACTAAGTTATTATCTTTTGTACAGAGGAATGAATAGGCTTACTGTGATTGGGAATGGCTTGATGGGTCGCAGTCATAGCTGTACTCAGGGCACTCTTGATCTTAATGAACTCTGGAGGATGACAGGGAATGTGACCTGGCATAGCAGCTAAAATCTGTGTATGCCTATTTACAGGGTAATCATGTGGAAACTCTCTTCAGAAGACCTGTTGGCCTGCCCTCTTAACATCTAGCATTCTGTCTTTCTGAGAATGTCTTGGGTCACCTTCCAATGAATTTAAAGATCAGCCTTCTGCATCTCATTCCAGTACCACTATTTTTGAAATCCTGCAGAAAATAGTGAAGGTGACAGCTGAAATTTTGATAACTTCATTTTTATCAAAACAGCTTTAGTTCTAGCACTTGGAAGCCTTTTTGATGCATCTTCCTTCATATTACGAAAAATATATATATTTTTTGTTTTTCTGTCTGTATTTGATCTTAACTTAAACCTACTAAATGACTCAGTACAATTTTGTTCTGACCAATGTAGCCAATGTACTGTAATTCACTTGACTAGTAATAATGTAGCCAATGTACTGTAATTCACTTGACTATTACTATATATTGTATTCTTTGTCACTGTTGATGCTTGGAGCTTTAGCCAATGTACAGTAATTCACTTGACTATTATTATATATTGTATTGTCACTGCTGATGCTTGGAGCTTTTCTCCCCAGGCCTCTACTGAAAATGGACATATAACCAGTTAGACTAGCCCGGTCAACAAATGTAAAATAAAATAAATAAATAAATATTTAATTAGTTTTCCCTGTCTCCTGTCCAAGTTTAGCATTTTTCATACAAGTATCCTGCATTTGAATGTGCACTTGTCATACAGTGGCACTTGCCATAATTTGAGGCAGCACCCTGATTGAGTAAAACATTCATAATCCCTCCAATTTGTTTTCTGCTCTTTGCACAATTCTTTTTTTTTTTTCTTATCCTGACTGCATCTTCAAAAAGTTGACATATTTAAGTGTCTGAAGCAGCAGTGTGTTCACATGGCCACCAAGTAATGGACCAGACACTATACATTGACATTATCTTCATGGCCTGGGAGAAGAGCATGATGTGAAGTACTGCCTTAAGTGCCAGTGATTCAGCACGGTCGTTTGCAGATGTCGGAGAGAGAAATTCCTGGCCTGACATACTATAGTGACAGTCGAAGTTTAAAGGCACCCAGAGTAGTAAGCACTATTAGAAGCCCAGAAAAGCAAAGGAGAGGCCTGTTTCACACACTGCTGTTGGCAAGGCTATTTCAGAGATGGCGTTTTGGTCTATATGTGTCATGATCTTGCTTTCAGTTAATGAAGGATGGAGTGCATGCCTGTTTTGTACTTCAGCAGGTGATGAGAGGCTCAGGGTAGGACACTTCTACCCCCCCCCCCCCCCACGGGTGATGCATTCTTGGATGTAGACATCACCTTTCTCTTGCTCATTTGGCAAAGGATTGCCCATAACTGACCTAATGCTAGGGGCAGCCCCCCCCCCCTTGAGTCATTTTGCTGTAGCTCAGTGGATGCACTGGCAGTATGCTGTTCTCCTCAGGCCCAGCAGGTCCTTTGATTTTCCTTTCTCAATGATGCCATAATTGGAGCCTAAAGCAAGGGCTTGGGATGCTGTATGTCTACTATGTGTTCCCAGACGTTTGCTTTATGTATAGGTTCATAGGTGTTTATTAGGCTAATGACTATAAGGGCCTTTTTAAGCCTAGCCATGCATCCCAAATCTCTGACAAGTTCTGATACTCTTGATAAGTGTAAGCATGGGCCTGGGAGATGAACCATTTACAAGGTTACCTGTTTGCATTAGAGACATAGGTGCCAAACCAGGGATGAATTTCCAGTGTCCATCCTGTTGTCCAGGTTGCACTTGAATTGGTTAGGGAGGAGCTCTGCTTCACATGGATGGGGAGCCTTTTCCATAGACAGGGTAGTCTCTGGGATACATACCTATCTCTCCAGCAGGTCCTATTTATATCATAGGCGCAAGGTTTAAGCCTTTAAAACGGGTAATTCTGGGACTGTTTGTTTTGGGGATATGTAGGAGGTCCATCAGAGTGGGGTCTGACAATGCCCTGTATGCCAGGCATAGATCTCCCCTCAAAAGCCTGTAGGAGACAGAATACAGGGATAGGGCCATAAGGTGGTCTGCCTAGGACATATTCCTTACACCCTGTATTCTTTTAGTGAGGAACGTCTGTGGATTTCAAAATTAGTATGGTGGTTTGAAGTCTGATAGAACCTATCCAAGCAGGTTCAGGAATGCATTGTTGGTGAATGTGACTTGATGCTAGTAGTGGCTTTGGTGCAGGCCACTCAACTTTCTTGTATTGCCATCAGCGAGTAGTCTTCTGACTCTGACAGTTGATAAATGGCACATGTTGTGGTATGTTCTACTCCTTGCATGTTGGTTGAGCTTGAGTTATCTGTGAAACAAATAAGAACAGTGAGTCCTCCCCACCTTACACCTTTCAAGTTGGTGACCCTGTTGAATGAACTATGGATACCTATCGTTTTTTGCAAAACTGTCTCTGCAGATATCTGGTGAAATGAAGGAGAAGCCATTGATTTTTTTTCTCAGGGATGCCATAAATGCAGTTCATATTCTGTTTCTGTGGCTCCCAAGGGAGGGGATGCTCAGTATAAGCTCCCATATGAATAAAGCAAGACCCTGACCACAATACCTGAAGCACATTCTTATGTCATTTCATCTGTCCAACATAGAGTCAAGAGAACACAACACTTTAGCACTTTACCAACAGTGAGAGTTTGCATAAGAGAATATTCTGTAATATGTTGTTGGCTCACTATCTTCCATTATTAATCTCACCTGTTCAAACCCCATTTCTTCTTTGTAGATCAGTCACTGGAATTGATTTTCTTCCCTGATTCTGGTATTACATAGAAGATGGTTAGTATGTCTGTGGCATCATTATGGGCTATCGTGTTGCTGGCTATATCTTTAAATTGTGCAGATGCCATAGTTAAGGAAGCAGTATTGAGCGTGTGCCTTCATAGTACAAACTAGCTGAGGCTGTCCTTCCATAAGGAGGAGGTCAAGTAGTCCATAGACACTTTATTTAAGGGGACCTGGTGGATGACTTCTTGAAGAAGCAACATGCGATTTCTGAAGACTTATCTGAACCTCCTTCATCTTTGTCTACCTCTTTTTCTTCTAGGCTTCTCCATCTCTTCAAAAAAGAAGCATCCTGTCAGATAGAAGAAGGCACTCTAACTCCCCATCTTACCCCAGCTGGGGGTGCCAGTCAAGTATCCCCAGAGGACAGTTTTAAAGCCCAACAGTGGTCCCATTGTCATAACCCTGGAGGTGATGCTTCCATGTGTGCAGGCCCTAATATTGAAAATAAACTGGGAAAAGCACACTCCGATAACATCTCAGAGGATCACCTTCATTTGTGCAGAACTGGATACTCCTCATTATCAGTTGCTTTTTTCCATGGGAGAACTTTTATTTTATTTTATTTAAATTTGTCGACCGGGAGTGTCCGACTGGACGTAGGTCCATTTTCAGTGGAGGCCCGGGGAGAAAAGCTCCACAGTAAAATAAACAGACAATAGTTACATTGGGTTACATAGCGATTAACAATTTAACATAGCAATTACTTACAACATATTTACAGATGAAGAACATAGTACTTTAGGCGGTCTTCACTCATTAAACCCGAGTTTGCCTCCAGGCATTGCTGCAGTTAACTCCTATTGTACCTCTAGTCGTAAAATACTGCTTGTTCATATTTACATTAATAATTCCAAAACCATGTTGCATACAAGGTATCAGAATATTTTTATCTTGAAACATGCATAATGGCAAACACAATTGTACTGATATTTGACCTCTGTCAATGAGTATTTGTTAGAACTGTAAGGTGATAACTTCATTTTTTAAAGGCTCAAACCACACCCACTGGGAGTTAAAGGTACAGACTAAAAAGAGCTGTACTGGATGGAATGCATTAAATTTGCAACTTAGATAAGGACACAAGAGACAGTTCAAGCTGAGACTCTCTCCTGCCTTTTGGGATTCATGGATGCCAGGATATTCTTGATGCCATTTGCATTCTTGAGGATGCAAGTGTTAAAGTGGACTGTGAGATCTCCTGGTGATGCTTCTGTCACTGGACCCTGGAATTGTAGACATTCTCCACCAAAGTTCAATTAACCTACCATTCTTGCGGTCAGCCCCCCTCCTCACAACAGTGCTGATATATGCTTCATTGGCAAGCTAAATACTTTACCTTGCTTTCTTTCTCCACAATAAATGGAAGGTAATTCCCACCCCTGGAGAAGGTTGTCACATCAAGCATTGTGAGGTCCAGTCAATTCTCCTAGCCCTGAAGGTTTTGGAGGACAAGCTGCTGCTGCCTCTTCTAATTCTGTCATACAATCATTCTGCTATATGGTTTATAAACAAGACTGGAGCAAGCATTTGTACCTCCTGTGTGTAAAAGCAGTGCACATATTGCATTAGACTTTAAAAAAATGGTTCAAGTCTGTCAGCATTTCACATTCTGATTGAAATGAATGTGCTGGCAGTCTTTGTGCCTCTCTTCGTGCCCTGTTGTGGTATTGTGGGTTCAGACTCACATTCAGAAGATCCAGGTAAAACATGAGGCCTTTCTGAAGCTTGACCTACTTGCCACTCCTCTAAATGTTTTTTTTTTTCTTCCTTTTTCTGCTTAGTGCAGTACAGATGCGTGGTGTTAGCAGTGAGAGCATTCTCCACCCTGTTGTATGGAGAATCCTGTACAGCATGCCTCCCTTCCTTTTCATGCCATGCTTCATCTCAAAATTCAAAGAAGAAAGGCCCAAACTTATTCTCTCCTCCAAGAAGGGCTTGTTTTCAGGCTTTCGGGTTCCAGAGACGTTCCCCATGTTTAGAGCAAGAGTCAACCACAGTTCTTGGTATTTGCAGTTGAGCCTATGATCCTGGCATATTTACGTGGCAGGGTGCTCTGAATTAATTTTCTTTGTGTGAAAAGGCATCTTTTAATGCACAAGTTAAATTACATCTGGTCCTTACATGTCTCTGCCTGCTATATTTTATGGGCTGCAGTTATTCCATAGCAACAGTTCATGCGTTAGCCATTTCTTTCTTTCTAAATGACCTTGTGGAGTTAGACTTTGACCCATCACCAAGTAGTTTCTCAGAGGGATTGTGTCTTTGCCAGCCTGTGAAAAACCCCGCTTTCCATGGGGTCAGAAATTTGTGATTGACAGATTTTGTAACTTTTGGGCTGCCTGTCTAGTCCAGTCTTTGAAGTACGTCTGTGCTCATGTGATTGTCCAGTTTCTCTGGTTCAGTAGTGTTTGTTTCTTGGAAAACCCTCCTGATGGGTGTCACCTTTTTTCATGGGATCTGAGAGCTGCAGGTCACCTTATTCATTTTTTAAATAGTTCAATCAGATAAGCATTTTTTTTAAAATAATGTTGTATAATAGCAATTTATTACTATCTCATTTTTATTACTCCCCTTGCACTTTTTCTTCTTGTGCTTATGTCTCAGTTTGTATTAGTTACTGGCAAATCTGTAACTCTTTTATGTATTGTATTATACGTTGGTTTGTGAGATTTTCTTCCTCGGCTTTTACTGAAAATGGGCCATGACTTAGACAATCCAGTGTAAGTAATGCGTAGGGAACCTTATCCTTCAGAAAGTAGTATGTCAGTACATTATAACTCAGTGTTCTGAACTTTTTCTTTTCTGTATGCTGAACTTTTCCCTTGCTTTTCTCTGGCTTCTTCCACCCTGGTAGTTGTACTTTTCAAAATTCTGTGCAGAAGTAGACTTACCAAGTAGTCACTCCTATTTATCTATGTAGATACAGATATATCTGTCTGTGTAACATATGCATCTGTGTCTGTGTGTGTGTATGTATATATATATATATATATATATATATATATCTATGTATGTATATATATATATATATATATATATATAGGGTTCCTATCAGCAGACCGAAGACTCATGTTTTCAAATGTGTCTTGGTCGTACTGACAAAACTGAAACTGCAAAATATCGAAGCGGCATGTAAGCAAATTATTTCCCTGGGAAAAAATTTGCTTGGCTGCTTCGGTACATTGCCGTTTTTGGCACTGTAGTGCTGTCTCGGAGTTGGTATATTTAAGTGGGGGGTGAAGCCCCACACTTAATCTCATGATTTCATGTGCTTACTTTTTGTTGGAACCGTGATTTTTTTTTTTCCCTTGGAAAAAAATCGCTGTTCTGACAGTTCGGTTTTGTAAGCTTTCACTTACATGGGGTTGATTAATCACCGTTCGCTTACTTAACCGTTCGGTGATCTAATATAGGCCATATATATATATATATATATATATATATATATATATATATATATATATATATATATATGTATGTATATATATTTATATATATATTATATATATTTCCTACCACTCCCCATGTACTTAGATGGCCCTTCCATTCAACAGCTGCTGCTGATGTTCTTTGTAAGTCAGACATTAAGCAATTATGTATATTTGTGCAATAAGAACAACTTCATATTCAGAAGCATACCCAGTGATTGGACTGATGTGCATGCATAGTTTTGTTTTAACGTGCTACTAACATTTCAAAAGTTAAGTACTGTAAAACTACCTATTTGTTGAAGACTATATTTCTGTGTGCACACACAAGCATGTGCATGTATGTGTGTAGCCTGAGTTGCAAACATTTATTGGGCTACAAAATTTAAGTAACTGCATGCAGCAAAAGGTAAAAAATTATAAACGGCACCAACCTATACTGAGAAGCAGTAACTACACAAAACTGACGTTTTGTGTCGTCGTCATCACATAGTTGAGGTAGCTATATGTATTATATTGGAAGCTATCCGTGAAGGCTAATGGCAGTGAGAAGAGATGGAAGCAAAATTAAGTTTTAGAATGCCATGGCATTACTTTAAAAAGATAAGACATGTCTTTAAATATTCTGACTACATAACAGCAATATTTCATGTTTGTGTATGGGTATTGCAGATTTGTGCACTGCCAGATGTGCACTTTTAATTAAATAAACTCTTGTAAACAATGTAGTTATCAAAACCTACATGTTCCTTTTAATACTTTGAAATGCACACTTGACATTTGTGGGACCTACTTAAAACTTCAGCATATATTATTTCATGCTGTCCACTGTCATTTCTTATGATGCACTGTAAGCAAAATTTCCAGTTTCCTTAATAAAAACACACCCCTGACATTTCTTTAATTTAAAGGTTTTACCAGGTTTACCTTTGAAACCACGAATCACAATGGTTCGAGTGCTCATATGAGCTACTCAAAACCACAAAATTGGACATGTCAGACCTTAATGTTCGAAAAACAGCAAATCGAAATGCAGATTCGCTGTTTTTCTAACATTAATGTCGAAAAAAAGTGTAAAGCAGGGGGCAAGCCCCCCCCCTGCACCCCCCCATGTGGGGGGCTGCACCACCCACACCACGCTACTTTATTGTTCTAACTCTGAGAGCATTCTACAATGGAGAAAGGAACCATTTCCCGATTCCCACTATAGTGCAATCCACCCCAGAATGTCGAATGTGCAATGAGCAAAACTCACTGTGCATTCGCTCATTGCACTTTCGAGCCTTTTTCCATTTGGCATTTGCAAACTTTGCAGACTGCCTTTCGGACGTTTGCGGTTCGCCCTTGTGCAATACGCACATGTAAAGGTAAACCTTTTACCATTATCTTTTGCATACCTTCAGGGTGAAGCTTTTTTAAAAAGAGTTATTGTGATCTGGATGATTGGCATTCTGCAGCAACAACACTTTTAGCACCAGTAGCTCTGTAGGTTAAAGATCTTTTGAACACTTGAGTAGACATGTTTACTGAAACTGCATTAATGTGCTTTAAACTGTAACAGAAGTTTATTGAATTCCTTTTTCTACGAATATGAGTCTTTCAAACCTCTTTTATTATTCCATAATGTTCTCTTCTAGAGACAGGAAGGAAAAGAGCAAGACAAAGCAGATAGAGGAATCACTTTAATCTATATATGAGAATAATGTTTCACAGAGAGTGGGTAGACAGGCAGGATCAGCTGCAGTTGCTGGAGTGGGTAAAGGCTAAGGCATTTGACGTCTTTAAAATGTCTGGCAAAATAGATGGGAGAAGGTGCAGCTGCATTACTTGTGCAGATTAGATCAGTCCCATCTCTTCCATCTCCTTCTGCCACCTTATTTATGCAATATTATGTAAGAGAAGTGATGCATATTTTGTGTGACACACCTAGTCTTTTGGATATTTAGAAAAGTTAAGTAACCTCTCTGTTTATAAAAACAGCAGTCCTCCACCTAATTGAAATACCATGGGCATTTTGAAAATGAAGTTTCCCAGTTCTCTGTCATTTGTTGAGTTTGTGGAAAATGTTTGACTGGAGTCTCGTACAAAGCATTTTTCTCTGGTTAGGAAAAACCCTGGAGTTGCCTTTCCTTATCACTTATCTTGCTACAGTAGTTTTATTTATTTTCTATCTTAAATACCTCATAAAAATCTCTCTCTGCTTTTGATTGGCATATCTCTCAACTGTCCAGATTTTTACCTCATATTTTTGGTCTATTTCTCATAAAATTGTGGGGTTTTTTTGCAAATCATTGAAGACTGATTGCAGAAAATAATGGTAGATATTTGAGTTTCAGATTTCGTAGTCCGCAGAAAATGTATGCTAATGTAAAACCTGTTAGTCTATCAACTTTCTAAGTTTGTAAGAGCAATATTTAAAAAGTATCCCTATTTTTTGGGCTATGTCCAGATTTCTTACTATAAGAGGTTGAGAGGTATGGTATGAAGCAATATTGCACTTGGACCTACCATGACATTTTTGTAAACGATAAAGGGGTCAAAGTCTGATTATTTGAAGAATATTTTCATATTTAATTTCCTGACCATGAATCGCATTTTACTACTTTTGGATGTAAGAATTTGGATAAAAGGTGTCTTGTTTGAACCAGAATTCACACCTGATTAAAAAAAAAAACACATTCACATGGATTGCACAGTTGAAGTTAATTAATTTCAGTCCCTTGCAAAGATGTAAAACGTGATACAGCATCAGAATATCTCGTAAATCGTTTTTTTTTTTGTTAAGACCATAATCTCTTGATCAATAAGAAACAGAGACAGAAAAAATGTTTAGAAAATAAAGTATAGTAAGTTGTGTTTAACAGCTTCATTTCATTATCTTTGCAGGATTTGACGAGTCTGGAACATATGTTAATAAATTGCTCCAAAGTGCTTCCACCCAATATCACTCAAGTTGATAGTGTTTCTCCAACCCAAGAAGCATACTATGATCCCAACCTGGTAAGATGTTGCTGAGTTAATAAGTAGTAATCTGGCAGCATATATAATATGTAGATACATTGTTCAAAACAATTCACTGTAATGAATATATACGTTTTGTTTGGTGGGGTTTTTTTTGTCATTTAGTGATGAGTTTTTTTACATGTATTCTGTCTTCTTTAGGACTGTTACCAAAATCTTGCCATAGAGTTACTTGTCCATAACTTTCTCCCTTGCATTCCTCTGGACGAGTATTTAAAACTTCACTGAAAGAAATCGGTCTTCATTGATGTATTTGTATTTTACTAAATGTGAGTTTTTTTGGAAGCCCAAATTCCTGTCATCAGTCAGTGAGCTTTTCCCCTCATCACATGTGCAGCACTGTGTGACATTCTCTTTTGTAATGATAAGAACTAACAGGGTGTGTACTAGAAAAGGTTAAGAATGACCAGCATTGATGAATGTTTTGTTATAGCTTGGGAAAGTTCTTTACACAGTAGATTCTTTGTGCTGGCTTAAAGGAGACGGTACATGTAAGCAAGTGAAGTCTGTCCTGTATGCCTTAGAAAATGGAGCTGAAGCAGGGATAGGCAGTGTTTTTGACAAGAATGCCAAAAATATTATGTCTGTAGTTACATTGTGTGTGTGTGTGTGTGTCTGTACGTACACAAAATCAAGTCCTAATAATCCATGTTAATTGGAACCAGCACGTGCTGTTAAATGGACAGTCTGCCATTGTCCATCACATCCACATGCCACCAGATACTCAAAAAGTAATCAACGCCTTGTTATTCTTTATTTACTAAAACATCATGCACTCTCATTGTAAAAGAAATGCTGATAGCACAGCAGTTTCTAAAGCAGCAGCAGTAGTAGCATATACATTATCAGCATACTTTATGTACTTAAGAGCTACTTCATATTTTCAAATTAGGCCAGTTGTTTAATTAAAAGATTTGCTGCAACTGGCAGATATTGGCATACATTGGTACCCTTCCTGTCATGATCATTGCTTGGCATTTTATAGTTACTTTTTTATATTTATAGGTTCATAGGCTCATACTAGGCTATCTGCCCTAGGGCATTTATAAGCCTAGCCAGAATGTGTTTGGCTTTCGCCACCCATTTTAAATTTATTTTGCTATTCCCTTTTTCGAGGTTAGTATACTGTGCCTTTGTCTAACAGTGACACAGAAGGGATACCCAGGGTAAACCTACGATCTCCCATCCACTCATCAAGATTCCTCTTGAAGAGAGTCAATGAGGGACTCTGCCTAACCTGGACTGGGATTTTATTCCAGAGTGAAGGGAGCCTCTGGGTTATGAATCTGTCCCTCCAGCATGTCCTATTTATTTCAGTGCTGAGGTTGAAGTCTCTCTAGCCCGTAGCTCGATGGGATTTGGATTTTCTGAGGTGCAGCATGTCCATTAATTCCGGGTTGGACATGGCTTTATACGTCAGGCACAGATCGCCTCTGAGCAGGCGGTATGCCACTGAGTAGAGCTGGAGTTTCTTTAACTGGGCAGCATATGGCATCTGTTTGACCCCTTTGATCCTCTTGGTGAGGTACTTTTGGGGTCTTTCCAGTTGCTGCAGGTGTCTGGTAAGGTACATCCCAAAAGGGGCATTGTACTCAATTATGGGCCTGATGAGGGATGAGTAAAGAGGCACGATGACCTCCCCTGATCTAGATGTGAATCCATTCATGATTAGGTGGGCTATATAAAATGTTTTTCTAACCACTTTGGCCACATGGTTGTCAAATGAGAGATTGCTATCAACTTGGGTCCCCAGGTCCCTAATTACTTCTTCTGTACTTAATGGATTACCACCTATGTGGTAATTTGTGGGCACTTTGTTTTTGCCAAAGGGGATGACTATACTGGCTCTGGCACCAGTTGTCTGTTTCTATGAGGCCCTTTTGGAGGATGCTTGTGTCGGCTGGAGAGTCGATTATGGCGCCCAGTTTGCAGTCATCTGCGAACTTGGTCAGCCACAGTCCTTCCGTGTTGGTCTGTACCTCCGAGAAATATATACCGAACAAGAGAGGTCCCAGGACTGAGCCTTGTGGGACACCACTTGTAACCTGTTTGGAGTCTGACATGGCTCCAGCAATTCTAACCATGTGGGTTCTGTCCTTGAGCCAGTTTGCAATCCATCTAGTGACATAGGGGGTTATATTTAAGCTGGTGAGCTTATCTATAATGCCCGAGTGGGGTATTGTATCGAAGGCTTTTGCGAGGTCCAGGTAGGCTGTGTGGACCACCTTCCCCTCGTCAATGGCCTTGGTGACTGTTTCAAAGAAATCAACCAGGTTTAAGAGGCAGGATCTGCCCTTATCAAAGCAGAACTGGGTAGGATCCAGTGTCTGTAGGTCCCCAATATCTTTATTTATGAGGTCCATGATGATCCTTTCCATAGCTTTGCAGACCAAGCTAGTCAGGCTTATGGGGCGATAGTTTCCAGGATCCGTTGAGGCACCACCTTTATGGAGAGGGACCACTGTTGCTGTACGCCACTCTTTGGGCACATATCCTGTAGTAAGGCTGAGATTGAACAGTAGTTTTATGTTTGGGTTTAGCTCTTCTTGGAGTTCATGTAGGACGCAGCCCGGGACACCGTCTGGTCCCATTGATGCTGTGTTTTTTGCTTTGGAGAGGGCGGCTCTTACCTGAGCATCTGAGATGTCAGGGGGGCAGCACGCTGCTGGGATAGATATTTGCCCTTTTGGTGGGGAGGGGGGGGGAGTTTGCGCTGAACCTGTCAGCTAGGATGTTGGCAATGTCTGTGGGTTCGGTGTATTTTTTGTCATTTTGGACTAATTCTGAGCATGTCTCTGAATTCCCACCCAGGTTCCTAACATAACTAAAGAAAGCCTTGTGATTATCCTTAGTATCCTGTGCAATTTTTCTCTCAAAGCTGGCCTTAGACAATTTTATG
Organism: Protopterus annectens; assembly: GCF_019279795.1. Taxonomy (NCBI): domain Eukaryota; kingdom Metazoa; phylum Chordata; order Ceratodontiformes; family Protopteridae; genus Protopterus; species Protopterus annectens. The sequence continues at coordinate 278,127,737 of NC_056745.1, forward strand.
AGTGCCCGTAGTTTTTTGCTAATACTGATCAGTGATGCCTTCCCTTTTTGGGATTTTGCTCTATCATTTAGTAGCTTCCTCCTTCTATTGTATAGTTTGTTTATGGCTGGGGTCCACCAGACAGGACGTCTGCCTTTGGAGGATTGGGTCTTGGTTTTATTTGGGATCGCATGATCCATGCATTCCTGAAGGTGTTCATAGAATGCGTTTATAAAGGATTCTGTGGTCTGGGCCGTATTTTCCACAGGCCCGAGGGCTCTGAAGGATTCCACCTCGGTTTTGAGGAGTGTGAAATTTGCTTTAGAGAAGTTTTTCACTGTGGTTTTCTGGGTAGGGGGTGGGGTCGAGATGTGAATATCCAGTGAGATTAGTTTATGGTCTGATCTTACCAGTGAGGGATACACTTCTGGTCTGGAGCATAGCGTCCCCATGTTGGTGATGATCAGGTCAAGTATGTTTTCCCCTCTTGTGGGAGTGGTAACAAGTTGTTCCATAGCATTTGAGTTTATAAATTCTAGGAACCTTTGGGCTAGGGTGTTGGAGCTAGAGTAATGTTCCCAGTCTATGTTTGGGTAGTTGAAGTCGCCCAATATAATGGTGTTTGGAGAGACCTTCATATTTTCCAGTGTTCTCAGGAAGGCCGTGGGGTTCCTGGGTTTGGGAGGGTGGTCTGTAGCAGGCTATAAACTGGAAGGCAGTTTTACCCACAGTTAGTTGCACATGGATAGTCTCTGATGCTTCGTGCTTTGCCACCAACCTGGAGGTGTGGGTATCTTTGATGAATATCGTTACTCCCCCTCCTTTTGTGGTTCGGTCCAAGTTTTGGGGCCGAAAAGCATGGTATGAGGTATAACCTGGTAGTGCTGGGGTGCTCTCGGGAGCCCTGAACCAGGTTTCTGTTACTGCACAGATATAGATGTTCTCCATGCTAAGGAGAGTTTCGAGTGCGTGCATTTTGAGGTTTAGACTTCTGGCGTTGAGTAGCATTACTCTTAGTTTCTTATCCCTTATGATATCTATGGAGGTGGGTTTGTCTTTTGAGCCTTGCCTAAAAAAGGCAGTATGGGGGTAGCAAGAGCCTTTGCCAATATCTGAAAGCCCAGGGGTGACAGGTGCAAGCCGTCCCTAGCGAAGCATCATGGCTTGTCGAGCATATCATCCCAAGCTGACAGGCATTGGATCCCCTTTGAATGACACCAGTACTTAAGCCAATTGTTGAAATTGATCATCTTGTCTTCATATTGTGGCATCATTCTTGGTGAGGGTAAGATGCTACTCAAGGTCAGGGTCATACCGGCCTGGACTACGAGAGCTCCTCTATGTCTCTTTTCATGTAGTCCAGGGAGGTACGTCTCAGGTCATTCACACCAGCATGGACAATGACTGAGTCATATTTGTACTTGCCTTGGAGTGACCTGAGTGCTTGTGTTATGTGGCGGATCCTAGCACCCGACAGGCTGCTCACCATGACCCTCTCCTTGTTCAGCCTGGTGAGTGGGACGTCAGTGTGCCTGATGATAGTCACCTATTACAAGTGTATCAGGTGTGTTGTTTAGTCTTAAGGGCTGTGACTGTTTGTCACACTGGCTTTGTGAGATATGTGTTGCACGTGTTTTGTTTTGGGGTAGCGGTTGCTTGGGTGTCTGCTTTGGAGGTCTCTGCTGCTTAGGCAGATATTTATTTAGAGCCTCCGAGTATGTTTTTATGTGATTATGTGTTTGGTTTGCTGCTGTTGTAGGTCTATGTGAGACTGGAATTGTAGTGAGTGTGGTTTCCTTCTCCTCCTGACTGGTTATGCCAGTACTGAGTTGAGAGAGCTTAGCCTCCAGCTTGGCTATATGGTTGCATCTCTCACATGTGTTGGAATTTGTTGGGAGGAGGAGAGGGTTGTCTGTGTACATGAGGCAGTTGTAACATTGCCTCAAGATTCCCAGATTCACCAGCTGGACCGGAGAGGAGATTGATAACTGACCTTTGGACATGCTAGAATAATATTGGGAATTCCTTTATAATTTGAAACAAGGGCCAGTGGGGAGTGAGGGTGTAGTGCTTTTAATTTTTAGTGCTGACTTATATAATTGCTTTAGTGAGCAAGTGCCAGGTAACTTAAGTGCAATGTGTTACAGGTAACTTAAATGCAAAAATGACAAACAGTAACTTTCTTTCAAGTGAAACAAGGAAATAAGTACAGTAAGCAATGCAGATATCACTAGTGATCCACAGAAGCGCTGATAAGCCGCGTATTAGGTGGAATTAGCATTCCAGGGAAATAACAAGCAAACAAACAACAAGCATATAAACAAAGCTAGATTCAGCAGACCTGGATCTAGTCTATGCTACAGCAAACAAGGCGTACCAATTTCAGTAAGATACAGTTCAAATATTCAGCACTATAAACCTTTAACCAGAAATTCCCAGCTCAGAAGGGCAGAGTCTAGCCTCTTCTCCCACAAGAGTGCAGACCACGAACCTTCTTAATGTAAAATAACTGGCCTGAAGCCCAAGTGCTTAAACCAGAACTAATACACTTTAAGAATAACAGACACTGGGCTCTCAATCAGCAGTTCCCAACTTAGAAGGATGAAAGCTACCTGTCCTGCCACCACAGTGCATGACACAAACCTTCCTAATGTAAAACAACTGGTCTGAAGCCCAAGTGCTTAATCCAAAAGACTTAGAATGATAGCTACACTTTAATCAAGTTACTACCAAGCAGTAATAAATACAGTTGAATACTTTAGAGAATGCCTGGATTAGTGCTCAAGTTACACAAACAAAGCTAGATCCAGCAGGCCCAAATCCAGTCTATGCCACAGCAAACAAGACGCACCAACTTCAGTAAGAAGCAGTTCAGATATGCATGCACTATAAGCCTTTAACCAGAAATTCCCAGCTCAGAAGGGCAGAGTCCAGCCTCTCCTCCCACAAGAGTGCAAACCACGAACCTTCTTAATGTAAAATAACTGGCCTGAAAGCCCAAGTGCTTAAACCAGAATGAATACACTTTTAGAATAACAGACACTGAGCCCTCAATCAGCAGTTCCCAACCTAGAAGGATGTAAGCTACCTGTTCTGCCACTACAGTGCAGACCACAAACCCTCTCTGTGCAAAACAACTGGTCCGAAGCCCAAGTGTTTAAACCAAAAGGCTTAGAATGAGTTACACCAAGCAGTGATAAATACAATTGAGTACTTTTAAGATGATGCAAAAGTAAAATAAAGTAGGTAGAAACACAAGTACAGTAAAAGCAGATTAATTTTTTTTTTTTCTGAACAAGTGCTGAGATCAAAGAAACAGATTTGAGTACTGAAACTAGAAAACTGGCTAGTTATAAGAAAAAAAAACTAAGCTAGAAGGCTTCCCTCCAACACAGAAGGGCTTAGGGGCTCAGAAGCCTACAAGTAGTCTATACCACTTAACAGGAAAGGCAGGAAACAAGCTTACATTTTTTTTCTGTTTCCCAGATGCTCTCTTTGTACACAGTAGGAGTGCCTGAAATCAGAATATGATCTCACTGCACTCAGTTGAGTGAGCAAATGAGATGGGCCCAGAAGGAGTATCCAAACATAAATTTACAAGAGAGGCGGGCAGTTTCAAGGCCACTAAGATTAACACCAAAACAAAAACAGGGAGGGTGGGTGGAACTAACTGAAGAGCAGAGTCAAAACTTCCAGTTCAGTTAATACTCCTGCAACACAGTTAAAATCAATTTAAATACTGTATTTTTTGAAAAAAAAGTGCAGATAAAGGTACTTCTCTTATACTTCCAGTTGAATACAGCTAGTTCTTAGCCGGCCAAAGCTGAGGTTTTTAAGCAGAAAATATTTCACACTGTACCACTTTAATAGGCAAGGACAGGAAAGCAAAGAATGTGGCTTCCCCCACACCTGTAATTACTAGCAAATAATAAAATTCAGCAAACACTGACTAACTTCCAGTTCAGTTAATATTCCTGCATCACAGTTAAAATCAATTTAAATACTGTATTTTTGGGAAAAAAAAGTGCAGATAAAGGTACTTAAATTCTCTTATACGTCCAGTTGAATACAGCTAGTTCTTAGCCGGCCAAAGCTGAGGTTTTTATGTGTAAGTATACTGATTTCTGTATTCACTCTAAACATTCTTTAAGAGCCTGTGATTGTTTAGGCCACTACATAATAGTGTATTTTGCCTTTTCAGTGGAACAAGAAAGTTTTCTGTAAAGTACCATATTTAACGTTACTTTAAGCGATCTTCTGATTGCCGCTGTGCTTTGCTATTGCAGTATAAGATCGCAAACTTCACCTTATGGCAGGCTTACATTTGCACTTTTATTTTACATTTTACCTGTGTACTGATCCATTCCATGCCTTCAGACTGAAACTTATTAAATGCTTTGATGTATTATTAAAAAGCTTTAATATGATCTGGATGATTGCCCGCTTGTTCCAACAGTGCCTTTTGCATTGGCAGCTTCATAGGCTAATTCTTGGCTGTTTATCCAGAGGAGCATTAGAAGCCTAGCCATAGTATCCCAGATCTTGGGTACCTATTGACGTGACTAATTTATATCTAGTTTCAAGCCCTTTCAATGAGGCTTGAGGGGCCGGATAGGGTGTGTTTGCAATTACCCAGCCATTCATCCATGCTATGCTTAGAGGGTCATAGAGTTTCTTTGATTTATAGCCAAAGGAAGCCTATTCCATAAAAGAGGGATTCTCTGGGATGTATGTGTCTCTCGCTAGCCAGTCCTGTTAATGTTTTGGTGGAAGTCGGGATCTCTTGAGTGCTTGTTTAGGGTGGTGTTAGTTTTGCTGATGTGCAGGAAGTCGCATAGGACTGGATTCTTCAAGGGTCTGTAGGCTAAACAGAGATCATCTTTCAAGAGTCTGTAGGAAACTGAAAGAGAGCTTTAAAGACGTCTAGGTAGCTCATGGAAGAGATGCCCTTAATGAGGAAGCACTGCACTTTCTCAAGATGTATCTCATACTCAGACAAGAACATACCAATTAGGCCATTGTACTGTTATTATAGACTTGATAAGGGAGGATTAGAGAAGGATAAATTCCTTAGATCCAGAGGAAGTACCCTTGACTATTAGTCTGCATAGGTAAAAGAATTTAGTAACATTATACCCTATGCTCAAAGGATAGTTCATTGCTAATGAAAGTGCCCAAGTCCCTAATGGCCAAGACAGTTTTTGTGGGTCAGCTGTGTGGTAGGTACATGGGTACCCAGTTTTGCTAAAGGTTACAGTGCTACATTTCCCTGCATTTAATTTTAGGCCGTGGCCCAGACAGTATTTATTGGTGTCTGTTGGTCCCAATTTAAGAAGCTGGAAGTCAGATGATGAGTTAATGATTGCTCCAATATGCAGACATGGTCAGCCAAAGGCCCTTGATGTTAGACTTGACATAAGATAAGTAAAAACCAAAGAGAAGTGGTCCTAGGGATGCACCCTGGAGCATGTCTTTCACATTAATAGATTTTTAGCCAGTTTGCTGTCCTGTGAGTAACACAGGAGTTTACATTTATTTTGATTAGCTAATTCATAATGCCAGAATGCGAGATGGTATCAGAGGCCATGGCCAGCTCCAGGTAGGCAGTGTGAACTGATTTGCCAGAGTCCAATGCATCGGTGACATGTTCAGGGAAGCCCACTAGGTTCCAGAGGCTGGGACAAGGACTAGCAGACTGTTGATGTTGTGTCGTTATTAATAAGTTCCATAAATATGCATTCTATTGCTTTACAGGTAAGGCTAGTGAGGTTTCTAGGTCTATAGTTTCCTGGATCAGTAGTAGATCTCCCCTTGTAAGGGCAGAATGACTACCACAGTTCTCTATTCCTCTGACACAAATCCAGTGGGAGAGGCTGAGGATGAGTAGGCTGTATAGTGCATCTATCAGACAGTGCCTGGTGCTTTCAAGACGACAGCATGGTATGTTATCAGGATCCAAGGCGCTAGTATTTTTGACCTTTGAGAGGGCATTGAGGACTTGCTTGAAGGAGATCATAGGAAAGGGGGTATGAGTGTGCTAATAAGCAGGAGAAGTTAAAGGGCTAAAGGGGAATAAAGTTAGAGCTGAATTTGTTCACTAGCATGTTTGTTGTGTCCTCAGAGGACTAGAAAGTTTGGCTGCTGTTATGTACTAGCTCTGAAAATTCTGGGAAGTATAAGGATTCTGACATAGCTAAAGAAGGCTTTCTGAATTTGTCCTTAGCAGAGGTAGCAATTCTCAATTCATTCTTTTGGAAGATGTGATTTTGTTTGAGTTCTTTGTTAATCCTTTTGAGTTCATCTCTAGATGATGTGGCATTAAGTTTGCTTTTGTGGCTTTTGAGTTTTTTTTCCTTTTGTTGTATAACTTGTTTATACTAGGGTTCCACCATAGGAATCTATTCCTGAATTTTGCATTATGTTAAGTCTTATGGGGACAGGTGCCTCGATGCATACTTTGTGACTGGCAGAAAAATTGTCCACACAATGTGGTAGCATGCAAAATGGAGTCATCAAGGTGAGGAGAGTGTTTAAATTTCATCAAGTCATTTTAGCTGGATTAGGTTTGCCGTAGAGTAGTCTCTAAAGGCAGAAGGATTTTGTGGTAAGTTAGGTTTTACCCTAACAGTGTGTTATAGAGCAGTACTCAGATTTTATCAGTGATGTGATATCTGTAAGTGTTGACCATAGGATGGCAATGCTGGTGAGAATCAGGTCCAATATTTTTGAACGTGCAAAATCTCAAAAAATAAATGCAATAAAGAAAAAACAAAGAAGTCACAAGAAATGAGTTCCACCAGTTTAATCCATCCTGGTACCTCGGCTTATCGCCTTCAAGGGATACTCAATTCAAAACTCTTACACATTAAATGTTATTGGCGGGGGTACTGAAGAGAATGGGATGAGGTAACCTCCGGAAAATAATAGTTATGTCCTTACCATAACGTTCCATGTGGAGTGTTTGTCTCGCCTTTGTTCTTACACCTGGGTTCGGAGCCGATCCTCGGCTCCGTGTCGGCCGCTTGGCAAAGCTCTGCATCGAGAAGAAGCTTGAGAACAAACTATCTCCCACAATCCCCCTCTGCCTTTACCTCAGATCTAGTTTGCAAGCAAACCAGAAGTCAACGGAAGAGAATATAACACATTCATGCAAAAAAACATAGCTGAAACACAGCCGCAACAACTGAACAAAGGCAGAAGCAGGAGAACCAAACCAGACACCTAAACTGGACGTTCTTCCTGAGGGTGGGAGGGTGGGAATGTAAGAACAAAGGCGAGATGAACACTCCACATGGAACGTTATGGTAAGGACATAACTTCTATATGTGAGAGTGTTCAATCTTGCCGTTTGTTCTTACACCTGGGTAGCGTCCCTAGCTCCATGTTCCTGAGGAACTCACGGGAGAACGTTCCTGAGCACAGTGGAACCAAAGGTTGCCCTGTCCCTGGAAATCCTATAACTTATTGGAATGGTTCTTGAAAAAAGTGGGGAGCTCAATGGACTGATTAATATTATTAGCGGAGCAAACTTTGGGAGGAAAGGATGGATTAGTGCGAAGAGATACTCTATCAGGGTGAAAGATCAAATATGGGTGTTTAACGGAAAGAGCTTGAAGTTCCGATACCCGTCTGGCCGATGTGATAGCTACCAGAAAAAGGGTTTTCCATGACAAAAACTTCAAAGGACAAGAAGATGCTGGTTCAAAGGGTGGTAGCATTAGCTGTGATAATAGAAGGTTCAAATTCCAAGGTGATGTAGGAATTCTAACTGGTGACCTAATATGGAAAGATCCTTTTAGAAAGGCCTTACAAAGTTTATGAGCCATAATAGGAACCCCATTTTCTCCTACATGAAAGTTTGAAATGGCAGCAAGTTGCACTCTCAAAGTGGCAGGAGAAGCTCCTTGGTGGAAAAGTTCGGCTAAAAACTCCAAGACTCTGTTAAGAGGGGCTATTACGGGATCCAATTGTTGTGAAGTTGCCCAGTGTACAAAACACCTCCATTTACTAGTGTAAATCTTTGTAGTGGAAGCTTTATGAGAAGCCACCAGAATATTTTGAACTGCAGGGGAAAGAAGATCAGACCTGGCTAACAAGGGAAGCGGAGCAGCCAAGCTGCTAGTCTGAGGAAGAGTAGTGATGGGTGGGGAACCCCTGACGAGTGGGTCAGCAGATCCGGCTCCGGGTCCAGGATCCAGGGTTCCCGAATTCGGTGTGCTAGAAGAAAGGGAAACCAAATTTGACGAGGCCAGAATGGGGCAATGAGGATTATTGTCCTTTGCAGGTTGCTGGCTTTCTGTAGAAATTTTGCAATCAGGGGAATAGGAGGAAAGGCGTACAGGAGACCCGGGGGCCAATCGTGAACCAGAGCGTCCCTGGGGACTTCCCCTGGAGGGGGTAATAGGGCAAAATAGCTTCTGCATTTGGCGTTCATTGGAGACGCAAACAGATCGCAGCAAGGCTGGCCTCACTTGTGAAAAATTTCCTTCGCAATTGATTGTTTGAGGGTTTGAGGGACCACTCGTGAGGTAACAGGATGGCTCTGCTCAACCTGTCCGCTATGACGTTGGATAACCCCGGGATGTGCGTTGCTATCAGAAAGCGACCCGTGGACTCTGCCCATTGCCAGATTCTCATGGCCTCTCTGCATAGTTGATAAGACTTGGTTCCCCCTTGTTTGTTTATGTACCAGACTACGGACATGTTGTCCGACTGAACTGCAATGGTCCCTAGAGGAAGAAGGGGAGAAAAGTGTTGCAACTCTAGAAACACTGCCCTCATCTCTAGAACATTGATGTGCAGATTGTACTCCAATTTGGTCCATTTGCCTTGGACTGTCTGTCCCTGAAAGATGCCCCCTCACCCTATCAGGGAAGCGTCCGTGGTCACCGTAGCTGTTGGCGTGGGTAGTACAAATGGTCTTCCGCTGGAGAGATTGCAAGTCTGAAGCCACCAAGACAGGTGCAATTTGCAGATGTTCGTGATATGAATTTCGTGTGTCAGGGGTAACTGTTGGAACGACCATTGTGCAAACAGTAGCCATTGAAGAACTCTCATGTGCAGTCTTCCCAAGGGTACCGCAATGAGGGAAGCTGCCATGAGACCCAAAACCTTCAGAACCAATTTTGCTGGGGATTTTTTTGGTAATAGGAGAAGAGATATGTGGTTTTGTAGGGAGGCTATTCTTTCTGGAGGAAGTCTCAGGATTAAGCAACGCGTATCCAATTCTGATCCTATGAATGAGATATGCTGTGATGGCTGTAATAAAGATTTTTCGAAATTTACGGAAATTCCGAGATGAACACCGAGTTGCAGTGTGTAATCCCTGGCCTGAATCAGTCGACGCTCGGTGGTGGCAGAAAGGAGCCAGTCGTCCAGATACGGAAACACCTGGAATCCCAGGCGTCTCAAGTGAGACGCTACCACTGCCATACATTTGGTGAAAACCCTGGGGGCTGAGGTCAGACCAAAGGGCAGGGCTCGAAATTGAAAGCGACTGGCTCCCAGCCGGAAGCGCAAGTGATCCCTGGACACCCTGGCCATTTTGATGTGGTAGTACGCGTCCTTTAGATCTATTGAGCACATCCAGTCATCCTTCTGTAAGAATGGAAGGATCGATTGAAGCGTGACCATCCGGAACTTTTCTTTCTTGATGAAGGTATTGAGTTTGCTTAGGTCCAGAATTGGCCTCCAGTCCCCTGTCTTTTGGAACTAAAAGAACCTTGAGTAAGTTCCGAATCCTCTTTGGTCCGCTGGGACTGGTTGGATGACTCTTTTTTCTAGCAGCTTTGAAATTTCTATAGCTGCAGGGCCTCGCAGATGGGGCGGTACATCTGGGAGTCTTTTCTGCGGAATAGGGGGTAATAGGAAAGGAATTCTGTAACCTCTGGTAACAATGCTTTTTACCCAATTGTCCGATGTAAGACTTTGCCAGGCCTGAGGGTATAAAGCTAAGCGACCCCCGACTGCCTCCAGAGCAGGACAGTCGGGCCTCCTCTCAGGAGTGCTGGAAAGGTTTCCCGGGGAGTGTATCCCTGTCACCTTGGTTTTGCGGACCCCCTCTGCCGCCAGGGCGACGTCTTCCACCTCTTCCCCCTCCTCTGCCTCTAGAGGAGGCATCACCCTGTGTGCCTGGGAAAGAGCCTTGGGGTTTTCGAAACCACATTTTTCCACCACGTTGCCCTTTGGGGTACGGTCTGGATGGGATGGAAAAACGGACTCCAACAGCAGACAGAGTCTTTCCCTCTTGCTCACACCAGGTAAGGGTCTCCTTTACTTTTGGGCCAAAGAGAGTGGCACCATCAAATGGGGCGTTAGTAAAGGAAGACTTGAAGGCTTCCGCAAAGGAACATAAGCGCATCCAGGATTGTCTACGAAGAGCAATCGCTGAAGCCGCAGCCCTACTCGATCCTTCGGCTGCGTATGAGATCAGCCTCATGGACGAGTTCGCAATAGAAGTAAGGGTATTGAGTTGCGCTGTAACTTTCTCCGAGACAGCAGCATCTGTAGTACCCTGGAGGGTATCTCCCAACTCTTTGACTAGATCCCTCTGTAACCGTGTGAAATGGGTCAAATGCGCTTCCCATACCTGTCCACAGTCCTAGAATCTCTGTTAGGCAGATGGACAGATGAGGAAGATTCAGACATCTCCTTTTTCGTGGCAGCTGCCACCACCATAGCGTCCACTGGAACTCCCTTTGTGAGATGAGCCTTGTCTTGTGGGGCAGTAATATATTTATTAGGCTTTCTAGGGACTGGCTCCACCGTGTCAGGTGTCTCCCACGCCCTTCGAGCAATCAATTCCATCAACTCATCGAAGGGCGGAGTGACCCAGGAGGAGGAAGGGCGAGCACCGAATGCCTTCAGCAAGACTGACTCATCCTCAGAAGGGGGTAGGGCTTGCCAATCACCTCTCTGTTTTAGGATCTCCAGGATGTCAGAAAAGGAGACATCCTCTGAGAGTGATTTTGGGGACCCTTCTGACTCATCTAAGTCAGTGTCCGATGTCAAGGATTCTTGTGGGGAATCCAAGTGTCTCCTCTTACACAATCTTTTCCTCGGAACTTCTTCGGGGGGAGCATCCGATGAAGCCTCCAAGGAAGAGGGGGCACCCTCTGGGGGTGGCTGAGACACTGGTGCTCGACGCTTAGATGTAGCCGTGGGTGCAGAGGAGGATAACGGACCCTTATGGGAAGGAGAAGCTGTTTCTGCTGAGGTGGTTGTCTGAGTCGACAAAGCCTTCCTCATGAGGTCGAAGGCCCCCGGGTCCCGAGTCGAGGTATCCCTCGGTTCCGAAAAAACTGAGGAATCCCCGAGACAGGAAGCGATGGCATAGACCCCGAGGACGGAGCCGAGTCGATCCGAGCCGAGGCTCCGAGAGGGAGAGTCGGAACCGAAACGTCGGTCCAACTCTCAGTCCCAGATCCAAGGATGGAGCTTCGGCTCCACAACTCCGGTACCGGGTCCATCGGAGTCGAGGTGAATGGTGCCGACCGAGAAAAAGACGGTTCCGGCACCGAGGGCTCCACAATAATCAGATCAGCCTCTCCCGGCTCCGAAGACTGGATAGGCCTCGGAGGAGGAACAGATGGAGATAAGGGAAGGCCTTCGAGTCTCGACACCAACTGGGAGGAGACAGAGATGAGTTTGGACAAGGCCGTATTCTCCATCAATTTCTGCACCACGCGGTCTACATCGGTGTCGGAGAGGGGCCTAGAAGAACGCGTTGAAGGAATTGAAGATGGAGCCGACCTCAAAAGCACAGGAGGAGGAAGCTCCGTCACCGGTTCCAAGACTCGAGGCTCGGTAACTGACAAAAGTTCAACACTCGGCCCCGAGGTCTGTGGAACCGGTGAGCGAACTTTAAATGAAGAGCTCGGAGCTAATGACATTGGTTCCGACGTCTTCGATTCCTTCGAGGATTTAGATGTCTGGTCTGATGCATCCAGAGCCTCTTGGAATGCAGGCTTCAAAAGGCCTCTATCCATAAGTTTCCTGCGCCTATCTGTCATGACCCTTCCACTGAAAGAATGACAGATGGAGCAGTCTTCTTGCAGATGGAGAGGGTCAAGACAGTAGACGCAGGAACTATGATTATCTGTGACAGACATTTTCTGTCCACATTGGCACCGTTTGAAGCCTGACTTAGCTTTCTCAGACATGTTAAAATTACAGTCAAATACAAAATTTTTAACAGTGTAATAGCCAGTTAAAATGTCAAATCCAGTAATAAGTCAAATCCGGTAGTTAAGGTCAATCCAGTTAAAGTCAAATCCTGTGTATAAGTTAAAGGGTGGGGTAGGCCCCGAGGGAACTAACTTTAAATAAGTATATAAAATTTATATACGCACTAGAGAAACCCTCGACACACTACACACAACAACTTTAAGAAAGAAAGAAGAAGAAATTTTATCCAAAAAATATATCAGATAAAACAATCTTAGCTTTGAGGTGGTCCGGGCTCATCAAAAATGATGCGAACGTTGCAGCGGCAAACTAGATCTGAGGTAAAGGCAGAGGGGGATTGTGGGAGATAGGTTGGTCTTGAGCTTCTTCTCGATGCAGAGCTTTGCCAAGCGGCCAACACGGAGCCGAGGATCGGCTCTGAACCCAGGTGTAAGAACAAACGGTGAGATTGAACACTCTCACATCTATCCTTAGTACACATCGGTCCTGGGTGATGCTCTCCCAGGCTTCCGGGTATAAGGAAATTCGACCTCTGACTGGCTCCGGATAAGCGCAGTTGGCCACACCCTCAGGAATAAGAGTATGGAGAGCCACAGAAGGAGTCGCGGTCTCCCGAATTGCGGGGGCCCCCTCTGCCTCTGGAGCGAAGTCTCCCTGAGTAACCCCCCTCCCCTGCCTCTGTAGGGGGGGTTCACCTTGTGCGGCAGGAAAAAACCTCTGTGATTTCTTGAACCACATCTCCTCCCCTGCTGGGCCTTGGGATAAGGCCTAGAAGGAAGGGAAAAATGGACTCCTACAGCAGACAGGGTCTTTCCCTCTTGCTCGCACCTGGTGAGGGTGTCTTTCACTTTGGTCCCAAACAAGGAGGAACCGTCAAATGGGGCGTCAGTGAAGGAAGACCTGATGGCCTCCGCGAAGTGACACAGGCGCAGCCAGGCTTGCCTTCTAAGGGTGACCCCTGAGCTCGCCGCCCTACTCACTCCCTTGGCCGCATACGAGATGAGCCACATGGACAAGTTAGCGATGGAGTTGAGGGTAGAAACCTGTGCATTAACCGTCTGAGCCACTGCCTCAGGTATGTTACCCGCAAGAGTATCTCCCAGTTCTTTGAGGAGATTTCTCTGGAGCCGAGTGAAGTGAGATAAATAATTCAGCGACTGTAAAGTGAAGGTTGCTGAAGATAGGATATGCTTCCCGTACCGGTCCATGGTCCTAGACTCCTTGTTAGGAGGATGGACCGATAAAGACTCTGCAACTTCCTTCTGGGTTGCTGCCGCCACCACCATGGCATCTACCGGGACTCCTTTTGATAGAAACTCTTTTCCCTGGGGTGCGGACAGGAATTTTTTGGGACGCCTGGGCACAGGCTTCACAGAATCAGGGTTTTCCCACACTCTTCGACAAATGAGGTCAAGAAGTTCGTCGAAGGGTGGAGACACCCAGGAGGTGGAAGATTGAGCGCCAAAAGCCTCAAGGAATACTGACTCCTCCTCGGAAGGAGTTTTGGACGGCCAGCCTCCTCTTTGTTTCAATATCTCCAGGATATCGGAGAAGGAAACATCATCAGACGAAGACTTGGGGGACCCTTCCGATTCCTCGAGGTCAGTATCGGAGGTGAGAGACTCATCCTGGGGGTCTGTGTGCTTCCTGTTACACAATTTCTTTCTAGGAGGCTCCTCAGGCACGGACTCTGGGAGACCCTCAAAAAGTTGGGGACCACTAGTGGGGGTATCCTTAGGGCCTGGCGCGCAACTTTCCATGGATAGGAGAGTGTCAGAGGCTCTTGCCGGGGTGGTGGGGGACGGAATGACCGACCCGGGTGATGTAGCTGATGATCTTGCCAGCGTGCAGGCCCCCCCCCCCCGAGTCCAAGGACCGATCGGCTTCCGAGGCCACGACCGGGACCGGGGTCCCCCAAGCCGATGCACCGAGTGGGCGACTCGGAACCGACAGCTGTCCCGAAGTATCCCCCTCGGGCCCGACCGAAGAGACTAGAGTCCCGAACCCTGTGGATGGAACCGACATGGTCGGAGCCGATGTCTGCACCGATAGACCCAAAGGGGGTATCGTAGCCGGCGCAGGAACATCACTTGGAGCGGAGCATACCGGCTCTGACAACAAGGATGTGCTCGGAGGAGGAATCATCGAAACGGTCATAGAAACTGGCTCCGGAGCCGAGTGGGTCAGAGCCGAGAAAAATTTGGCCAACACCAACGACTGCAGGAGCCTCTGCACTTACCCTATCAACATCCAAATCAGAAAACCTGGAGGATTTGGAGGAGAGCGATGGAGATTGGGATCTCTTGTCCGGTGAACCATGCCTGACACTGGGCGACCGGCTCCGAATGGGCTCAAGAATAATGGGAGCCAACGCCAATTCAGTTAACACTGATACCTCCTGTGGCCCCGAGGACAGTTGAGCTGAGGAGGTAGAATCCAAAACAGTAATCTTCTCCGGAGGCTCCAAAATGGCAGATGGAGCCGGAGACCTTTTCTTAGACTTGGAAGCTTTAGACTTAGACTGAGTACTAGAAGCCGAATCTATAGCTTCCTCGAATGACGGTTTCAAAAGTCCCTTTAATATTAATTTGTTTTTTCTCTCCTAGAGCACCCTAGGACTGAACGTGTGGCAAAAGCTACACGACTCCTGTAAATGGATGGCTCCTAGGCAGTAGACGCACACAGAGTGTCCATCCGTGATGGACATTTTATGTCCGCATTTGGAACATTTCTTAAAGCCAGAAGGCTTATGTTCCTTCTGATCTTTGGACATTTTATAATTAACGTTAGTGAAACACCTAGATGCAACTTACAAAAAAGGGTGGGAAACACCACACAATTTAGAACACCAGAAAAAACACTGTACTAAGCACACGGACTAGGTCCTCTAACTAAAATGGGCCTAGCCCGCTGGAACAGTTAGGGATACAAAAACAACTAACACTCTCAAGCACTGAAAACACACACACAAATTTAACGATCAGCAACAAGAATAGCTATTAAAATAGCTTTTGGGTCTGAACTAACAACTTTCTCAAAGAGAAATAGCAAAAAAGAGGGTACTTAGCCACAGCCAAGCGAGACGACGTCCGAGCTACACAAGCGGCAAACGAGATCTGGGGATATGGAGCAGTGCACCATGGGATACCCTCTTAGCCCAGCCAATGAGAGACTTTGAGCTAGTAAAAATCGGCCGAGTCAGAGAATGTAGGTGAGATAGGACTACATAACACGATAAGTTGTCTGAACTCTAAATACTTGTCTGGAGTCACAGCATCTGATTTTATAGTTATGGGCTTTTCAGTGTCTTTCCAGGGATATATTACACTGATAAGAGTGAAATATGCTGAAGTGTTAATGTAGCTTCACCTTCAGCAGTAAAAGGCCTGTGAGTGGGGGTGGGGATATCCTTCTAGCAAATTCAACACTACAAAACAATGCACACTAGACTTAAATTAAGTTATTTGCATATTGCCTTGCATAGATTTGATTTTATTTGTTGCGTGTGAACTTTTTGCCAACTGCAGGTGAAATTCAGCTGTGCAAGTTCTTTAGGTACTGTGAAATGATAATTCTGACTACTGCTGCTGCTGAAGGTATATGTGCTTGTTTCACTGGGAGGGGGAGAGAGAGAGAAAGTTAAGGATTTCTTGATGGTTGAACTAGTTAGCTATTTGTCTATACTCATACACCTTAAGTAATGTTTGCCAAACAAGAGTAGTGCACTATATTTCAGTTTTGCATTTCAGCTTTCTAACCTTTAAACAGGACAATAAGCATAAAGGAGATATTTGTAGGTATGCAAGTTTGGGATTACTAAAAAAAATGGTGGCTTCCACAGTATAGAAGGACAGAAAGAAAAATAAACTAAACTAACAGGAGATGTGTGTATGCATGCAAGTGTGGGGTTACTGAGATGTAGGTTTACAGATTTATCCAACAGTATATCCATTTTGAAGTTGCTTGATTAGAGGCTTAAGGCAGTTGTGAGCATAGTTAGGCTTATAGCATGTGCATCATTCACAGAGGTATTTGTTGCCAACTAAAGGGGGTTTATTATGGCTTTCTTGCCTGTTTCTGTAAAGATGCTAAAAGTCACTAAGATGCATCTTTGGTAAGTCTGTATTTTTTTAAGGATGATTACACCACAGCTGTTGCCAGGAGTAATTTTTCCTCACACAGTACAATCCAGTAAGCAAAACACCTCCATCAAGAATACAAGATTTTAGTTATGATTCACATTTTAACACCATTTACTGTATTGTTGGTTTCACCATTCTCTTGTTCGGTTGTTTTGCTGTTACGTTCATTGTCCTAAGTTGTGAAAAGATAGTAGCTCCTCCCACTTTAGCACAAATGGGAAAGCATAGATTTCCTTAATTCATTTTTACGCTGTCTTAAAGTATAGTATAGCATGACACACGAAGACCAGAAACAAGTCCTTCCCTCATGATCTTACCGCCATGATGCAACTGATTTAAACTCCACAACAGTCCTTCAGGAACCAAAGTGAAGAAAACTGGTGGAGGCAGGGCTGCATGGAATTTGACCCTACTGTAAAGACAACAAAAAATATGTACATAGTTTGGATGAGAGAGGCGTTGACATTGTTGGTTGTGTAGATGAGAATTCCACTGCTGACCTCTCCTCCGTAGAGCTTTAATTGTTAGAAGTAATACAATAATGTAATGCATCCTAGCTTGGGCAGGAGTTATCGTAACAGATATCCTGTAGTAGCACCTTAGTTAAATAAATTGTGTATACTGAATGTAAAATCAGTTCAATACCTGCAACTATTACCACAAAAAATGGTGTATCAAAACCTGTGTATATAGTGTTTTGACTCTCAATTATTTCCTGCATTTGTACTTCAACTAATACTAATGTGCTGGTGTGTCTTTATTTAATTCTAGCCTCCTGTGACAAAAGGTTTGGTGCTCAACTGTAAACCAGTAACTGACGCCATACGCAAAGCATACAAAGACAAAAACAAATACAGGTAAGTCATATTTTTTTATTTGCCAGTACTGTTAAGTGTTTGTTTTCTACTTGATTCTGCCTTGACACTGCACTTAGGTTAATATTATTATATAAAAGGCAACATTTTTTTTATCTTTTTTTTAGACTTTGTCAGTAGTTTGAGTAAAAGTAACTTAAAATGCAAAGGAAACCCATGCTTTAATTGCAAGCAAACAAGTTGCAAGCGCGCATTGTATTTTATTGCGTATGGCAAAGTTATTAAAAAGTAACTTCACTCTTGGAAACTCATTGATAATTTTACTGCTCTGTGAAACATCCAGTCTTGGTGCTTTGAAATATATGCTAGTTGGCAAAGTATCACTTGCATTATTGTTTTTGGTGCTTATTTGGCATCATCAGATGCAGCTCTGCTGTTAATATTATGTATTTAGGATAGTTTTATTATGTATTTAGGATAGTTTATTAGGCTAAGTGTATCACAGTAGTGGTACAACAGCATTGTGATTTCAGACTTTAGAAATGGAGTTTTCTCACATACAACAAACTTTTTAAGCAAAGTTTAACAACTCATTGAAATATTTTTATAAAGATTTTCAGGCAATTTAACAGCACTACAAAATAATAAAAAAAAAACTGGGATGACAATATATATATTAGAATTTCAAGTGGAATTAACTCAACGCTTCACTTTTGGGTTTCATTATGCATCAGCAAAGTACTTTTGTTTAATGTTTTCAGAAATAAAATGTCCTTAATTCAGCTAATGTACAAATGGCAGTCAGAAGTTAACAGTCATAAGTAAATAAAATAAAAGCTAATTTTGTGCCTTTATCCCAAGGATGAAACCGTTGTTAAATGAAAGACTACTTTATTCAGCAATTAGTGCAAAAGTTATTTGATTTGACAGCCTACTGCCTCATTCTGTACATCTGTACCATAACAGCTTCCAGCAGCTTTTTGGTATGTTTGCAGTACTGAGTGGGACGTTTTCACTTCAGAATTCTTACTAACAGTAGGGGCTATTAAAAAACAGAGTACACAGGATTTGAACAGATAAAATCACTTTATTTAGCAGATCTAGGAGACTCTCTCTCTGATACCCTCCCTGTAGGAGGAGTAAAGACATTGTGTTGAAGTTTCCAGTAGTTGATTCACTTCAGCAGGTAGATGGGTGAGTGTTCTTGTTTTAATACATTACATTCAGTGGGCCAGTTATTTAAAGGCAGTTACAGACAATGGTGAGAGGTTCCATGGGAGCTGATTGGAGGAAAATCTGGGAGATAGAAAAAGAAGGAGCCAATCCCAAATCTTATAGGTTAGTCCCTTATTTGAATATTCCAGAAAGACCTGTGAGGGTTACTAGCTCAACATCATGTGAAACCTCATTATTAGTTAAAAAGATTTTATTTTTATTTTTAACTATTTACTAACTATTAACTATTTACAAACAAAGCATGACAACACACTATGAGCTTCAACTGTAGAACTATATTAAAGGAAACACTTTCACCTTAGCTTTATCAGGTCCATCTAATTGAAAATGCCTGCTTTTACGAATGGAACTACTGTTACACTTCAGAACTCCAAGCCTTATGTACTGTCTCTATCTTTTCTCAGTTCTGCTTTCTTCCTTTACATGTAACTTCATAGAAACACCATGTAATTCTTATTAGACTAAAATGATAGGGAAATCTACATTCTCAAGGACAGTAGCCCTTGCGTAGCTCTTGAGGCAGCTGTTGCTTATTAATCACGTGTGTGTGTATATGTGTGTGTGTGTGTGTATATATATGTAAATATATATATATATATATATATATATATATATACACACACACACACACACACACACACACACACACACACACACACATACACACACACACACACACACACACACACACACTCTTTTATTTTACATTTGCTGGCTGAAATTGCCCTTTTTCAGGAGAGGCCCGGGGATAGATATATATATATATATATATATATATATATATATATATATATATATATATCTTATGATATATACAATATAGAGAGTCATGATCGGGTTGCAGATCATAACCAGCTTATTAGGTATTCAAGACATGGATACCAAGAGAGTCACCTGGAGAGTGAAGCTCGAGAGGTGAATCTTTGCATCCATGTCGAGAACACATAATTAAAGGTTATCATTGGAGACCCAATCATAATTCTTTGTAGTGCATGGAGCTTTACTTGCTCCATGTACTACTAGTTACAATAAAAAAATGCTAAGTGTTTTGCCAGCTTTCAAAGGCATAAAGGCAGTGTAACATACAGTCCCTTACATTTGCACTCACCTTGCCATGCCTCAAAATTGTCCAGAATTTCACAGAATGCCCATATTTTTGCCTCATTTGTTTGGTCTCTTCCTCATTAAGCCAGTGATTTTCAGACAAATCATGGAGGATTGAAGTCACTGAATGTTATGTTTCTTTCGGCTTTTCCCGGTTAGGGGTCGCTACAGCGGAACTCCAGTCCGCTAAGGACTGGCAGTCGATTTTTACAGTGCCGCGGTGCCAGCCCAACCTTCAACGAAGGCCCGCCCATTCACGCATATCTTTCCAACATCACTCGACCGTGCGGATGACATGCAGACTCCACACAGAAGGGAGCTCCAGTGACATATATTTGAGTTTTGTATCCTTCAGAGAAAATGCAGGCGAACACGCAACCAGTTATTCTAGCCATTTTCTAAGTTTGTAAAGAATAATGGACAATTTATCAGAACGGACAGCAGGTAGAACCAAATCTTTTATTCCACTGCTGTCATTTGCTGGTCCATACTGGCAGATTTTACAGTGTAGCACTAGACCTGACCTTAACAACTTAAGCAGGGGGTGCTTAACATTTGTTAAGTTTGGGTACCAGTTAACTGATTCATCTTTTTCTGAATATCAGAGCATAATCACCACACTTCATGCAATAATATCTATATCTATATATCTATATATATCTATATCTATATATATATATATATATATATATATATATATATATATATAATATGTTGTTTGTCTTTTGACTTTTCCCAGTTAAGGGTCGCCACAGTGGAACTCCGGTCTGCTAATGATTGGCAGTTGGATTTTATGGTGTTGAGTTGCCAGCCCGATGCCCAACCTTCAACGAAGGCACACCCATTCAATGCATTTCTTTCGAACGCCCACTCGACCACGGGGAGGACATGTAGACTCCACACAGAAGGCACTCCCAACCCAAGCCGAGAATCGAACGGGAGAACCTCGAACCTCTTGCTGTGAGGCAACAACGCTACCGCTACACCACTATGGAAGTACATATATATATATATATATATATATATATATATATAGGCTCTGTAAATTTTGTTAGTGAACACATTTATCTCATGCTGAGGTTTGTAGAAAAACTCTTCAGGGATGAAGGTGGTCAAATTATCTTAAAGTTGAACTTGAGGAGGATGGCTGTTGTATAATTTAGCAGTCTTCCCTTTCTCTGTGGTTGACCCTGGCATTTAAGTTCCATGTTGTGGGAGCAGAGCCTTCCGATCTATCTGGAGGTTGTGGACAGAAAACCAAAGTGTTTAGTATTTTTTGGTAATCACAAATGTAATGCATTTCTTTATATTTGCAATCACCGGTTTTAGATTTTTTTTTTGTTTCACTGATTCTAATCTCCAGTGAAGTTGCTCAGTATATTTTCCATCGATCATTGCTCGTCAGAGAGTATTAAGTCTAAGCTAAACACAGACATATGTATGTGTGGTAACATGGAACAGTTGTGTCTCTTGAATTCTCCTCAGTTTACCTTACTCATGTGTACTAATCCCAAAGTTGTCTTTACCATAACCTTAACCTACATGTTAATTTACAACTCTCCCTTTCCTTCTATTTAGGCAGATTTGTTCTGAGGTGATTGCTAGTTACAGTTTAGTGATCAGAAAAGTAGACTGTTTTCCTTTTTCGATTGCTGTGTTTTTTTTTTGTTTTTTTTTGAAGTGTCTGTCTGCATTGATGTTGTGTTCATCCATGCCTGCACACTTCAGTGTTGTGCTCTCTAATGCTACTTATATATATCTATACATATATATATATATATATATATATATACACACACACACACACACACACATATATATATATATATATATATATATATATATATATATATATATATATATATACATATACATATACATACATGCATATTATGTGTGTGTAAAATAAATAAGTGCACGGATAGTGCTAGGGAATTTCTAGAAGTTTACTGCATTTTCATAATACACACACGCGCGCAACAAAAAAAATACAGTGTGAAATGTGATGGAAGAAGCAATAATGTGCAAGTAGCAAACATTTCAAAGAACATAGACAGTGAATTATGTCAAGACTTTGTTTCCTAGACCATAAAGTTTCAGTTACAGTTTAACAGAAATAAAACTGTGAAAATGAGTGTAAAGTTTCTTTAAGCTGTTTTGGTCTCCACTGCTTGCTAAACTCTGTTTTCACCTCTCCTTCCCTTTTACCCACCCTGCCTTTCCCTTTCATTCCCACAAGGGAGCAACAGTGTAGTGTCAAGTTCCATGTGTGTCACATTATAACTATTTTTTTTTAATGCTCTGTCTTCTTTCCTTGCTGTACTACATATTTGGGTGTTTGTAAAGCATATTATTTCTATGGAGTGACACCTCTCTCACTTTCCAGCTTAACCTGGCTATGTATTTTTGAATTTAGCAATGTCAGCATTATGACAAACTAAACTATGAGGTTGGACTCTCAGTGTCTTCTCTGCAGGGGAATGAGCTGTCCAACAGTCCCCTCAGTAGAGTTTCAGGAACCTGGGACGGTACTCAAACCTAGTTTATCACATCCTGGATGGGAGCTTTCATTGTGGGGCATTGGGTTGTGTTATCTTTATACTTTTTTCCATGTTCTGTTTTCCCGGTCAATAATTGGCTAGTGATGCCAATACTTTCATTTTTGACATCTATTTACCTGCTGTACATGCATGGATGTGGACTTCACTCAGCATAGTAAAATTTTTAGTCTTTTATGAAACAGGAAAAGATTTAAAGGAAACTGAAGAGATTTCAGTATTTTCTTTTCAGGAATTGTTGGACACCAGTTAAGCTTTTTAAGGTGAGCAAGTTTACAAAGGAATGTTGGGGGAAAAAACAGTTGTAATAGGGCAGTATGGCAGCTATTAAGCTGGTCTGTTGGTGTTAAAACTACATTCTCCCTGCATCCCAAATGGATTCTCAGTGAGCAGTAGGAAATTGCCTTAGCAACTGTCATGCTGACAGTGTGTGGGTATTGATTTTTAAAAATTAAAGAACTGCTCTGAATCCTGTTGCAGGCTTTTCACAATGAAAAGCATAACCATGGTATGGAAATGTAGGAAAGACTGAAATTTGTTCATTTTTCCCTTAAAAAATTCCAAAAAATGAAATATGTGTTGCTATCAAAATGCTGTTTTATTTTATTTATGAATTTGTGCATTGCATTGCTTCTTTGAGTTTAACTTGCTCACAGATTTTGTTAGAATAACAGTAGGGAACTAGTCAAGAAAATATGAAATAGTGTTATGCTTACAGGGTTGTGTGTCATGCAGTTATTGTGAGAATTACATTTACAGTGTTGCGCTGAATAAATAGTCTTGGGAAAAGAAGTAGGCTTTGCTAAGATTTGTAGAGGAAGTATAGCATGAGAGAGGTAAATGAAAACTGCCAGTAGTGAGAAGATGAGGTACAGATGATGTCAAAGGGGAAGGTGTCATCTTATGAAACATTAGGGTTGTTAATAGAACTGGTAGATGTTACGGTGCTAAGGGACAGGGTGTAAAGGCTCTGAGAAAAGGACAGTACTAAAGAGAAATGAGACTTGAGTGAAATAGAGGATGTTATTGTGCGGCTTAGGAACTGTGTCGAGGTGGTGCTTTGAGTGAAAGTTTGTGTGGCATCTTGGAACAGTGAAGTTAGAATAGTCAGACTGATGGGAGTGTAAAGCATGCTAACAATAAGATACTGCACAGTTGGAGGTTTAAGTTAATATGTTAATTGGTGCTTTTCACTCAAAAGTCAGAAAATCATGCAAGGCTGGCACAGTGGTGCAGCAGTTGGTGTTTTTGCTTTGCTGCCCTGGGTTTCTTGGTTAGTTCTCATCTGAGGTTCTTTCTCTGTGGATGTTCTTTGGGTTTTACTTGTTTCTTCCCACATCCCAAAGAAAGGTGTGCATGTAAATTGCCCTTAAATGTGTGTTTGTGTACCTTGTGTCCTGCACGTGGACTGTTGCCCTTACCATGACTGTTTGCTTCCTTACGAGTGTTGCTTGCTAGGTTTGACAGTTGCTTCATGTAGCTGTGACTAAGGTGAAACAAGTGCTAAATAACAGATGCTAAGTTTTTACTGAATTTCATTTTTATTAATTTATTTTGCTTTTTTTTTTTTTTTTTTTTTTTTTTGCTAAGTTTATCCAACTGTGTTTAATTAAAAAAAATTTCAGCGGTGGCCCAGTGAGAAAAGCGCCAATCATAGTACAAACATTTTTAAACAGACGATAAGTAATATACATTAACAATTACACATTCATTTGTTAATCAGATTACATTTGTGTGAATTAAAGGCAACTAGTGTAGGATAAAATATACTTGTGCATTAATAGATGTTGATCATTGAGCATTTGAAAGTAGCATTGTTGGGTTTGTCATATAGATAGTAAAGCATGTGAATAGTGCTTAAATACACAGTGAATTTGTGGGCCTTTATTTTTTTTGCTGATAAGATTTCGAGCCTGCATAAACTAAGGCACTGCTGGAGATTTCCTAACTGGATGAAGACAGTAAACCTATATTTTCTTGTCTGTCAGTTGATAAAGCTGTTTTCTGTTTTACCTGCTCCATTTTGTTTTCTCTTTTAAGAAGTATGCTTAGTCTGGTGTTTTTGTTCTTTGTGAGAAATAAGTACTTAAATTATCCAGGCTGCTCACGTCACATGTTTTTTCTTTGGTTAAACTCTTTGAGGGTTACATAAATACACAGTGAATTTCTGGGCCTTTGTCTTTTGCTGAAAAGATTTCAAGCCTGCGCAAATTAAACCACTGCTGGTGATTCTATGCTAGTTTTTCCCGCCCATCCTCCCTTTCATTGATCTGTTTTTTAAACCTGGTGATTTTAAGCTGTCCATCCCTACTGTAAATTGAGCTTAAGCTCTTCCCTTTTTAGACTTTGGTTGTTATCTTGAATTATTTATTTGCCTTTCCTTGTGCTTATAGTGAAAATGTTTGTTTTGCCTCTCATTGTCTGTTTTACTGATTTACTTGCTCTGAATTCATTGTGTAGCTATCTGTTGGATAAAGTGGGGTATTTTTACACTCTAGTAAGCACTTGTTTTTACATCAAGAGGACAGTGGATTTTCCATCTCGTGCACTGGGAGATAGCCTGGACTGTTTCATTTGGGGAAATGCATGCGATTTCTGCATGTAGTTTTATTGGCTGAAGGGCTTGTTAATCCGCTTATATTGTGTTTAGTGCCTTTATAATTTCTGTACAATTGAGTGGCTCTTGGCTCATTTATACAAAGAGCAAACACTTGTATTGAATAATAACACTTTTGTAAGCTGTTTAAGTACACTGCTATGTCTGTATCTAGGAGGCTTGGGATTATTTATCTAGTGGCAGTAGATGTTTACCTGATCTATCTGAGTTTAGAAACACGTAAAAAGGGTCTAAGTATCTTTTTCTATTATATACTGTGACTGTACAGTTTCAAACAAAAACTCTATTGTCTGCTTCTGCTTTAAGTAGTTAATTGCATTTTATTACATTGTATCTGTTAGTTGTAGGGCTGTTGTAGGTAGTTTGTGTGGTCTTGTTACACTTGTACTCCAAACCAGCTATTCTACATTAAGAAAGTAATTTTTTGCACCCTTGTGGCAGAAGTGTGCTAATCTAACCTGTCTGAGTTGCTGATTGCTAGTGGAAGGCTTATTGTGTGCTTTGTAATTAACTTAAAACTTGTTTCTCTTTGCTCGTATTTAAGTCTTGTGTTTGAATGGTGCTGCTCTTCATGCAGCAATGGTCAGCAGTGCCTTTGTATAGACACAAAAGCCTGGAAACTTAGTTTTTCCCTAAGCAGTTGTCAGTGAAACCCTTCGAAGCTTTTCTTCTGCTTGTTGCCTGATTGATCGACCTTAGCCTACACAAAGTATAGGTCCCTCTTGTAGTCTCTGCTCCACCAGCACAGTCATGTCTAATTAACCCATTCCCTTCACTAATAAAACATACAACAAGAGCCTGCTGTCATGCATGGGCAGTTTCCTGTCATCTCTCTGGCCAGCCTGATAGACATGAGCATCCTGAGGCAATGTCGCAATTGTCTCATGTATACGGACAACCACTTACTCCTGAAACAAAGTACTTCATGTGAGAGATGTATTTACATTATAAATTGGAGGCAAGACACTCACATAAGGACAAACTGAATGCCAAACAGATTGTAAGCACATACACACTTCATAACTAAATAAGGACATGACACACAAACTCACATATGTGGAGGTACTGACTAGTAACTTACAAAAAGATCAGAGGCCACCCAAATGGAAACCATTCACACAAAAAATGCAAAAAAAAAAAAAAAAACTACAATACACACACACACACACACACACACACGTCTCAACAAATAAGCCCATAAAGCGTAACACCACAAAATATTATGTATTGGTCATTGGTGACTCCATTGTGAGATGCATTGATGTTCCCCTCACCAGGCTGAATAAGGAGCAGGTTACAGTTAGCTGGCTGTCGCGTGCCAAGATCCATCAAGTCACTCAACCACAAGTAAAGGTACAACTCCATCGTAGTCCATGTGGGGGTGAATGACTGGAGATGTACCTCACTGGACTATATGACGAGAGACATGACTGAGCTCTCAGATTGTGTCACAGGCAGGTATTAGCCTAGCCTTAAGCAGCATTCTACCTTCTCCAAGGATGATGTCAAAATGCAAACAAAAAATGATTTTCTTTAATAGTTGGTTTAGCTTCTGGTGCTAGTCCAAGGGGATCCAGTATCAGTCAGGCTGGGAAAACATGGTAGACAGGCTACGCAGCTTTGCCAGAGATGGCCTGTACCTGTCGCCTGTAGGCTTTTGGATACTGGCAAAGGCATTGGCCACCCCTATTGTGCCATTTTTAGGCACTGTCAAAATAACCAACCTCCCAACATAACAAAATCCTCTCTGTATAAACTCAAGGTACTGCTGCTTAATGCTTGGAGTCTAAACAAGAAATTGCACTCCTGGAAGCACTCCTTCCTTTGGAAGATGCTAACATCTGTTCAGCCACCGAGACATGGTTCAAGGACACAGAAAGCACCCTGGCCATGCAGGGCTGCAATGTCTTCCATACATTCAGACCACAAAGGAGGAGAAGTACACCTCGAGACTGATCAAACAGTATGACTTTCTTGAGTTACTCCATGTCCAA
The DNA here is from genome assembly GCF_019279795.1 of Protopterus annectens. Taxonomy (NCBI): domain Eukaryota; kingdom Metazoa; phylum Chordata; order Ceratodontiformes; family Protopteridae; genus Protopterus; species Protopterus annectens. Next base: position 278,154,368 of record NC_056745.1, read on the forward strand.
TGAACTATAGGCAAACCCCCTACCACATCATAGCAAGCTACATGTCCCCCACCATGAAACAGGAAAAGCATACCTGGACTTACTAGAGTCACTTGCCATACAGCCCAACACCTTACTCATGGGTGATTTGAATTATCCTACCATTGACTGGGAAGCATGCACAATCACATACATCGTGGCTCAACAGTTTCTTAGTCTTTGTCAATACAAATACTCTGGAAAAGCTACTCAGCACACCCACAAGAGGCTGAGATGTCCTGGACATAGTACTCACTAACATGGGAGAGCATTGCACCCCCCCCATGTGATGTTCTCCCTGGTAAGATCAGACCATAAATCAGTCTCGTTTGATGTAATAAAACCCGATTACCCCATCAAGCTCAAAAATGCTTAAAAATTTTTCAAAGACATATTACTTCCTACTAAGTGATGGTATAAAGTTTCAAAGCCCCCTCGAATGCAGATAACACAGACTCCTGCACAGAGGAGTACACCAATGCCTTGTATAACCACTTAAGCAGTTGTATAGACTCAGCTGTATCTGACCAGATTAAAACCAGGTCTTGCCAAAAAAACAAACCACCCTGGTGGACTCCTAGTATAAGCAGGCTGTACAACAAGAGAAAGAAACTAATGTCCAAGAACAAGAGGGAACTGGCTCAGCAGAGGAAGAAATCCCCTCTCTAGCTTAAACAAATCAGAAATCATGTTAAGTCCTCCAAAGCTAATTACAAAACAAAAGTAGCTTTCTAGCTAAGTATAATCATCAGGCATTCTTTAACTATGTCTGAAATCTAAATGGGAATACCCAGCTATGTACTGAACTGATTGTGGATGGCACTACCCATACTCAACCGGAGGTAATAACCAACCTGCTAGCTGGCAAATTTGGAGAAAAGTTCACCCCCCGTCTCCTCCAGTCATCCCCTAAAGTATAGCTGCACCATTCCTCAGCATATTATCTCAAGAGAGCAAGTTGTGTATGTGCTCTCCAAGACCAAAAACACTGCATCAGTGGGACCAGACCACATCCCAGGTTGCCATTTACACAGCTTAAACATGACCTACCAGACCACTTGGATCCTGTTTAACCATAGCTTGAGAACTGGTTATGTTCCAGCGGAATGAAGAACATCAACAGTAATTCCTCTGCACAAAGGGGTACCATCAACCGACCCTGGGATTTATAGGCCCATAAGCTTGACTAACCTCATCTGTAAGGCCATGGAGTGTGTGACAAGCCCTCTTTACTCTGGGGCAGTAACTAAGGAGTCTCGGTCCCTAACCACTGTCTCTGATAAGGGAGTGTCACTAAAAGCAGTGATAAAAATATATAATTTCCCCTAAGAGTACACCAGGAACAGGTTCCAAACCTGGAACTGGGCTATATGCTTCATTCCAGGTCCCCAAATGGATCTCCACACTAACCAGTCCAGAGCACTGTGTCCCATTTCTAGGTATCTCACATGCTTACTCTTAAATGTCTGATATTCACACACACACACACACACACACACACACACACACACACACACACACACACACACACTCTTGCGAAAGACTGACACAGACTTACCTGCTTTGTTTCTTTACCCAAATTACAAGGTAACGGCTGCCACCAGTCAAAAACCACAATACCCTTCAAAAGGGGTGTTCAGTTATATTGGGTAAAATAGATATTGAAGTAAATTGTAGCATGTATTCCCAAGCAGTAAGGCTTTTCAAAGTGGCCCTGGTATTATCACAGTAAGCATAAACACACTCAAGTTATTGAAAATATGCACAATATAACCAGCGACAATGAGAAATAGTAAAACATTTAATAATAAATAAAAAAGATTTAAAACATGTAAATACTGAATAACTGATTCCAATAAACAACAGAGTTTCACACACAGGAAATATGAAAATAACACTGTAGGATAGATCTCACATTGATTTTAGAAAACCTCTAACTAACTAGCTGTAGTTCCCTGACTATCTGAAGTTAACTGTTGCTATGTAATCTAAATAACTCAGCAAGGCAAGATTATACTTTTAATTCTGCAAGGCAAGATTAGGAATGATGTCCACACTCCTATCTGTTGTCTGTCCTCAGCGACTGGAACTAGTCTGGAAACAACTGGATTACTACTGCTGGAGAGCTCTGGAAAAACAAAACTGATCAACTGACTCAGAAACTGCTTTTACAGCAGATTTTTTAAAAGTAACAGGAAGCTGCTATGAGAATTGCACTGTCTCTTATCAGACTTTGGAAAGTAAAAACAGCTGCAGTGAAGATTTTATTCTTAAAGCTCTGGCCAACAAAGACATCACATGTAGGTCAGCTGAGTCTGGCATAACATACATTTAGAATTCTCTTTAAAACAAACATGTATATTTGGTCAACCAGAAGAACACTGACATTTAAACATCTTGCATAAGTCAGACTGATAATCAAAAGACATTAAACTTATTTACAAAATTACAGCTAGTCATACTGGCATATGGTAACATAAGGTAATTTACAATTATTTACAAAACTTCAGCCAGTCATACTAGCATAGCTAACATCTAATATCCTCACAAAGAGAATCATTGTAGACCTTATTAACAAAGGCATGGGTAATCTCCAAACTCTGGATCCAAATCAGTTTGGATTCGTTGACGGTAGATCATGCCTATTAAACATGGTTGACTTCTTTGAGAAAGTCACCAAGGCCCTTGACAAGGGAAAGACAAGGGCATACTGCCTATCTTGACTTTCCCAAGGCATTTAATGCAATCCTCCACTCAGGTATTGTAGAGAAACTCTTCCAAATGGGAATTAACCCCTACATTACCAGATCAGTCACCAGTGGCATACCACAGGGTTCTGTGCTGGGCCCCTTACTGTTCGTAATTTATGTCTCAGAAGTCTTGGCAAACCTGGATGGCCAGTGGTTGAACAGGTTCACTGATGATTGCAAATTGAGAATCAGTGATGTTAATATGCTGCAGACAGGGTTACCACAGACAAATGATTGGTGAAAAAAACACGGATTAAAGCTAAATCCCAATACAATGCTTTATTCCCTTTGGGAAAGCTTACATTCCTGTTAATTACATTATAGACAGCACCCCCTCTAAGTGTAGATGCAGTGGCACATGATCTGGGTACTTGGGTTGATAGCTGTCTGAACTTTGACTACCATGTGTCCACAGTTGTAAGGAAATCCTACTGTGTGGCACATCTTATAAGTAAAGGCAACACATGTAGGTCTAAGGATGTTATAATTCCATTATACTCTGCCCTCATCAGACCAATAACCGAGTACAATGCTCCCTTTTGCATGTACCTCAATAGACACCTGCAACAGCTGGAGAGACCGCAGAGGTATCTAACCAAGAAATTACAGGGTACAAAAAACAAATCTTGTGTAGAAAGACTGAAAGCCTTGTCACTGTATTCTGTCTCTCAAAGGTAGCTAAGGGGTGACTTGTGCCTGACTTACAGGATATTCTCTGATCCGGCTCTGATGGAAGTGCTGCACAATCATAAATCAAACTGCAGGAGGGTCACTGCAATCTATCCTAGCATCACAACAGTGATAAAAGTAACAGTATAATTTAGAGTTTATAAAGTTGTAGCTGATGTTTTTTCTGTCCACCTCAACCTGTAGCTTATTTGATCAGAGGCCAGCACTTCAGAATCTTCAGCTCCAAAGCTGCAACCCCCCTCTCCCATAATTCGTTTGCCGCTCTTCAATATCAGATGCATTCTTCCAAAGCTCCTGTACAGATAAGTGCTAGTGGCATTGCTACACTTCTGTTATATATCTTCTTTGTAGTTTTCTTGAATATTTCCATCTTTTCCAAACAACAAAAAAAAGGTTCTGCCTTCTCAGACTGTAGCTCTGCTTTATGTGGTTGTTCCACCAGCTTTCTTACTTTTTTCCCCAGCTATGTGTTTCTAGATATAATTAGTATTTTCCAGGACTGTTGCTTTACTCGCCTGAAGTAATTTGTTAAAATGTCATTGGTGTTTGTTGGTTCTGTGCAGTTTTTTATTTCTTGTTTTGATATTATTCCCTGCGTACTGTATTGTATTGTTTTTGTCATAGACAAGTCTTCAGTCTTAGGAAATGTTTGGGCATAGTTATAAACTGCACCTTAGGATTTTCTTCACTGCTGTGTTTACCATTTGGATACTGACTGCCAGACCTGTGCTTCATTTGGGGCCAGGGTTTTGGCCGACTGTAGGGCTAAGCTGATTAAGAAAGGAATGCTTCCCACTTCTTATGCTGTTAGACCTTTGCTTTGCTTTGCTTTGCTTTCTTCACTGAAGAAACCAGTTATGAAAAAGAAAGGCAAGGAAAAGGAGACAGAAGAGAGAGAGAGGGAGAGAGAGAGAGAAATGGAAACTGAAAAGGGAAAGAATAAAGAAAAAGAAATGACCAGGAGACAGTCTGTTGATCCCTCTGCTGTTGATGAGACAGTAGCGAAGGCCCCAAGACCCTTTCCCTCCTCTGCGCAGGTTACGGATCCAGTTTTGATAGCCCATCAGTACCCATCACTGCTTTTGTCAGCTCCAGTTTCAGAAGTGCTGAGGTTTCCACAGCTTGACATCACAAGCCCATTTTTTATTTCTGGCACTGGAGTCTGGTTGGCCACACTACCCATTCCTGGACATTACCCAGGATCTGGATGTCTCCCTGGATTACACTTCTACTTGGGTCTAGTCCTTCCCTTTCAGGTCCAAGAGATAAATACTTTCACCAACTGAGCAAGGCATCCTTAACAGCTTCTTCTAGGTATGTGAAGTCCACTCAGAGTATTAAATAATCTGATTTGGAAATGTTGATGCAAACCTTTTTGAATGCCCAGACAGATCTGAGGCTCATTCCCTACCCCCTCAGCTATGAGTGTGGAAAGAGCTGCCTCTGTTGCCCCATTACCGGTTGCTCTTTCTCTGGTCCATCCTTCTACACCAGTGACCCTGGAGCCAACTCCTACCCATGCTATTTCTTCATCGGTGCCAACAGTTTGGCTGACTTCAGTGCCAATTACCTCCTTGAGGTATTTGACTCCAGTGCCAATTACCTCCTTGAGGTATTTGACTCCAGTGCCATTTGGAGCCATCTGCATCCTGGAACTGTAGAGTCAGGTCAGGGCTGGAGACTGGGGCTTGAGTTTGACTTTGAGGTTATTTGAGCAGTCATTGCCCCTAGGTGTATTTCAGTCCTGGACGACTTGGCACTGGTGTCAACACCTGTCCTGGCTGGGTCAGAGGCTGGTGTGGGGCTTTGTCCTTGACTTGTGGACCAAGAAGGGTCCTTTTCCAGTTGCCAAGCTTCAGCTTCCACATTCCAGGTTGTGGAGAGGATATTGTTTCATTCAAAGAGGGGGATAATTACATCTGTTATTGGCTCCATCCTGATATTCTTGTTCTCCTAGGGATGTGGTTTCACATATCCCATGGGCAACCTGCACCAAAAGGTTTTGAGCAGCCCTGAATCTGGGGCTTCCCTGCTGCTTCTATGTGCACCCCACCAAGGAGGCATACAGGAAGCGTCAGTGCAAGAGGAAACACTTAGAATCATCCCCCAAGGAATACCTGACTGAGGGTTCTGGCCTTGATAATGGGGAAAGGTCCCATAAATGCCCTGTGATGCTCCTTCTGCGATCTTGAATTGGTGAGATAGCAGTGGGTAGGACTGCTGAAGCCCCTTCCCCCTGAGTTGTCAGTCTTTTTCATGGCATTTGTTGCATTCCCATCTATGACTGATATCCTCTCCGGACTCGCTCATGAACCTTGTGTCCAGGGCATAGAGAGAGCCCGATATGGTGGAGCCAATGTCTTGCAAGCCTAATAATGTTTTGGTCACACCCAAAGCTAAGTACTTATGGAGCAAAAGTCCTGCAGTCAGTGCTGTTGTCGTTGATACAGCCACAATGAAAGACATCTCTGACAAGAGTGCATCAGTTCATCCCCCGAACAGAGAGTGATGAGAGTCGGACATATTTGGGAGATGCACATATGCTTCAACTATTTTTGGCCTTGGTAGTCTGAGTTACAGGGCACACTTGACTGGGCTTCAGAGAGACTTAATCACTAAAATTACTAAGTTAGTGGCATCTTAACATTCAGCTGAGTGTAGTAAAACTGTGATGATTCATTTGTCCGGTATGTTTTCTATATCAAACATTTCCATGCAACTCATCTCCATTGTAGTGGATGATACAGCATGTGCAGCAGGCACCAGTATTGCAGTCCACTGTCATGCCTGAATGCACCTGTGTAATTTTATGGAGTGCTTCCAGGCATCCTTCCTTAATACTCCCTTTGATGGGTCCAAATTGTTTGGACCAAAAGTTAATGACGCACTGACCAGTAGCGAACAAAATGGTAAATGTCTGCCATGGGAGTTCTCTGTTTCACCCCACAGAGGTGCCTTCTCAAGAAACTGGGGGGGGGGGGTGTCGCGGGATTTTCCAGATGAAGGATCCACAAGACTGAGGGGAAAATTATAGTGGTTGCCACCCTAGAGGGAAGTGTGATCTACAGAATCAGAGCTTCAGAGGGTCCTTCTGTGGCAAGCCCTTCCAGCACCTCTGAAGCCTTGCCTTACTCCTGTACTCTGAAGGTAGTCGTGGAGGGGGTGCTTGGATATCCACCTCAAGGATTGGGAGGTCATCACATCAGATGCTTGGGTGCTGAGAGTTATTTCCAGAGGTGACACCATTCCCCTTCAGTTTATCTCAAGTCTGACACACAAATCCCTTCCAGACATATAACCTCACCAGCAACAGAGATTGAAATTTGTTCAAAAAACGAGTCATCCCGGAGGTCCCACCATACCAGAGAAGATCCGGGGTCTATTCAAGATTCTTTAGTGCCAAAGAAAACCTAGGATCTCAAGACAATTTTGGACACAAGTAAAAAAAATGTATTTATTGAACAGACCAAGTTCTGGATGGTGATGGTGCAGTCCATTCTACCCTTTTGAGGAAGGGCAGTTGTATGTGTTCAGTGGACTTCCAAAGATTATTATCATAGAAAGATAGCAAGATATTCCTGCACTGTTCTGAGCTTTAAGCTGGGAGCCAGTCACTACCAATCTCGAGCACTGTCCTTTGGCCTTACCACAGCTCCCTAGATGTTCTCCAGATGCATAGCATTGGTTTCAGCTTGGCTCAGGCTGTAGTGATTTTGGGTCTTTTTGCACTTGGATGACTGGCTCCTTATGGCGAATTCAGTGTTGTCATTGATCCAGTTGAGAAGCTCCCTCCATCTGTGCCTGTCCTTGGGCATTACTGTCATTTTTGACAAATCCAGTCTGGAAACCTGTTTAGGCTCCACAGTTTATCAGTTGCCCTCTGGACTGCACCAGTTAGATTGCCAGGCTTCCTCCCTCAAGATTGCTATCCCTTCCATTTCATGCAAGTCAAAATCTGCTGCTTCAGAGGCCACCTGCTTTCTTGGTTCTTTGTCTTTTTAGTCTGATGGTTACTGCAGTCTCTCTTGTTACTCTAGCCAGGTTCTTCATGAGGGTTCTTCAATGGACTCTTGGAGTTCAGTGGTCTGTCACAACACACCTGATGAATTTCATGTCTTATTGACATTTGTAGCCACATCTCGTGATGGCTGTTGTTAGACCATGTTTCTGGTGGTTGCCCTTTTATTCTTCCTCAGCCCATGGCCACAGTGGCTGCAGATGCTTCTTTCATGGGGTGGTGGTTGATCATTGAGAAGGGAAAATGGCCCAAGATACCTGGTCCCTGTCAGAGGTCCTCCTGCACATCAGTGTTTGAGATGTGAGCAGTCCTATTGCTGCAGGGTTTTCTCAACTGCCTTCTCAAAGGTGTGCTCTCCATCCGGATGGAAAACATGGCGGTGGTGGTGCATAAACCAGCAGAGGTGAACACAATCCTATCCCCTGTTAGACAAAGCCATGAGGATGTGGCAGTTGGTGATGTCCTGTCAGCATTTTTTTGGTAACAGCATACATTCCAGGGATATCCAGTATTCTAGTGGATAATTTGAGCAGGCTCATTCCTGTGCCTCATGCATGATCCTTCAATCTGACAGTGGTTGCAGAGATTTTCAGCCACTGGGGCCAGCCATGCTGCAATTTCTTTGCAACACCTTTCATCATTAAATGCAACATTTATTTTCCTACCCTAATTCTTCCCGAGGGACGGTCACTGAAGGAATGCTGTACTTCTTGCTTGGCCTCCCCGTCTTCTTTACACTTGCCCACCCATGCTGTTGATGATCATGTTTCAGCAGAAAGCAGCCAATTGCAGAGTGACCCTAATTTTCATAGATCCCTTCTGACCCAGACAAGCCTGGCAGTACTTCCTGTACCCTCACCTGTTTCACCCTTCTTGGGTTCTGGATCCCATTCCAGATTTGCTGTCTCATTGTTTGGGGAAGACTTACCCAAATCTGAAATTTCTCAGGTTGATTGCATGGTTCCTCCACTTCCAGTGATGACCAGAGATCCCAAGCTTTCTGAAAGAGTGTTGTATATTCTGTCTTCTTCTCAGAAGCCTTCCATCAGAAAGATTTACCATTTGTGCCACTTCAAAGAGTTTGTATCCCATTTTTCTGCCCCATAAGATGCAATCTTAGGTTTCCTAGCTGATCTTTTTATGTCTGGGCAAGCTATTTCTACTGACAAGGTAAAGCTGGTGGCCATTTCAAATTTCCAAGAGGATCAGGACCATCTGCCGATCCATCTGTAAGGTTGTCAGAAGCTGTTTTGAAGGGTACCTTCCTGCTTAAGCCTTCAGTAAGGAACTAATAGATTCACTTGACAGTTTTTTCTCAAACTTCAGTAATAAGGGAAAATTATGTATTTCATTACCTAGCCATCTTGAGATCCTGTGTGGACAGGACTAAACATATTAGGAAATCAGACCAACTTCTCTGGAGTTAAGTTTAGGAACGTTGTCCAGATAGCATTCTGATTGCATATCCTTTGTTTATACGATAAAAGGGGTTTCCCTAGCTGTCAAACCAAAAGCCCTCTTTACTAGGGCAGTATCTACTTCAACTGCCTTTTTTAGTAATGCTTCTTTATATTTGGGCAGCGACTACCTGATCTAATACTCATACTATTGTGTCCTATTAAAAATAGAACAAATTATAAACCATACTCTCACACATATGCTATAACCACCATCTGCCAGTACTTACTTCTCAGACTCTTCATTATATCTGTTGGACTCTTTAGAAATTTTTTTGTCCTGAAAGATGATAACACTAAACTTCTTTACAACAATTTTTCACTTCTACAGTGTAAATCAGTTTACTTTTATTTATTTATTTTTATATTTATTTATTTACATTTGTTGACCGGAGTGTCCGACTGGATGTAGGTCCATTTTCAGTGGAGGCCTGGGGAGAAAAGCTCCACAGTTAAAATAAACCGACAGTAGTTACATTGGATTACATAGCGATTAACAATTTAACATAGCAATTACTTACAACATATTTACAGATGAAGAACATAGTACATCAGTAGACAACTAGAATCTTTATCTGTGAAGTACATAACAGACATTAACAAATGTTACAATAAGAAGTTCCTGCTGTATAATAAGTACTAGGCTTATGAGCATCTGAGCTTGCTATAATCAAGGTAGTTAGTGGAGTGGAAAGAAAGGTAGTGGTTGGATGGGGTGGGTGATATTAAGATTGGGAGTTGCAAGGGCATAGCCAGCATGTTTTTAGGTGCGCTTTTAGTAAAGTTTTGAAGTGGGTGCATGATGGTATGGAGGTAATTGTGGGTGGGAGGGATAATAATAATTTGGATTTCCATAATTTGGCTATGGTGCAAGAGAATAGTGCTTCATCAGCAGAGTTATTGGCTTTAGTGATCTGCAAGTGATTTCCTACAAGATATTAGAGATCCAGAACTGTTTAGACTTCTACATATTGATTTATATATATAAAAAAACAAGTAGATGGCCTCAAGTCAAAATCATCTCCCGACAACTCTATGAGTAGGCCACTTAGGGTTCTGATGCATGTCATGGACTTTCTTCTGCGCAGATATTGTTGCTGTCAAGTTGTTCCCTAACCAGGTTTTGAACCCAGATCTACCAGTTGGTAATCCTGTACCTTAACCTCTAAATTATTGGACTAGAGTGTTGATATATACACTGTATTTTACTATATATACCTGTCTTGTAATTGTTTTTTTCTGAGAAATATAATTGTTTTTCTGAACTGTCTGAAATTCACTTAATATAAATGTACTGTGATGGAGCTTTTCTCCCAGGGCCTTCAGCTTAAAACACTTGTAACAATTAAAAACATAGAAACTTTGCCCTGTGTAACAATTAAAAACATAGAAACTTTGCCCTGTGAGCCTAACATTCTAAATACCGTGTAATCAAATTAGTGTCACATTTACAGTAACTGTAACTATTAAATTAAAGCTGAATAGTAGACTCGTAGGGGAATGTTGCTATGTTTTTAATTGTTGTAAACATTTTAACAAAGTTTCATTATTTTATATGATTGTTAGCGTGTAACTTTAATATTGTGAATCCTTTGGTCATGTGTTTTTATCATCAGTGATATAAATAAGAGAAATGTCCTTTCTGGTTTGGTTCTGAAGAAGTCCCATTTTGTGTATAAACATTCAATGGCTTAGTTTTAACTTTAATACATTTATTGTTAGTATTTACAATATCGCCTTGTGGAATGATTTTTCAGTCTGCCGCTTGTTTCACTCAATGTTTTAAAATGAGTTGCTTCCTTTTGATATGTGTTACTTTTCATTGCTCAAAACCATTCATTACTGTAAACCCCTCAGTGATTACTGCTAAGTACAGTTGGTTCTAAAAGGTTGTTGTCTGCATGTACCCTTTGTTGTTTGCTTGATAGTTAGGCTTGGGGTTTGAGGTTAGCAGTTTGAGTAACAGAACAATGACAGATCAAAAAGCATTGAATGCTAAACTTCTTAGTTCTTGAAGAGAGAATCATTTGGCGTTCAGAGATACAAATATGAATTTTGTAATATTTGCATTGTGGAACACTAAGGAAAGAAACAGCAGATATTCTTGGCATGTTCCACATAACATTTGTGGTTTTCTGGCAACTCGCTGAAGATTGAGGTCACTAAATATTGACAGACATTTGAGCTTCAGACTTTGTATCCTTTAGAAAATTCATGCTAATACAAAAGGTTTTATTCCGTCATCTCTCTGAGTTTATAAGAGCATTGCTTAAAATCTATCCCTAAGGGGCAGTTGTTCCTCCATTCATTTTGTCTTTGTCCAGATGTATTGTGCTAAGAGGTTGAAATGTATGCCTTGAGCATAGAAGGCACATCTGTGTTGCCTGAGTATCAGATTATGTGCAGGGCACAAACGTAATTAACGGTAATATTTTCCAATTTTTTTCCACATAAACTTCACATTCTCAGCTGTTTCTTTCACTAATATAAATCTTCTTGGATAGATTTGTCATTTCATCCTATTTTTATAATAAAAGTTTGAAACCAGTCCTTGTCAGTGTTTGCTCTGTTGTTACAATTTGTCATTTTCTTATTTATATGGGTTTTATCTGATTTTATGTCTAGGTTTGAAATAATGGGAGAAGATGAACTTGCTTTCAAGATGATTCGTACAAACGTGTCCCATGTTGTTGGCCAGTTGGATGACATAAGAAAAAATCCAAGGTACAAATTCAACCGTCTTTGTATACTTCCCTCTTTATCTTCCATTGTTTTCTTTACAGAGCATTTCATTGTTCTACCTTTTCACAGTGTTGCTATTCCTATTTTGAAATGAATTAGAGTTAGTTTGATAGTATCTCAGATTGTGGCCTGTGTGCTCTACACGGGGTTGCCAGATTTCCAGAACTGCAGGTTGAGACAGCCAACAGAACTCAGCAACCAAAAAAAAAAAAAAACAAATTGCAAAGTGAAGCCATTTTTATGCAATTGAAGAGAAGTGGCTTCGCTCTGCGATTTGCTGATATACCAGCATACGAGCCAATCAATCAAAAATCACAAAGCGGAGCCACTTCTTTTCAATCCGGAACAGTGAATAGAAGTGACTTCACTTTGTGATTTTTAATTGGATCATATACCAGCCAATCAAAAATTGAAAAGTGGAGTTACTTTTATTCAGTGCGGAACAGTGGGTTCGGTAACTTCAGCCATGATTTTTTTAGAGGCAGTGAAGAACTCTGGATTGGTCTGCTGAACTCTGGACAGTCCCGCTCAAATAGGGACGTCTGACAACCCTGGCTCTACTTAACATGCTAATTAGAGGATAGGAAGGCATGCTTCATAGGGTTGCCCATAGAGTGAGGGTATCCTGTATGGAGTTTCCAAGGTATTTTTTAGAGCAAGCTTAAACAAGTCTGACTTTTTTCATATGTTGACCTTCAGAATTTTTGCTAACAGAATTTGTTTTAAGTGACTTTGGAAAATTAAATGTGAAATATTTGCATTTCCTTTCAGATTTGTAATGAGAGAAGGTAATGGTCAGTGCCATAGTTAATGGGGTTGATTAAAAAGAAGTTATGTACCTACCATAACGTTCCATGTTAGTTGTCTTCTTCGCGCCTTCTTTCTTGCTGGTTGGGTTCGGAGCCGATCCTCGGCTCCGACTCGGCCATCTTCAAAAGCTCGAGAGCTGTATACTGGCTCGAGGCCACCCCATATCCCATGATGCCTGGCGCTAGATACCCAGATCTTGTTTGGTAAGTCTAACTGCAGACATAATAAGGAAAGGATTCTATCCTGGAATATATAAAACCTCCAGAGAGGCTACTAGACAGAAGGGAATAGCCAGAGAAGACTCAGCCAGTGAAAAACCATAAGGAACTTTTCTCGGTCTACAAGAATAGGGGGGTGGAGGGTGGGACGCAAGAAAGAAGGCGAGAAGAAGACAACTAACATGGAACGTTATGGTAGGTACATAACTTTATGTTAAGTTGTCTATCTCGCCTTCATTCTTGCTGGTTGGGACAGCGTCCCTAACACCTAAAATCCTGGGTGGCTCATTGGAACAAACTCTTTAGAACAGTGGAACCAAAATCTGCTCTGTTTCTGGAAACCACATCCAACTTATAATGCGAAATGAAAGTATGTGGGTTGGCCCACGCAGCCGCAGCACAAATAGATTCCATGGGCAACCTAGCCTGAAAGGCCACAGAAGTGGCTAAAGCTCTGGTGGAGTGACCTTTTGGTTTAACAGGTAATTCTTTATTCCTCAGTTGATAGGTAAATGTAATGATAGAAGTCAACCTCCTGGACAAGGTTACTTTTGAGACTGGAAGACCTTGTTTACCCTCAGCATAAGAAAGGAAAAGTTGGTCCGATTTCCTGATATCTTTAGTTCTATGCAAATAAAAATGTAGTTGCCTGTGAACATCTAACTTATGCAGTTTATATTCCGCCCTGTTGGAGTGGTTGGGAAAAAACACAGGAAGGTCTATGGACTGATTCAAATTATTTTCTGAAGAGACCTTATGAAGGAAGGAAGGATTAGTCTTGAGAGCAACCCTATCATTGTGGAACACTAGGTACAGAGGACGGGTACAAAGAGCCTGCAGTTCCGAAACTCTTCTGTCTGAAGTAATGGCTACCAGAAAGAGAGTTTTCCAGGAGAAAAACTTCAAGGAACAAGATGCTGCAGGTTCGAAGGGAGGCAATATTAGAGAAGCTAAAATCAAATTTAGATCCCACGGAGGTGGAGGATCTCTCACTGGAGGCCTGAGCAGAGTGGTCCCTTTGAGAAAGGCTTTACATAGCTTATGCGACATGATATTATTTCCCAACAGGCCAATGTGAAAATTTGAAATTGCAGCTAACTGAACTCTAATTGTAGCGGAAGCAGACCCAGAATGAAAGAGTTCTGCAAGAAATTCCAAAATGTGGTGTATAGGGGCTGAAAAAGTGTCTATACTCTTAGTCTCTGCCCAGGAAGAAAAAACGTTTCCACTTACTAGCGTAAGTTTTTCTAGTGGTAGACTTGTGCAATGATAAAATAATTTCGTGCACAGAAGGGGAGATATCTGGAAGCCTGGCTGAAGTTGGAAGTGGAGCAACCAAGCAGTGAGCTAGAGAGATTGCAGGGATTGGTGCAATCCACCCGATTGATGGATCAGAAAGTCTGGAACTAGGTCCAGAGTCCAAGGCTGCTCGAGAAGATGATGATGCGGGAACAGGAACCATATTTGTCGAGGCCAGTAAGGAGCAGTGAGGATCATTTTGCAGCCCAACACGGTAGCTTTCTGTATCAGTTTCAGAATCAGGAGAAACAGAGGGAATGCATAAAGACGTCCCTGAGGCCAGTCGTGGACTAGAGCGTCTCTGGGGGAATGTCCGGGAAGTGGAAGGAGAGAGAAGAAATTGTTGCACTTGCTGTTGAAGGGGGTGGCAAAAAGGTCGCAGCAAGGCTGGCCCCATTTGCGGAATATTTGGTCCGCAACTACTTGATTCAGAGACCACATGAGGCATGAGAATTGAATTGCTCTGATCAGCCTGTCTGCTATGACGTTGGACTTCCCAGGGATGTGCATTGCGATCAGAAACCGTTAGGAAGAGATTGCCCACTGCCAGAGTCTTAGTGCTTCTCGACATAGGGGGTAGGATTTGGTTCCGCCCTGCTTGTTGATGTACCACACTACTGACATGTTGTCTGTTTGAATTGCAATGGTCCCGGTAAGAAGAGAGTCCTGAAGAGCTTGCAATGCTAAAAGCATGGCCCTCATCTCCAAGACGTTTATATGCAGGTGGTACTCGTGAGGTTGCCAGGTGCCTTGGACTGTCCTGCCCTGATAATGCCCCCCCCCGATAGGGAAACGTCTGTGGTAACCATAGCAACTGGGGGGGGTACAAATGGTCTGCCCAGGGGCACTGATGTGGAGACCATCCACCATGCAAGGTGCTTTTTGTATGCGTCTGTGATCATAATCGTGTGAGACATGGGAAGCTGCTGGAAGGACCATTGGGTGAAAAGCAGCCACTGGAGAATCCTCATGTGAAAATGAGCTAGAGGAACAAGTATGATCGCTGCTGCCATGAGACCCAGAGTTTGGAGGACAAACCTGGCTTGAATTCTTTTGCATGCTAATAAGACCTGTACATGTTGACGAATCACTAATACCCTGTCTGGTGGAAGGCTCGCTGACATGTCTTTTGTATTTAAATTTGCACCTATAAAGGTGATAGACTGACGGGGCGACAATGCAGACTTTTTGAAATTTATTGAGATACCTAGTCTGGAGCAAGTCCCGATAGTGTAGTCTCTGGCTAGCAGAAGGTGATGCATGGTGGTAGCAGTAAGGAGCCAGTCATCTAGATATGGAAACACCTGGAATCCTTGCCGTCTCAGGTGAGCGGTAACTACTGTCATACATTTGGTGAACACCCTGGGGGCTGTGGTGAGACCAAAGGACAGAGCTCTGAAATGGTAATGGCTGGCTCCCAGCCGGAAGCGAAGGAATCTTCTGGAGCGTCTGTCCATTTTGACATGGTAGTACCCATTCTGAAGATCTATAGAGCACATCCAATTGTCCTGACCCAGAAAAGGCATAATGGACTGTAGCATGACCATCCGAAACTTCGTTCTTTGTACAGACCTGTTCAGTCTGCTGGGATCCAGAATGGATCTCCAGTCCCCTGTCTTTTTTGGTACCAAAAAGAACCTTGAGTAAATTCCGGATCCTTGCTGGTCTGCTGGGACTTGCTGGATGGCCCTTTTTTTAGCAGTTCTGAAATTTCTTGTACTGCTTGATCCCTTAGATTGGGTGGAACATCTGGAAGGGACTTGTTTAACACTACGGGAGTGCAAACAAAGGGTATTCTGTAGCCTCTGGATATAACCGACTGTACCCATTTGTCTTGTGTTATGTCTTGCCAGGCTCTTGGGTACAGCGATAATCTTCCCCGACTGCCTCCAGAGGTGGGCAGTCAGGCAACCCTTCAGGGATGCTGGAAGGGCTTCTCAGAGATGGATCCTCTGCTGCCCTGGTTTTACGGACCCCTCTGCCACGAGGGCGGCATCTATTATTGTTCCCTCCTCTGCCCCTAGATAGGAACTCACCACGTGTGTCCGGCAAGGCTCCCTGGGATTTCCGGAACCACATCTTTCCACTCTTCTGACCCTTGGGATATGGTCTGGAAAGAGTGGTAAAACGGACTCCCACGGCAGAGAGAGTCTTGCCTTCCTGCTCACACCTGGTAAGGGTGTCCTTCACCTGTGATCCAAAAGAGAGGAACCATCAAAAAGGGTGTTGGTGAAAGACGCTCTGAAAGGTTCCCCAAAGTTACATAGCCGCATCCAAGCGTGTCTCCTTAGAGCAACACCTGTGCCCGCGGCTCTACTCGCACCATCGGCTGCATAAGAAATGAGCCTCATGGAGGAGTTCACCACTGAATTAAGAGTCGCCAGCTGGGAGGCTGCCTTAGCCTGGGCCCCCTCAGCTGATGGATCTTGTAGGGTATCTCCAAGCTCTTTAAGGAGATCCCTTTGAAGGCGGGTAAAGTGGCACAAATAATTCAGAGACCTCATAGAAAAGGTTGCTGAAGAGAAGATCTGCTTCCCATATCTATCCATCGTCCTGGACTCCTTGTTAGGGGGATGGACAGATGAAGAAGTTTCAGCCAACTCCTTCTTTGTGGCCGCTGCTACCACCATGACATCAACAGGGACACCTTTGGTCAAAAACTGTTTATCCTGTGGTGCAGTTATGAATTTAGCAGGTCTTCTGGGGGTCGGTTCCACTGTGTCTGGAGCTGACCACGCCTTCCGAGCCACCACAGACATCAGTGGGTCGAAAGGCGGAGACACCCAGGAGGTGGAAGGTCAGGATCCAAACGCATCCAGGAATACCGACTCATCCTCGGAGGGGCTTAGGGTAGTCCAGTTCCCCCTCTGCCTAAGCATCTCAAGGATGTCTGAGAAGGAGACATCTTCAGAGGGGGATCTCGGGGACCCTTCCGAATCCTCTAAGTCAGTATCTGATGTGACAGACTCAGGGGAGTCAACATGCTTCCTCTTGCATTTCCTCATATGAGATGGCTCCTCTGAATGATCAGGGGAGGCGTCGGAAGAGGAAGATACACCCAAGGGGGTGCCCTGGAGCATTGGTTCCCCACACTTGGGGTCTGGAGGAGGGGCAGAGGCAGACTCGGGCACCATAGTGGGAGGAGCCGATAGGGATGATCATGGAGCTGACTCAGGGCCAGCACACTCCTCATGACCTTGAAGGCATCCCTGCTTGGATGCCGAGAAGGCTCCGGTTCTGAAGAGACCGGAATCCCTCTCCGCACCGAGGGGGATGGCTCCGAAGCCGATGCAGGAGCCGAGCTCACCTGCGCGGAAGCTCTGAGGGGAAGAACGAGGTCGGACAAGGGTCCGACGCCACTCACCCCCTCAGAGCCAACGAGGGAGTCTCGGCGCCCAGACCCTTCCAAGGACGGTACCAAGAAAGTGATCGGAGCCGACGGAACCGAAGGAGAAGGTATCGGTGCCGACGGTTCCACAACTCGAACCCCAACGAACTCCGGCTCCGAGCTCAAGGGAGGAGTCGGAGGAGGAATAACTGCAGACATGGACGGAGCCGACATCTGATGAGGGGGGCTGGACAACATTTTTGCTAGGGCCTGTGATTTTAACAGCCTACTGACCACGTCTTGATCTGATAGTCTTGAGGACCGATGACTATGCTCTGATTGGAGCAGAGGAGACCTCGGAGCAGAGCGTATCGACTCCAGGGAGGGAGACCTAGATCTCTTTCAACTCCCCGACAGCTCCAGAGAGAGAGTCTGAACCGACTGGGAGACAGGTAAATCGGTTCCGGCCAGAACCAAGGCTGAAGGAACAGCTTCACCAATCGACTGCTCCGAACTGGGAGGCGAAGATTTAGGTGGCTTAGAGGCCTTCACGGGCTGAGCCTTAGCCAGTGAATCCTGCTTAAATAAACCCCATAGGATTAACTTATTTTTACGCTCCTGCAGGACTCTTGGGCTGAAGGCATGGCAAACCGAACAAGAGTCCTGCAGGTGCATGGCGCCCAGACAATAGACACAAGAAGTGTGACTATCTGTCAGAGACATCTTCTGACAGCATGAGTCACACTTCTTGAATCCGGACACCTTGGTATCCTTGGACATCCCTGAAAAAAAAAATAGAATACCAAGGACAATACACAAAAAATAGGATAGAACAACTAAAACACACACTAAGTTACTACACCCAAAACACAGCCAAGAACACTTACAAGCTAAATAAAACTAACTAGGTAAATGCTAATTTTTTTTTTTTTAACAGAGAAAAGGAAAAGGGTTAGCCTCTAATTTAAATGGCTACCTAAGAGAAGAAAGTGAAGGGGGAGGTGAAAACTCTCTAAAACTCACTAAAATTAGTTTTCTGAAGGGATAGGGGAAGGATCAAGAAAGAATTATAGATACAACAAGTATATATATATAGAGAAAGGTTGTAACTGCTATAAACAATCTACACTAACAAGCCTAATAATTTTTATCAAAACGGATAAACTAATGAAAATATACGACCTGAGCCAGTAAGACAACCTTGCAGCAGAAGCGGCAAACGAGATCTGGGTATCTAGCGCCAGGCATCATGGGATATGGGGTGGCCTCGAGCCAGTATGCAGCTCTCGAGCTTTTGAAGATGGACGAGTCGGAGCCGAGGATCGGCTCCAAACCCAAGCAGCAAGAATGAAGGTGAGATAGACAACTTAACATCATTGGTTCTGGAATGGACTTTCTCAGAGCCAGTTGTTCTTCTTGGCACCACCTGTGTGTCCATTTTGATACTGGAGGTTTTTTTTTCTCAATGTCAAAGTCTTTCTTAGATCTGACCATTCTTTTCTTTTCTGCTCCAGATATTTGTGTCTCTGCACCAGCTTTGATTCTTAAGTTCAGTGTTGATCGACAGTGATGCTACTATAGGTTTATTTAAGCTTACTGTCTTCCTGTGCTCCTTCCTGTTATGCATCTTGATGTTGGCTTCAAATTTTCAGGACATTTTTATTAACTTTTATGTTGATATTGGTGTTCTCATGGCTGACTGTCCCTCTCTGCACCAGTATATGCTCATTTGTAGCACTGACACCCACCACCCTATTAAACAAAACTGTCTCCAGTTATTTATCCCAGTGTATTCCCCTCCTTCCTTTCTAAAAAAAAAAAGAATATCTTTTGCCTTCCTCCTCCAGCTTTTAGTAGCAGTATATTTGTGTGTGTGTGTGTGTGTGTGTGTGTGTGTGTGTGTGTGTGTGTGTGTGTCTGTGTATCTGGAGTGTTTCTCCCTGGGCCTCTGCTAAAAACTGGCTTTGTTCCAAGTCGGATTTTCCCAGTTAACAAATGTTAAATAAATAAAATAAATAATATATATATAGGTGCACTTCACATTCTTGAAGTACTGAAATCTCGAATTTCAGTATCTCGACACTAAAATATCGAAAGCCCAGTTACGCGAAAGTCCACATAACCAAATCCGAAAAATGTCGAATCAGCGGTTGTGGTGGTGCGCTGTGTTAATGGATAGCTGGAGATTCAGATAAGTGTTTATATGTTAAGGGTTTTAGGTAGGGATTTTAGTGTATGTTAGTGTGTTGGGAAGTTGTAGGTATAGGTTACGGTATGTAGGTAAGAGTGTGAGTGTGTAAGTGTTGAGAATGGTGGTGTTTGTACGTATGTGATGTGTGTTTTTATGAGGGGAATGTAGTGTGTGTAGTGGTGGGTTTAGTATCTTTGTCTTTTTAGTGCAACCTCGGAGTTGGTATATATAACTAGCAGGGGGGGGGCACAGCCTCCCACATGGGGCCCCCTCCTTATATGTAGGGTAGGTTTGTGTGTGTTTTGATTGTTTGTTGTTGTGTGGGGAGGAAGGGTCTATGTGTGTGTGTTTGTGTGGTGGAGGGTGTATTTAAAAGTTACGATTTTGAATTTCGCACTTTTGGGGTTTTGGCATTTTGAATTTTTGGCTTTATAGTATCGAGATACTTAAATTCGAGATTTCAGTATTTCGACATTATAAAGTGAATCCATATACGTTATATTGTATTAAATTATACTATATGATATTACACTTTCACGGGCAATCTTAAGGGAGTGGTTAGGGAGTTCAGCATTGAGAGCACCAGCAATTCACTTATTCCATTTTAGTGGTGGCCAAGCTCTGTGTACTTTTCCTCTTTAAACTGTCTTAAAACTGTTATGATAGCATAGAATGTGGGCCTTCCTGTACAAGGATGACTTTGGTTTATGGCAGTAAGATGGAGCTACTTCATGTAGCTAAGTTTTCACACAGAGTTGTCCGATATATATATATATATGTATATATATATATATATATATATATATATATATATGTATATATATATATATATTTTTTTTTTTTAGGCATAGACCACGTACTACCTCTACTTACCTCATGGGTAATATATCAAGATAGTTCAGGTAACTTCCTTTGTCTAGTAGATCATGAGGCTTCTTCACATGTTCTTCTGCAACAGTACACTCCTCCAGTTTACCATTTGCTTTCTCACAAAGAACTAGGCTCCAATTCCTTTACGATACCCAGACTCTTCTTTGATTTTCTTTTATACAAAATTGGTGCCAATTTATATTCCTTGAAGTGCTGGTTGTCCCCACTTTTTATACAGCCAGGAGGTGAGAGCATGAGATTGGTGAAGTCTCAGTTTCTCAGAAGCCTGGTGTACACATACTTATAGCATATGCATTGTACCCCATATACCCAGTTAATCATCAGTCTAGTGTCCATCACTTCCCACCGGGTATTAGGTTTATAGGTAGGTACTAGGCTATCTGCCCTAGGGCCAATGTAAGCCTAGCCAACAAGGTTCCATGGTTTTCTTCTCCCATGGATGCTAATTACCTGCGCCTCTGTCTAGCAGGGCCACTGAAGTGATTCCCGGGGTGAATTTCCTATTACCCATCCACACATCGAGATTTTTCTTGAAGAGTGCTAGTGACGAACTCTGCTTGACATAGATATGTAGCTTGTTCCAGAGTATGGGAAGTCTCTGGGACAGGAATCTATCCCTCCAGTATGTTCTGTTAATTGTGGTGACAAGGTTTAGGTCTCTAGAGCATGTGGCTCTGAGGGATTGGGATTTCTTTAGGTGTAGCATGTCCAGCAGCTCAGGGTTTGACATAGCTTTGTATGTTAGGCAGAGATTACTTCAGAGTAGGTGATATGCTATGGAGTAAATCCAGAGAATTTTGAGGTGGTCAGCGTAGGGTAATGAGTCCCATAATCCTCTTTGTGAGCTATTTTTGTGGCCTTTCCAGCTGCTGCAGATGCCTTGTAAGGTACATTCCAAATGGGGTGTTGTACTCTATAATGGGTCTGATGAGAGCCGTGTAGAGGGGGACAGTGACTTCTTTTTCCTGGATGAGAACCCTTTCATGATGAGGTGTGCCACGTAGAAGGATTTCCTGACTACTGTGGTGATGTGATTATCAAAGGAGAGGCTATTGTTCACTAGAGTCCTGAGGTCTGTTATCATGCCTTCATCATTAAGTCGGCTGCCGCATATGTGGTAGTCCATGGGTAGAGGGTTTTTACCAAAGGGGATGACAGTGCATTTTTGGGTTTGAGCTTGAGGCCATGGCTCTGACACCAAGCATCACTCTGAGAGGCGGTCATCTGTGAACTTTGTCAGCCAGAGGCCCTCTGTGTTTGCCTGTACTTCAGAGAAGTTGATCCCAAACAGGAGGGGACCCAAGACTGAACCCTGTGGTACTCCACTTGTCACAGGTTTGGAGTCAGAGTTGAAGTCCACAATTTTTACAGTGTGGGTTCTCTCTGTGAGCCAGTTGGTGACCCATCTTGTGACGTATGGATTTATACCCAGCTTGGTGAGTTTATCTATGATACTAGAATGGGGGATGGTGTCAAAAGCCTTGGCGAGGTCGAGATAGGCTGTGTGGACTTCCTTACCCTCGTCCACAGCTTTGGTGACTGTTTCAAAGAATTTGATCAGGTTCAGGAGACATGATCTGCCCTTCACAAGTCCGAACTGGGTGGGGTACAGAGTTTGGGAGGTTGCCAATATCCTTGTTTGAGTTCTATGATAATACGTTCCATAACCTTGCAGACCAGGCTCGTCAGACTAATAGGGCGATAGTTACCAGGGTCTGTGGTGACTCCCCCTTTGTGGAGTGGTATAACTGTTGCTGTGCACCATTCAGTGGGTACAAAGCCTGTCGAAAGGCTATGATTGAACATGATGCTTAGGTGGGGGGGGTTAGTTCATTCTGAAGTTCGTGTAGAACACAGGGATATTGTCCGGTCCCATGGATGCTGTGTTCTTGGATTTCGATACCGCAGTTTTCACCTGTTCAGTTGTGATTGCAGGGACACTGCATTCTTCCGGTATGGATATGAGCCCTTTAGGAGGTGGGGGGGGGTGAAGTTGCCACTGAACCTATTAGCCAGGATGTTGGCGATATCAGTTGGTTCCATGAATTTTGTGCCATTGTGCTGTAACTCAGAGGAGATCTGGGTGTTGCCATTGAGATTCTTGACATAGCTGTAGAATGCTTTGTGGTTGTCCTTAGAGTCAGTGACAATCTTGTTTTCATAGGTTGCTTTGGAGGATTTTTATGAGGGATCTCAGCTTCTTGCTGAGGCTGACCAGGGAGCTCCTCCACTCGTGGGATTTTATTCTCTTTTGCAACAGTTTCTTCCTTCTGTTTTAGAGTTTAATAACAGGGGATCACCAGATTGGTTTCCTTTTTTTTTTTTAGAAGACTGCGTCTTGGTTCTGTTAGGGACAGCACGATCCATGCACCCGTGTAGGTGCTTATAGAGTGGGTTTGTACAAGATTCAGCAGTAGTAAGTGCATTATCCATCTGCATGGGTGTTGTGAAATTGGCCACTTCTGCCTTAAGAAGCCCAAAGTTGGGTTTGGAGTAATTTTTTACTGTGGTTTCCTTAGTGGGGAGTGGGGGCGGGATGTGGTCGGATCTGACCGAGGAGTTGACTTCAGGTGTGGAGCACCTGTCACTCATGTTAGTAATTACTAGGTCTAGGATATTATTGCCCCTGGTAGGGTTGATCCAGGAGCATTGGAGTTTATGAATTCTAGGAAGCGTTGAGGAAAGGAGTTGGTACGAGAGTAGTTTTCCCAGTTAATGGTGGGGTAGTTGAAATCTCCCAGTATTAGCATGTTAGGTTGGACCCTGATATTCTCTATTATATCAAGAAAAGAGGACTGGGAATCCTGGGG
The DNA here is from genome assembly GCF_019279795.1 of Protopterus annectens. NCBI lineage: Eukaryota > Metazoa > Chordata > Ceratodontiformes > Protopteridae > Protopterus > Protopterus annectens. Next base: position 278,177,590 of record NC_056745.1, read on the forward strand.
CATGGTGGGGTATCTGTAGCAAGCTACAATATGGATTGCAGTTTTGCCCAGAGTTAGTTGCACTTGGATAATTTCGGATGGATTATGTTGCGCAACTAGCCTGGAGGTGTGGTTGTCCTTAATGAATATGGACACACCTCTGCCCTTGGTGTTCCGGTCCTGGTTTGATGACCGAAAGGTATGGTATGAGTTATATCCTGGTAATGCAGGGGTGCTATCTGGAGCCTTGAACCAGGTTTCAGTCACTGCACAGATATCGATATTCTCCATTTTAAGGAGGGACTCGAGTGCGTGCATTTTGAGGTTTAGACTTCTAGCGTTGAGAATCCGACGTATTGTGTGTTTCTGTACTATCCTTTTCAACTCTATCAAGGAAGGACTTGCCTTTGAAGGTTAATCAGTCAAAAAGGGTCTCTACTACCTTTCTCTTGCCTGGTAAACGTGGTCACTGCTATTGCAGCTGACTAGTTTTACCGTTCTACCGATGTTTGAATTACACTTCTCACTTTATCATTTCCAGGGTTTTGTTGTTCTTTCCCTATGTACTAGTTTCCAGCACTTAATGCCATTTATCTTGGAAGTGACAACACTGCATGTTTGGCCCTCACTTGGTACATTATCTTCAAGCTTTTACACAGTTCGCCTTGTATAACAATATGCACAGAGATGCAGGTACTTATATACATATACACCTCTGTTTTACTTATATTACAGCCATCATGGACACAGCCTGTATTTCCTTTGACCTACTGCAGTAGACAATTAGAATTTTGTCTGATCATTGGAGATTTTGCTGTATGATCTGTTTATTTATTGCATTTGTTTACCAGGATAAGTCCACTGGGCCTAAAAGAGCCCATTTTCAGTGGAGGCCCGGGGAGAAAAGCTCCAACGAGTTACATAAAAAATATAAACATTAATTAGTGCAGAAGCAGAAACAGTGTTACAGATAGTAAATATAGTAACATATACAGAATATATACATAAAAGCAGGAATATAGTTTGTTTGATTACAGCAATATATACAGAAAATATACATTAAAGCAGAATTCAATGAATTCACTCAGATTGATATAAACAGAGATCAGTATTATTCTACCAGAATCAACAAGTGAAGATAAAAATAAATATGGAGAAAATACCATCAGTCACTAGTAGCAAAAGACATAGGAGTTTAGTAATCATGTAAGGAGAGTGAAAAGGTTAGGTTATAGAGCAGGAACATAGCCAGGAAGAGTTGAGATGATTTTTCAGCATTTGTTTGAAGGTGGTGGTGCTGCCTGTGTTTCTTATAGAAGGCGGAAGTGAGTTCCATAGTTTGGCGACGGTGAAGGCATAGAGGAGTTGACCAGCAGGTAAGGTGGGCTTATCTACCTTTAGAAGTAGATGATTTTCAGATCTTAGATGCCTGCTGGAATGGTATTTGGCAAGTAGAGTTGAGAGAGCAGGACAGTCTGTGGGACTGTAGATTATTTTGTGCACAGTAGTTAGTTGGATGAATAAGAGATGGTGGGAGAGTTCCAGCCACCCTAATTGTTTCAGTGACCTACAATGGTGGGATGAGAATGCGGCCTTGGTGGCAAATTTTGCGATTCTGTTGTAACACATAGCAAGTTTGGATTTTGTAGAATTTCGGATATTAGTGAAGAGAGGGGCACCATAAAGGAGAGAGGGTAATAAAAAGGTAGTTGCAAGGGTTTGTCTAGTAGAGAGGCTAAGAAAGTGTTGGTGCCTGTAGAGCATACCAAGCTTTTGGTGTGTTTTTTTTTTTATGTTATTGTTTATGTGTAGGTCAAAGTTAAGGTTTTCATGTATAATAATGCCTAGTAATTTAGTGTGTGGGACAACTTCTCTAGTAGTATTGTCTTGGGCTTGTATAGTGAAGAGTTTTTTATCAAATGGAGTGGTTTTCCTAGGAGTAAAACTTACTAGTTTAGTTTTTTTGGATTTAGGCAAGATGATTGTTAAGCATCCAAGATTCAGTAGATGTGAGGGCATTCTGGGTAATTTGCTGGAGTTCAGAGCTGGAATTTGCAGTGCATATTATTGTAGAGTCATCAGCATACTGGATTACTGAGCATTGTGGGAGAGTGGTGTGAAAGTTGTTAATAAAGCTGCTAAATAAGAGAGGACCAAGTATGGAGCCTTGGGGTACCCCTGTGGCTGTACTGAGGAAGGGAGAGTAAGACTGTTGCCATTTGGTGGATTGCTGCCTGTTGGAGAGATAGCTGTTGTACCATTGTAGGGTAGGGGGAGAAATGTGGAGGGTAGATAGTTTAGAGAGTAGGATAGTGTGGGAAATGGTATCAAAAGCTTTGGAGAGGTCAAGGAAAAGTGAAGCAATTATTTTACCAGAATCCTGTGCCCGGTTAACTGTATCAAGGAAAGATAGGAGGGCGGTAGTGGTGCTGTGTCCTTGTCTGAAACCATGCTGAGTGGGTGATAAAATTTGATTTTCATGCAGGTGGTTGAGGAGTTGGGCATGATTGCATTTTTCCAGTATTTTGGAAAGGGGTGAGAGAATTGCTATGGGTCGAAAGTTTGTGGTGTCTGTGTTGGTGCCACCTTTGTGTAAAGGAAGAATGAATGCTTTTCTCCAGATGTCTGGGACAAGGGATTCTTTAATTGATCTGTTAATGAGTATGCTGATGGGATAAGCTATAGAGTTTGCTGCTAGCTGCAGGAAGTGTGGGGGTAGATTGTCAGGGGCCAGAGTACAGGGCTTTAGTTTAAGTAAAAGTTTTTTTATTGTGCTGGTGGGTATGGGGGAGAATTTTAGGTTAGGGTTAAGGGTAGACTTGTTTTCTGGGATGATTTGGTCATCAGCTGTCTTGGTGGTGCTGTTGTTAATTGTAGGAAAGGTGGTGGTTAGGTTAGCTATGGTGTCAATGAAGTAGGAATTGAAAAGGGTAGCAAGTTCAGTGGGAGTTTTTTTGTGGGTCAGGGGATGGATTGCTTTGAGAGCCTGCGTGTAATAGTTGGCTGATGGAAGACCAGAATTTTTGGGGATTATTTTTATGTTGGCTTTGTAGGTGGAAGTAGTGGTCTTTTTTATCAGTAGTTATTAGACGTTTTGCCTGGTTACGGAGTTGCTTGTAATGTAGTAGAGTTGAGCGGTCTTTGTTTTTCTGCCATGATTTCCAGATTTTATCCCTTTCTTTGGTGGATTTTGAGAGCCAGCATACATTGTTATGTTTTATTCGTTTCTGGCGGGTGGGTGCTTGCCTATTTAGGATGTCTAGAAATGCTGAGTTAAAGAATTCAGCAGCCTCATTAAGTGGTAGGGATTTGAGAGTTTTCCAGTTTACTTTAGCTAAAGTTTCATTAAATATGGATGATTGGAACTTAGTAACATTTCTGGTAGATTTGTATTGGTGTTGGCCTGTGGTTGGAGTAGTTTTGCATATGATATATGCTGGGTGGTGGTCACTAATGGTATTAGGTAGTATGCCTGCACTGATGACATTGAAAGGGTGGGATACTAATATCCAGTCTATTGTGGAGCCCCAGTTGTAATTTTTGCAAGGTCTAGTGATGTCCTCAATTAGTTGGGAGAAGTTGTAAAGATTTATGTTTTTTGAGGGGTTGTTGTGGCCTATATCTAGCCAGTCGATATTTACATCACCTAGAATGATGGCTTCATTATCTATATTTTGGGAAGTCCAGGCAAGTAGGTTTTCTAATATTGGTATGTTGTTTCCTGGGGGAATATAAAGAGCAATTATGCAAATGTTTTTATGGTTGTTAAGTTTTAATATAGAGATTAGTATTTTGGCTGGGGAGAAGTATGGAGTTGGTTTTGAGTAGGGGTTTAATGTGTAATTGCTAGGGAAAAGTATTGCTACTCCTCCTCTCTTGTTGAGTCGATCGACTCTCAGGCATGAGTAGCTTGGGGGGAGAAATTCAGTGTCTTTTATATATGATTTCAACCAGGTTTCAGTAGCTGCTATAATATCTGGGTTGTACTTAGAAATCCAGGCATGGAGTTCAGGTATCTTGTTCTTAAGGTTTTGGAGATTTATTGTTGATAGCATAAGAGATTTGCTAGGTTTGCTGGAGCTGAGGGGGGCTGGTCCTGGGTTGGGTTGTACATCACCACACTGGGAAATAGTACTTTGGAAAATTGTGTAGGTTATACTTCTCAGTTTTTTCCTAAAATTGGTGTAGCTGCTGCTGGTGGTATGATAAGGGGAGTGCCTTTGGAGAGGTAGAATTTTCACTTTGCATAGTACAAAGGTATTTGTGAATAAGCTAGGCTGGATGTCTGAGTAACTTGATAATTGTGGATTATGGGTGCTGGTCATACAGGTATGTGCAGGAGGTATGTTGGTTGCCTGGAAAGTTGTGATTATTGTTAGGAGAGAGAGTGTAAGTGAGAGAAGCAAGATCAAAGTAATAGTTGTGATGGACATGATGGTGGTTGAGGGCAGTGTAATAAAGAATATGAGCAGGGTAGAAGTAGTTTAGAGGATGGAGTACTATATGGGCTTATTTAGAAATGGGTGGGGAGGTAGAGTACAGTAATGAGGAGGTATAATAGGGGAATAATTAGGGGGGTTATGGGATAGGTGGAAGAGAAGTATGGGAGGGGTCAGGGTAGGTATAAGGTTGATATTATGGGGGGAGGGTGGGGATGGGGGCAGGGAACGGGTTCAGCCCCACAGGGAGAAGACCTGAAAAAATTATCAGTTTAAATGTGAGTACTGAGCTTAAAATATCAGCATCTAACAAAAGCTTAATTGAAGTAGCTCTGGAATACTTTAAAACTGCCAAACAGCCCTGTTTATGTGCCTGCAGTGTAAATTAGAGAGAGTTGTGATTAGTCTAGAGACTTTGCTGAAATTAAAAACAAAATTTACTAATGTAAACAGTAAAGGCTTGGGACTGTGTGTGTGTGTGTGTGTGTGTGTGTGTGTGTGTGTGTGTGTGTGTGTGTGTGTGTGTGTGTGTGTGTGTGTGTGTGTGTGTGTGTGTAAGGCTGATTCAAGGTATTGGCCCAATCTAGTGTCAGTTGGCTGGAACCCTTCACTGATGTTGTGCATACACCTCGTAAGCCTTAAAACCTAACAAAAACTAAGTTGCAATTCACCTATTACAACAGAAAAGCTCTAGGGTGTCTGGTTCTTGCTTCCTGTAGTTTTATTTAGTTACGTTAGTCAGCTTCAGTGAATGAAGTGGAAAATGTGTACTGTAGTTAATCCCAAGTGGGGGTGGGGGTCACGCATGAAAGAAACCCATGCAACTATTACAACAGAAAAGCTGTAGGGTGTCAGGTTCTTGCTTCCTGGAGTTTTATTTAGTTACAATAGTCAGCTTCAGTGGATGAAGTGGAAAATGTGTATTGTAGTTAATCCCAAGTGGGGGTGGGGGTCACGCATGAAAGAAACCCATGCAACTATTAGAACAGAAAAGCTGTAGGGTGTCAGGTTCTTGCTTCCTGGAGTTTTATTTAGTTACGATAAGTCAGCTTCAGTGGATGAAGTGGAAAATGTGTATTGTAGTTAATGCCAAGTGGGGGTGGGGGACATGCATGAAAGAAACCCATGCAACTATTACAACAGAAAAGCTGTAGGGTGTCAGGTTCTTGCTTCCTGGAGTTTTATTTAGTTACGATAGTCAGCTTCAGTGGATGAAGTGGAAAATGTGTATTGTAGTTAATCCCAAGTGGGGGTGGGGGTCACGCATGAAAGAAACCCATGCAACTGTTATAACAAAAAAGCTGTAGGGTGTCAGGTTCTTGCTTCCTGGAGTTTTATTTAGTTACGATAGTCAGCTTCAGTGGATGAAGTGGAAAATGTGTATTGTAGTTAATCCCAAGTGGGGGTGGGGGTGGGGGTCACGCATGAAAGAAACCCATGCAACTATTACAACAGAAAAGCTGTTAGGTGTCAGGTTCTTGCTTCCTGGAGTTTTATTTAGTTATGATAAGTCAGCTTCAGTGGATGAAGTGGAAAATGTGTTTTGTAGTTAATCCCAAGTGGGGGTGGGGGACACGCATGAAAGAAACCCATGCAATAGCTGTGCATGCACAACGAACGTAGGAGCAGGGAACCGAAAGCAGTAATAGGATGGAAAATAAATGTGAGTTAGATAAAAGTTGAGAGATGGTTTAAAGATGGTGCCAGGATTTCCTGTGAATTCCTTACATCGTGTATCTGAAAACCCCTTTTCACAGCCATCTGCAACGACAGAAATAAATAGCCAGCTGCAGGTTCACTGAGGAGTTCTAATGTAGAAATTACAACCATATTCCAATTGTCTTTTCAGCTGGTACAATTCATTATTTTTCCCTTCTCCAAGCAACAGCTTGATGCTTGAATCCAAGATCAGCTGACATGGTTCATAGTTGTATGCAGATCTGGTAATATTACATTATGCTATGCTTATGTCCATAGCTACCTATGTCTGCTTTTAGACTGTGCTCCAAGCCTGTACACTGTGTGTCTTGGTCAGCCTGGATGGCCTACATATCATCTGAAACCTATTTAATGTCCATATTTGTTGCCCAAGTTACATTATCTAAAATTGTCAGTGTACCTTTTTCCTTTGTTTTTGACATTTAGCATTTTTCCCATTTACTACTTCCTTATGCTGCCCTATTTTTCATCCTGTGTAGTCTTCAGCAGCTGAGCAATACAACGAGGTTGTCAGCTATGACATCACATTCGTTCTTATTGTTGACCTCTAGGATACTACTGTCAGAAAGACGGTTCCCTTCTCTGACTCAGCTTGTCTAGTGTGAGCATGATCTTTGAAGTTTTCTTTTAGATCAAGAGTAATTAGGGGCATCATCTGTATACATACCTCCTCCTGTCATAGCTATGATGATGATGATAATAATATGAGTCAAGGGGTTTGGCATGTCTGCCTAAGACATTGAAATTTCATTGGTCTTCTCCGTAACTATGACATATCACTTATTAGGAGCCACCCATCTTGATGAGCTTGGGACTCTTTATATAGAGGACAATGGGCTTGTTCTATAGACTGGTTCTATCACATATGAAAGGTAATGTTACTTAGCATAATGATAAATGTGTAAGGCTATGCCCTCCTTTCTTTATGACCTACAGTTCCTGCCCTGAGTGCTTTTGTTTGTTTGGGATGTTCTTTCAGAGAGGTTTGTTTCGTTCATGATGTTTCTTCTTGCTTGATCCACTTTAGCGTTTGTAGCTTGGGAATGTTGTAGGTACTGAGTTGTCTGAGTCCTGTCCTCCTGGAATCCTATGGATAGAGAAGGATAGACATGGTGTCCTACATTATATATCTATAGATATCAAAAGGCAGAATTTATGCAAGTACTGTGCTGACCAGCTGTAATTTCAAACCCTTGTGTTGTGGTGGTATATTTTGCACCAGATCATTGATGTACAGATATACAGAAGATTTGATTTTTCTGTAATTGTGATGTTCTCTGTTGACCTTGTTCAGTCTGCTAGTGATAGCTTGTAATCTCTCAAGCTCCTGCCATGAATACTTTTTGATAGTATTGCCATGGCAGCAGTTCAACAAGTTAATACTACCATTTAAGTGATCACCAGTGCTTATTGACATCAGAGCATAAAACAGCAGTTCTCTTCTGCATGTTTTTTAGACTTACCACCTGCTTTATGTTGTACTTTTCTGTGCTAGATCACTTAATGAGAGCTTTGACAGTGTTACCATAGCAGCAACTGATGGGTTGCAAGCTGTCATTATGTAATCTGTTATTAATAGGGCAGAGCAACAAGTTGCAAGGTTTGCTTTCTTATGAATGCCTTTTTCTTTGCTTACTCTGACCTTGTGCTGTACTTTTCAGTGCTGCTAAGTGATTACACTTGCTCAGTGACGGCTTCTAACTTGTCAAACTGCTGTCATGCCAACATAATGATACCTCAGGATAGCGCAACGTAGTTAATTGTGACACACATGGTTGAATGAATCAGGGGTTGAATTGAAAATTATATATTTCCTACTTCCATAACAATATGTTCTGGATTAGTACAGTGGATTACAGGTATGTCCTTCTATTCACATGTTGCAGTATTCTGTACAGTTGGGTTTTCTCCTCTTGCTACCCGAACATTTGGCCAGTTTGCAGTCACTGTATGGTGAGTGGGACGTCTGACATGGCTAGCAGAGTATGGCCCATAAAAGTGACATCTGCGCACACCTGACTCCAGAACCTCTGTGCTGCCAGTCAAATGTGAGCTTTTCCTGTCTTCCCAGCCATCGGATCCTCGAGAAACTCAGATAAGTACCCTGTTGGGGAACCTTTTTTTCAGTCATTGTATGTTGGTGGCTGTTCATGTCATCCAGAAAGGACAAGTGTAAGTGTGGCCGTCAGATTCCAGACAAAGATGCCCATGAACTCTGTCTATTCTCTTAGGGCAGGCCTTGTAGTCGTGTGATTTGCCCAATCTGCCAGATGTTTGTACCTAAGATCTTACATAGCAGACTTCACGATCTCTACCTGTATCTAGAGAACCAACGTCTGAAACAACTAGCGTTGGGTATGGAGGGACTTCCGACTTGCCTACTGAACCGCTGAGAAAAAGGTCAAGACCACAAGGCCTGCTACTGTTGCTGCTCTTCCGCCATCCGACTTTCAACCTGTGGCTAACATTGGTCTCGACGAACACTCAGGCCCTGCCACCTTGGTATAGCAGGTACCATATCGGAAGTCGCAGAACCCTGTGTGGAAGGCACGTCCATGGAGGCCCTGTGGAACATCTGTCTCCGCAGAGGGGTAACCAAGGCTCTTAGCAGACCAGCCTGATCCCTCTGCTCCTTTGCAGTCGTCTGGTCCCCTGTACAGACGTCCGCTAAGCCATCACTTAAAAAGTATGAAAAGATAAAACATACTTCTCCTGTTAGGGAAAGTCAACCAGATTGGCAGGCTTTTTCACAAAGCCTCTTTAATGCATTCATGGCCTTGCGGCCTACTTCTCCAGGGACTTCCACAATCCCTCCTCCATTTCTGAGCCCTAGGCCTAAGGCCTCAGACCCCTCACAGGTGGAAGAGGAGTACTCTGATTCTTCCTCAGAAGAATCCCTCTCTTACACCTCCCCAACTCCCTTCTCCACTTGGATATGCCTCGAGAGAGGAAGAATCTGCAGAACTTGATTCCCCTGCAGATGATTTCACCTTTGGGGAAAGTTCCATCTATACTTCTAGCCTTTCTTGATGCCTTCTCTGCAGCATACTTGAACCCAGATTCCCAGCTTCCAGCCCCCCGCAGACCTGATAGGTTTTACAAGGTCCCGGACTCAGCTAAATTCCTGGTAAAATCCCCAGCTGCAGACCCAGCCACCATCTCAGTCTCCACTCACAAGGCTTCTAAATTACTGCCCTCTACCACCCTCCTCCCTACTGACAAGGACAGCGAGGCCATGGAGCATCTGGGTAAAAAAGTGTACACTTCTGCAACTCTGGCTTTCAGAGCAATCAGTAATAGAACACGGGTACTTCATGACCTGGATCATCCCCCCAAAGAGCAGGGGTATTCCCCAGCCCCCAGAAGAACAGCTCCACCTCTTGCAACCAGTTGTGGACAACCTTTGGGCCAAGGCACCTTCCAGCCTGCCCCACAGGCTGCTATGGGAAAAGGCTTTTACTTTAGGATCTTTCCTAGTGCCAAGGAAAGATGGACCCTGGAGGCCAATTCTAGATTTCTCACATCTGAATCTCTCCCTGCACATACCCACATTCAGGATGCTTACACTGCCAACTCTCTTCCCTCTAATCCTTCCTCAAGGGTTCCAGGCCACCTTGGACATCAAGGATGCCTACCTCCACATCCCCATAAGGCCCAGCTTCAAGAGTTTCCTCTGGTTTTCAGTGGCCTCCTCACACTATCAATTCTTGGCCTTGCCGTTTGGTCTATCTGCAGTACCCAGAGTCTTTACCAAATGTCTGGCACCAGTGATTGCCTTCTGCAGAACTCAAGGGATCCAAATCTTCCCTTACCTGGATGACCTACTCATCCAGGAAGACTGCAAACAGTCCCTCTTGCTCCAGTTACAGAAAAACATTGCCCTCCTGCAGTCCCTAGGGTTTCAGACAAATTTCCCAAAATCCCATCTGGGCCCTACCTAGGACATTGTGTTCCTGGGATGCAGAATTCAGACAGGCATCATGAAAGCCTTCCTTCTACCCCAAAAGGTAGAAACCCTGACACAATACATACTTTTTGGTACAAAAAAAACAAGGAAATAAACGCAAGGCAGTACCTCAGGCTCCTGAGCTACACGGCTTCCACTATGCCTATGCTGCCTTTAGCAAGACTTCACATGAGGAAACTGCAGTGGTACCTCAGGTCTGTTTGGACACAACACTCACACCCTCCTGAAGTACAGGGTGCAACTCTTGCCCTGCCTCAAACAAGAGATCCACTGGGGTTGACCCAGGTGATGTTCAACCCACTCCAACCATGGCCACCAACACAGGTCATGTACACAGACACCCCAGATCTCAGTTGGGGAGCTATGTTGGATCCTCTAAAAGTGTAGGGAGTTTGGCCAGAACCACACATGAAGGAGTACATCAATGTAAGGGAAATGAGTGCAATACTACTGGCCTTGAAGGCTTTTCAACCCACGCTCCAGCAGGGACTCCTAAAGCTTTTCACAGACAATGCCTCAGTACTGTGGTAACTCAACAAGCAGGGGGGAGCCAGATCTTATATACTTTGCAGACTAGCTCTCCTTGTGTATGAACTGGCCACCAGTCAGGGAGTTTACTCTTCAGGCAGTATACATCCCTTCCAACAGAACTTTCAGGCAGATTCCCTCAGCCAGGTCCATGACAATGTCCCAAGAATGGATGCTACACAGGGATGTTTTCTTAGATCTTGTCTACTGATGGGGTACACCTCAAATAGACCTGTTTACCTCTTCCATGAACAGGCAACTTCCCTCCTCCTGCACCAGACTGCTAGAACCTCTGGCAATGCCAACAGATGCCTTTTTAATCTCCTGGAAGGGGATGTTTCTCTATGCATTACCCCCCCCCCTCCGCTTGTTCAGAAAGTCCTGCTGAAGATCCAACAGGACAAGCCTAAAGTTTTGCTGGTGACTCCCTATTGACTGAGACAGCATTGGTTCCCCCTCCTCCTCCAATTAGCCAAGGGCAATTACCACAAGTTACCCCTCAGAGTGGACCTTCTCACACAGGACAAGGGAACCTTAATCCACCCACAGTGGCAATCTCTTCATCTCACCATGTGGGTGATAGAATTTTAATTCCTTTCAGGCATGTTTACAACAAGGACATGCTCACTGTCCTGCAGTAGGCCAGGAAACCCAATACCAGGAGATCTTGTGTATCCATGTAGAAAAGATTCTCCATGTGATGCCTTAGAAGGCAGTTGGACCCATTGCAAAGCAAGGTCCTCCTAGTGCTGTCCTACCTGTGTGAACTTTTACCGACAGGGTTAGCATTCTCCTCCATTAAGGCCCATTTGTCTGCCATTTCTGCCTGCCTATATCTGAAACCCCCTTTAGCTTCCGGGTTGCCTGCAAAATTGTTCCTTAAAGGGGGTACTTCATCTCAGACCACCAAGGAAGCCCATTCCACCTGCATGGGACCTGAACTATGTTTTAGAGAAGCTCACACTACCTCCCTTTGAGCCAGCATCCAAAGCTTCCCTAAAACACTGCACATGGAAGACTGTTCTGCTGGTCTTCTTAACCTCAGCTAGAAGATTTTCTTGAGTTGCAAGCTTTCATGGCTATCCTACCTTTCCTCATCTTCCACAGAGATAGGGTAACCCTAAGAATCATCCCATCCTTCATGCCCAAGGTGGTTAATGACCTTTCCTTAAACCAAGCCATCAACCTGACCACTTTCTTTCCCAACCCACAGGGTGACAGTGAGAGAGTACTTAATTCCCTTGATGTGTACAGACAGCTCAGGTCCTACCGGCACAAAACCAAGAACATCAGACAGGCTGACCAATTGTTTCTCTCTTTCCATCACAGGGCCCTGGGGAAGCAGTAACTAAGCAAACCATTTCAGCCTGGATCTCCAGGGCTTTTACCTTTTGTTACACAAACCATAGTAAACACTTACGAGGCAGAGTTAAAACCCATTTCACTAGGGCGATGGCCTCATTTGGAGCCTTCTTCAAAGGCCTGGACACCTCCACTATTCTTGAAGCTGCCACTTGGTCTTCTGTACACACTTTCACAAAGCATTACAAAATAGACCAGATTTCCAGGTCCAGGGCTGGATTCTCCAGGGCTATCCTCCATCGTTTCCTGGAGAATTCTTCTAGGCCACCACTCCCTTCCTCACAGTGAACTTTGGCACTCACCCGACTGTACAGAATGCTGCAACATGTGAATAGAAGGACTTGGAAAAGTTGTGTAAAATCTTACCATAACCATAGATGTCCTTCTCTTCCATGTTGCAGTATTCCTTCCCTTCCACCTACCCCTCCTGATATCAGGCATTTCCCTTCTTGGATGGCACAGGGCTTGCACTACCTTCTTTGGGACTGGGTTTGACTGGGGCACTCAATTCTAAAGTCTGGTGCGAGCAAACATCACTTTTATGGCCCATGCTCTGCTAGCCATGTCAGACACACATCATACAGTGCCTGCAAACTTTTGTATACTGGCTGGACATTCAAGTAGTAAGAGGAGAAAGCCCAGCTGTACAGAATACTGCAACATGGAAGAGAAGGGCATCTATGGTTATTGTAAGATTTTACACAACTTTTCTTTCCTGATTATATGAGCTAAAGCACAATACTGAAAATTGCCTGAACATATTTAAATGTAGTTGTGGCACAGTGGCTAGTGTTGTCACCTCACAGCAAGAGATTCCCTAGTTTGATTCTCGGTTGGGGTGCCTTCTGTGTGGAGTCTGCATGCCCTCCCTGTGTTCACATGGGTTTTCTCTGGGTGCTTTAATTTCCTCCCACATTCCAAAAACATGCAGTAAATGGACTGGGCACTCTAAATTGGCCATAAGTGTGAGTGTCATAGTGTTCATGTGAGTGTGTGGTGTGGAAGAACTGCCATGGCAGGGCTAGCCATCCAGTGGTATAAATCTTGGCTGTTGAGACTGAAGCAGATCCACTTTTGAAAATACAGAATTATTACAATTTTTAGTGTTGATTCAGCTGCAGCTTTTATCAAGACTAAAAATATGAGTATTACCTTACCACCATAACTGGTACTGTTGCAAGATAGGCTTTTCTGTTAATGGCGGGGAGAGGTAGTTCCCCTAGCACTCCTGGTAAATCTGCCACTGACACACATTTATGTTTTCTTGACAGAGGCTGCAGTTAAACACGTTTCTCAGTTACATATTGCATACTGTACTGTTCTGGAAAGGAAGTCAGTCTGCAGAGCAGGAAATCCATTCTTCTTCTCAATGGAAAAATAGATTTTTGGTTGATTAATGTGATAGGTCATCACTTTTCTGACTATGATATACCACAGTGAAGGTTTGTGAAATGCAAAATTAGAGCAATTTAGAGCACTCGGACACATTTTGTGTTTGTAGGTAATGAGTGTATGATTCAGTGTGTGTATATATATATATAGTGTTACACTTGTGATGTGTCTGTGTTTGTATAACACTTTAAGCGACTACTTCATACCAAACCGCTTAATGTTCTTGGAAGGCTAAATTTCGAAGTGACCCCACACCCATAACCTCCTTACCAGAGCTGCTGCAATTACCTGTGACTTTTGCTACCCATATAAACATTGTATAGACATCTGTCCCATTAGGCTACAGATGCAATGGAAACTTCAGGAATAAAACAGTATGATGGAATTCCCACACAAATTGTATAATAGAAGGATGAGTTTAAATGATGTTACATTTCACTTGTCATGAAAGGAATCTAAAACAGGTTAGCAAGAATGAAAATCTATTGGATGGTTTAATACAGAAATCAAAAAACTTGAACAAATAGAAACTGTGATAATGAAGGACATAGTACAGTTGTGTAAGTTCTTACCGCAACAGTAGAAGTTCTACTTCTCACTGTTGCAGTATTCAATCCCTCCCACCTACTTGCCTTTCTTTTTCTGTTTCACTAATGCTGACCGACGGGTTTTTACTTAACATCCCTATCTCCTTCTGTTTCCCCTTCCTGGATGAGAGTGTTACTGTTTCTTTGGGGTGCTCTAGTTCTCCTGGAGTAGTACCTTTCTGAAGATTAGGCATCTGTGTGTCACATACGTACATTACACCTTGCATATAGGACATCTGTCTGACATATGAAGGCCTGGAAGGTGCAAAGACTTTTGTATACTAGTCTGATGTTAGGTTAGCTTTGGCAGGATATCCCATATATGAAGAATTCTGCAACACTGAGAAGTAGGACATCTGCTGTTGTAGTGAGATCTTGCACAACTGTACTTTATAACATACTGTTCATCTGTAGGGGGAAAAAAACTTCCTCAATGTTATACTGAATACTTATTCATGAAACAGACAAAAAATATCTTTAAAAACAACACATATGTAAAGTTTTCTTTGATTTCTGTAGGCTTAGTGCTTTTACCGTGCTCTGAACTACTGTATTATTGTGGTATATTTTATAAATAATAGATACTTTTTGGTATGGATGAAGTGTTGGAAGTTGACATAATGATTAAGGTGTTTAACTTGCAAACACAAGGTGCACGGTTTGATTCTCAGCTTTGGGAAATAGAGATAAACTTAAAAAGATCAGTGGGATTAATAGTCTAGTAATTACCTATAAATCTACATAATGACTCTAGTCTTTCCACCTTGTAAGGGTAGGTTTAGCATAATAGTTAAGCTGTCATACACACAGGGCACATGGTTTAATACTGTCAGGTTATTGGCTAGACATAAAATGGCTCTTCAGAGCAGCTAGCCTAGTATTTACCTCTGAACCTATGAACCTAAATGTATTGTTGTGGCAATATACTTTTTAAATAGTAAAATCTTTTTTTGGTGTGTACTCACCATATTGTTTATTTTTTGTTGATTTGGACTTTTGCAGTTGATAATTGCTTTGATTTCCTTTTCTGATATCCCCAGCTTGATAAAGTTTTTCGCAAGTCAGGCACCAGTCTATAAGATCAAGCTCATCCCCTGCATTGTTTATTTTGCCCTTGTCCATTGAGTGAGCGCAACCTGAAATACCAAAGTTAAAAAGAGCATATAATTTAATACTTGCCTGATTTAAGGGAAAATCCTTCTGTCATTGAGGGATGGAGAAACCACCCGAACATGAGGTCCAGTAGAGCCAAGTGGTATTGTCAGTGTACTTGGTGGAATGCTTTTTCTACATCTAGGCCACGAATCATTTGAAGATCCCATGCCCAAGCGACATATATCTGAAGTAGCGACATCGGAATATTATAAAAACTCTGTCGTTCCTTCCCCAGTAAATCTACACTGATCACAAAATATCAAATATGGCAAGAATGAAGCTAAACATTTCACCAAAATAGCCATACGAATCTTATAGTCATGGTTCAAAACCAGTATGGATCTTTAGGAGGAAGGCAGAAGAAATCTTCACCTACTTTCTGAATGACTCGTTATTGCTTCCCTACTGGCCTGTGGTAATATCTTTGGCAGGCTACAAACCAAACAGCTTAGGCTACTGCAGCAGAGATCTGTTAGACCATCTACTGTTATGAAACATTTACTTACAAAATTCTACTTTCATAAGTATTGCCATTTTTTTCTAATAGTTTTTGACTATTCCTACCAAACCATCAGGTCCAAAAGATTTATTTCCCTTTTGTGTTAAACAACACTTGTTCCTTGTGAGAAGAACCATTAGCATATGATTTTTCTCACTTGTTTCCTTCGAGAGATTAAATGTTTACATAGGGCCTGCACATCTACTTTATGCATTTCTGGGATATAGATGTGAACCATAATAGTCTTTGAAAATGTTCATTTGCATAACCTGACATCCCCCCCCCCCCATGTGAGTGGGTTGTCTATTACTGACATTGCAGTGCAGCAGTAGGAGTACTTCACTCCTGAGTGGGCCATCCTTCAGATAAGTCTTTAAACTGAGGCCCCATCTGCCAGAGCTGGTGGTAGCTCAGGTGGCTGCAAAAGATACCACATCACTTACCAAAAACAGTAAGGGAATTAAGTGTTTTGGCCAAATTTCCCTCGCTCATTATAAATACCACTGTGGATTTCCCCTAAAGTCAGGTTGTGGCACTAATGTGGTTGACAACAGAAAGATAGGTAGCGAGATAAAAATGTAATTAAAAGATAAAATAAAACCGTATTCTAGTGGTGGTATCATCTGTTAGTCTATTCACCATCTTTCTACCGTCTGTTGGCATAACGTAAATCCCTTTCACAGCTATTTGTTAAACAGTAGCTTATCTACATAAATATGCAAGTCTTTCTAACCATCATCTCCCTCCCTTTTGTTTGCCATATATATATATATATATATATATATATGTGTGTGTGTACAGTGGATATAAAAAGTTTACACACCCCCTGTTAAAATGCCACATTTTTGTGATATAAAAAATGAGACCACAATAAATTATTAATTTCAGTTCATTTCATTTAATTACAGCATTCAGTCTTCTTGGGTAGGAGTCTATCAGCATGGCATATCTTGACTTGGCAATATTTGCCCACTCTTCCTTGCAAAAGCGCTCTAAATCTGTCATATTGCGAGGGCATCTCTTATGCACAGCCCTCTTCAGATTTAGGTCTGGGCTCTGGCTGGGCCATTCCAGAACTTTAATTTTCTTCTGGTGAAGCCATTCTTTTTTTCATTTGGATGTATGCTTGGGGTCATTGTCATGTTGAAAGGTGAAATTCCTCTTCATCTTTAGCTTTCTAGCAGACTCCTGATAGTTTTGGGCCAAAAGTGACAGGTATTTGGAACTGTTCATAATTCCCCCCACTTTCACTAAAGCCCCTGTTCCAGCTGAAGAAAAGCAACCCCAAAGCATGATACTGCCATCACCATGCTTCACAGTGGGGATGGTGGTCTTTTGGTGAAGCAAAGGTTTGTTTTTGTGCCATAGGTAGGTACCAGGCTATTGGCCCTAGGGCTTATACAAGGCTAGCCATAACGATTCCCTGGCTATTTCCTCCCACAAATATTTACTTTCCTGGACCCCTGTCTAGCAGGGCTAAAATAATCACCCCTGCCATGTATCAAACCAAGGCCCCTGTCAACTATAGCCTAATGCACTAAACAACTAGGCCGCAGAGAATGTACCTTTTGGAATTGTGGCCAAAATGTTCAATGCTGGTCTCATCAGACCATAACACATTTTCCCATATGCTTTTGGGAGACTTGATGTATTGTTTTGCAAATTTTAGCTGGGTCTGGATGTTTTTCTGTCTTAGAAAAGGCTTCCGTCTTGCATCCCTATCCCATAGCCCAGACATATGGAGAATACGGGAGATTGTTGTCACATGTAGTACACAACCAGTACTTGCCAGAAATTCCTGGAGCTCCTTCAGTGTTGCTGTAGGTCTCTTGGCAGCCTCCCTGACCAGTTTTCATCAATTTTGGAGGGACATCCAGTTCTTTGCAATGTCACTGTTGCCCCATATTTTCTTCACTTTTTAATGACCGTCTTCACTGTGTTCCATGGTATATCCAATGCTGTGGAAATTTTTTGTACCCTTCTCCTGACTGATCCCTTTGATACTTTGTAAGTTCTCTGCAAACCATGGCTTTTGCTATAGCAGACAACTGAGTAAATGTCAGAAAAATCCTACTAGGACAGCTGAACTTTATTTGGGGTTAATCAGAGTCTCTCTAATTGATGGCAGGTATGTACCCAAGAAGGCAAAATGCTATAATTAAATCAAAAGGTGCTTCAACTAAAGTGTTAGTTTAAGGGTGCGCACACTTATGCAACCAGCTTATTGTACATTTTTTATTTTTTATATTTTTCCCCCTAACAGATGTGTTTGTTTTTCAATTGAATTCTACAGGTTATAGGTCACATTAAAGGTGGGAAAAGTTTTGAAATAATTTATTGTAGTCTCATTTTTTTATATCGCAAAACATCACTGGCATTTTAAGCGGAGTGTGTTGTTGTGTCTTTCGGCTTTTCCCGGTTAGGGGTCGCCACAGAGGAACTCCGGTCCGCTAATGATTGGCAGTTGATTTTTACGTGCTGAGTTGTCAGCCCTAACGCACAACCTTCAACGAAGGTACGCCCATTCACGCATGTCTCCACGCCGAAGACGCTTTAACCGGAGTGTGTAAACTTTTTATATCCACTGTATGTGTGTGTATGTGTCTATACAAAAATAGAAAAAAATTGTCCAGTAACCATAAAACCAAAGCACTAGAAGTACTTGTAAAGCAAGGAAGCCACACCAAAATTATTCCAAGAAAGGCTGTATGAGCACTTTCATTCCTTTATTCACTTTCAACAAAACGGAACTTCATCAGATACAAAATAACACATCATTTCCCCTTGTTTAAATACCCATAAGATCATGTGATCCACAAACATTACTTAAAAATTCATCATTCTTTAAACACATTAATACCACAATAATAAAAATATAATCATTATACTTTAAACAGTAAAAACATATATATATTATTGCTAAAAACCTACTACTTGGAACTTCCTAACCTACTATTTATATTAATTGGTATGCAATTCCCGCTGATATGTTTATTTAAACTACTACCCCTGTCAACAACTAAGACCTACACAGCAACCACCCACGCAATAAAACATTCTTGCATTTATAATCACTTCCAATGGTTGTGTAACTAATCCATGTATTCTTAGTTTTCCCATTTGATTCAAATATTTTCTACTCTCATATTAAGCAAACTACTAATTAATAATTAATATTCTATCATTTAAGCCAAGTTTCATGGTTGCATTCAATATATATATATATGTGTGTGTGCATACATACATATAAATATATATATATATTTGTGTGTGTGTGTGTGTATATATATATATATATATATATATATATATATATATATATATATATAGATTCACTTCATAACACTGAAAGCTCAAAACACTGAAACTTCAAAATCTTGAAAACTGAAATCACTGAAAACACATATACATATACTGAGTTTAAACAACATAAATCATAGCACTTTCCACCAAGTGGTGGGCTGTGACCCCCACACCCCCCCTGCTACTTATATATATCAACTTCAAGATTGCACTTCACTACACTAAGTGCAATCTTGGAGTTACACTTGGTGGAAAGTGCTATGATTTATGTTGTTTAAACTCCGTATATATGTATGATATGTGTTTTCAGTGTTTTGAGTGTTTTGAAGTTTGTGTTTTGGTCTTGTATATTACGAAGTTTGCTCATTTGCAGTGTTTTGAGTTTTCAGTGTTATGAAGTGAATCCATACACACACACACACACACACACACATAGCATTTGCAATTGTTTTTTCACATTTTTAACCAAAACACTTTCTTCACTTGTCCCTGTATCATCTAGCCTAAACTAGTCATCAGAACATTTCTAATCCCCTTAAAATTTGCATGAGGATTTTAATGAGGAAGCACCATTTCCCAGTTTAATAAATGTAGTTTGAGTATAATCTCATCAGGGTCCTGCTTTATATCTTAGCACCTGATTGATGTACATGCTCTTCTAAATTATGTGCTCTACCCATCCTCTGGACCATGAGTTGTGTTTGGGTGAATTAATATGTATACTCTGGGCCTCCCCTTAGCTTCATTCTGATATCAATTAGTCGACATATCTTGGCATAACAAATAAAATTGCTGTCAATTTTTGTAAGAAGATTCTTCTTTGGACTAGCCACTACAGCTTTTGGCTTTGTAATCATGTTCCAGTGCACCATTAATGTAAGCAACCCTTCATGGAATGCAGCAGTTTGTCACAAAATAATCAACAGTGTTCTGTACCTATTTTTGCAGGACTTTATATCTATACTACTGCCACTTTCATTCATTTTCCATAATCTTTTTATAGTGATATACCTCTATTCATTATCAAATGCTCCTCAATTTATAAGGGTAGAGACCTAGAAAGCAATTTGTTACCCTCCTTTTGCTTATCTGTCCAAATAGCTTGAAAAGATGCCCACCTGATAGCCACTACTTACTAACTTCAGATGCTGCTGTCTTAAGTGCGTTTCTTGTATTGCTACCAGTAATGGTGTCTTCTTCTTAATATTCATCAGCATCTTTTCCCTTTGAGCTGACCCGTTAGTTTTCCTGCATATTGATATCAACAAGGATGCTGCTGTTTCACTTCTTCCTCTCCTCACAATCGTGGAACAATAGCCCCCCTTCCCCAACTCCTACCACTCAAGGAAATCTATAACTTTGGGTTATCTTTTTAGCTTATTTAGATTTAGGTTCCTGGTCATAGCAGAAGCAGGTAGTCATATACATCCCTTCTTTCCATCCTTCATTATCCCCATCTTACCCTGATTTCTTATTGCAGAGAGTCGCAGGTAGTAGCATGCAGTCAGATGAATTATGTATGGTAGAAAATGTCCCTGTTTAATTCCAAATTTAACATACTGGCTTTGCAGTAAAATCTCGTTAACTCTTATATTCTCAACAGCAAAACATTACTACATTAATAAGAAAACCAATTTATAACATAAGCACTTTTAAGATTTGCACTGTAAAGATGAAAAAAATACAACTATGCAAGCATCTCAGTACTGCTCCCAACTCATGTTTAAATAACTCTTATTCAGTGCCCATTATTTACCTCTGTGTACCAGTAATGCTGCATCCCATGTATATAGAGTTAATGTGCATCACTGGCAAGCATTCTGCCCCCACCCACACACACAGTCACAAATTGTTACTAGTGTATATTACCATTTATTGCAGGCATGACTTCTTTCTAGTCAGGCTGTCAGTAGTATTAATATAATTTTATTCTAATCTGATGTTGCAGCCTTTTACAGCATCGAACAACCCCTTATATTTACGGAGTTAAACATTATTTCCTAATCTGTGTTAATTTGCCTTGTTGCATTCATTCTTAATCCATCAGTTTAACAGTTTTAGTTTCACTTCAAATAATGTAACGGCTCAGATTTACATACATACAGACAAGTGAATTGCACCTCCCTTTTACCATCCACTTCCTCGAATGGTAGGAGTTGGGGGGGTCTTTTGTTCCATGATTATGAGGAGAGGGCATCTGAAGAAGTGAAGATGCATACCCCATTTGGGCATTGTCGTCAAATTTTTGTAACTAGGAATAATAAACCCCTTTATAACATGCTGGAAAGCTAGCCAGCTCACTCTTAGGACCCAGGTGGTTAGAATCGGTGAGGCCACCTCCACAAAGTGGTTTGTCACCAGTGAAGTCCCCTTGTGCTGGGACCACTTCTCTATGAGATCTACTTCTCGGATGTTAAAGCCAATTTCAAAGGCCTTTGGCTAACCAAGTTCACAGGTGATTGCAGACTAGGAGCAGTCATTGAAACCCCCAAGATGAGAACACCTTTCAGGAAGGTCTAATACAGACAAACACTTGGTGCCAAAGCCATGGCTTAAAACTTAATACCAAGAAATGCATTGTAGTACCTTTCAGGAAGTCTACCACCCTGGTTACCTACATCATCAATAAAACACCTTTAAAAGTTGATTACCTAGTCAGGGATCTGGGAACTCGTGTAAATAGACAGAAATCTAGCCTTCGACCATGTGTTTAAGGTAGTAAGAAAATCCTTCTGTGTTGCTCAACTTATAGGCAAGGGCATGAAATCTAGGTCCAGAAAGGTCATCATACCACTGTACTTGTTAGTCATCAGTCCCATCATATAGAGTATTATGTCCCTTTTGGTATGCACCTGACCAGACACATGCAGCAACTGGAAAGTTCACAAAAGCTCCCTACAAAATGTATACAGGTAGTAAACACAATGTCGTACACTGATTGCCTCAAAGCCCCATCTCTTTCGATTGGTATCATGCCAGCTTCTGAGGGATGATCTTTGCCTGGTATAGAAGGCATCCCTGGACTCTGTTTTGATGAATGTTTTGTATATCTGCAAAACAAACAGCATCAAAACTACTAGATAAAAAGACCTAAATTTTGCTTGTGACATAAATAGGACATGTTGGAGACAGAGATGTTTCTCCAGTAATTCACATTCTCTGGAACAGATTCCCATCCATGTGAAGCAGAGTTCCTCCCTATCCCTATTTAAGTGTAACTTGGACTAGTGGATTGATAATCAAAATTCACTCGGTCTAGCTCCTTTGCCACTGAGATGGACAGAAGCCATCAGTAAATTACCACCTATGTAAATCAATTTGGTGTGTCACATTTGAGTAGCATGACTAAGCTTATAAGGGCTCTAGTGGTCATTAGCCTAGTATACAGCTGTGAACCTGTTTCCCATGTTCTTCTCTTAGTTTACTTTCAAATTTACTTGGGAGGCACATTAGCATGTCTCCAGTGTTGTGTCATTGTTTATATTTATGAACTTTGTTGCTTTGTCTTTTGATTCCAGACTTGTAGGTTACTTAGACATGCTGTCAAAAAATAACCTTAAGAAACTAGAAAACTCCTATAATAGCATAGCCAGATTTGCCACAGGTAATCCATATAGAACACATCACTGTATTAATCTAAAGCATCTTGGGTGGCTTGAATTTCACCAGCATCTGAAATTCAATCAACTGGCCATCGTCCACAAAATACTTTATCAACCTGATAAAACACCCATCCTATCTAATCTTATTCACCCCTATGATAACCTTAAGTCCCTAAGATCATCACAAAAATCTCTTGCATACATCAACAAATCAAATAATAGAGCTGGAGACTCTCTGTTTTCGATTTCTATTGGAAAAACTTGGAACCTACTTCCCTCTGAACTTACCACACTTCCCTCTACTACTCTGTTTAAAAATAAACTTAAGCTCTTCCTGAAAACACATTGGATGTGCCCCTGTTCTAAACCTGACTGACCAACTTATCCATTATTACCTGAATCTATCTACCTTCTCATCTCTGAAATTACTCCATCTTTCTAACTAATATGCTTCTATTCTCTTAAACTATTTCATATTAAATACTACTATACTTCCTCTCCTTCACAGTCCTAGCTAGTACTGGATTCTTTAAAAGTGACCCATATTGCTTCTAGATTTATTCCCTAACTGCGTCTCCATTTCATTTTCCTTATCTTCCTTTATTACCTACATCGACACTATTGCTTTCTTCTCTTCTCTTAACTAGTACTCTTCAGTAACATTTATATGTAACTTCTTATTAACTAGTACTCTTCAGTAACATTTATATGTAACTTCTAATTAACTAGTACTCTTCACTAACATTTATATGTAACTTCTTATTAACTATACTAAGTCTATTCAAATATGTGTAACCTTCATTATGTACTTTATAAATTTGCATCCTCTTATTACTTCTCTTCTCTGTTCAAGAAAATGTATTTGCATTTTAAATATGTACTTTTGTAATGTGAACTGTGTTTGAATTGTGTGGAGCTTTTCTCCCCGGGCCTCTACTGAAAATGGACATATATCCAGCTAGACTAGCCCGGTCAACAAATGTAAAATAAAATAAAATGAATAAATTATTCTCTTGCCTTACAGGGAGTTGGCACAGTAAGCTTCTGTCCTCAAAATACAACTCATCCTTATGCAGAGAAGTAAACATAAGAAACAAAAAAAAAACACTCAAGTTTAATGTTCACAACAGCCATCTCCCTCAAATTGTTACAACTCCATTTATTTCCCTCAAGTTGTCACAACTGTGTCATTATTTTTGTAGAAGATTTGTTACAAAAGAGATGCTTCCTCATCAGAGGAACAGTGAAGAAGTTTGCCCAAGGAGCTTGCTTTATAAAGATGTTGCTGGGGTTCCAAAAGTCACAAGAGATCATATGTAAATACTCTACCCCTTCCATAGCAAAGAGCAGGTTTGGTAACAAAAAAGAAAAACAATGTTCAGCTGTGAAACAGGACAGACTTGGTAAAAGCTTACCCACTCGATAACAGAAGCTACACAGGGGCAAATGGTTCAGAGTGGAAGCTACTGTAAAAAGCCAAGAAGGGTAAATATCAGTGAGTTCATGAAATGTCAGACAAGAGCAAGAGAGAGCACTGTAGTGAAAACAAAACTCATCTTTTCATGTTGTATCTTATTCACTTTCTGAATCAGTAACAAAAATAGTTCATATTGTATTGGGGTTCTTATAACATTTTTGCATCTGAAGATGATGCTTCATTTTTGCATGCACTACATAGTAGTAATTAAAATGGCTTCCATTTGTATCACTGAACATGGGAAACAACCCAAACAGAAAACATTGACCTGAAAAAATATTGATCCACAAATTTATTGAACAGCTTACTTAGCAGTTGTCTGAGATCAAGTTAGAGCAGGGAATCTTTGTTTTTTTTTTTTTTTTCCCTTTCACCAGTGTGGTACAGTTTTGAAGTTGGGTGTATAATTACCAAGGAGTGAGGAGGGCACAGCCCCCACATGGGAGGGGGGTAGAGGACTTGCCCACCTGCATACAGTGCATTTTCTTTTTTATTTTATTTTATTAATTTAATTGTTTTGCGGAACAACTTTTCTGAGTCAGTGTTTTCTGTGTCTGCATTTTGTGTGTTCAGTGTTATGATAGAAGCTGAATTAAAATATCCCACAAAGCAGTGTATGTTAAATGCATGTTTACTGTTTCTGATTGTTGAACTACAGTTTTGCAAGTATATTGCATTTTACTGTATTTTAACAGTTAGAAATTGTTTTGCCATTTTACAGCTACTTTGAAGTTGAGGTAACTGATAGAGCTGATAGTGTAAGAATTACAATAAATCACATAATCACCTCAGGTAGAGAAAGCAAGGTATAACAGGTTGTACACAACATATCTGATGCCATTCTGATACTGGCGACTTCCTTCATTTTCTCATTTTAGAAAAGGAGCTGTGGCCTTAGATGCTGTTTTCCTCTTCCTTCATTAACCTTCTTGCAACCAGGGCAATGCCGAAATTATTAAGAGTCGAATAGACAATGTTTTTGCCAATAAGCTCATCATAATGTCTCTGGCCAACCCTGACTGGCCTGCACAATCACTGAACTTTTCTGTACATCGGGTTGGTTCTGCGATGTCTGCTGGCTTTCACATTTCTTGACTATGGTTACTGTAGTGCATTTAGCTGGCACTCTTACCAAAACATGTATTAGTCTTTTAGTAGTGTGTGCAACTTGAGGGGCAGTTGACTCCGCACTGGTTATCTCCTACAAGGACAAAAACTACTGTAGTACATGAAATAACTTTTTGCCTACATTTCCTTGTTCAGCCCCTCTCTGTGTTATTTGTATGCAAAATAAAAGGGCTAAAACTACCACAGGGATGTAAAAATAGGCTTCTTAAAATCCTCACAGCCCAGTCGCCTGTTAAGTACCTATGAACCCACAGTGCTGGTGTAACATACACTTATCTCACCAAAACTCTTTAGTGCATGGCCTTGGCATGAAATTGCAACTATATACCATAGAGATACCTGACCAATAATTTAAACTTTGAAAGCAGATTTTCTTTACTAAGAAGTTTATTATATCATTTTATATTCATTACTGGTCTACGAACTATGAGGAATTGTAATTTTAAAGAAATACTTTAAATATGTGTGAAGTTATAGCTTTATATGCGCTAAAGTACACAGTTGTTATTCCTTCTGAAAAAAACAGTAAGATTACCTAGTTATCAAAATGTATTTGAAAAGTGGTTTATAGCCATACAAATCTGGACAGATTAGTACTTTAGAACATCCTGCATTATGTTTTTTACGCAATATGCTAGCTAATGTTTTTTTACTTCAGTTAAGTAATGCAGGCAACGCGTGTAGAATGTTTTGCTTTATCTTTGAGATATTTCACTTAATTTGTTAAGTTAACATTGGTATTTCCACATTTCTACAGAAAATTTATATGCTTGAATGACAATATTGACCACAAACATAAAGATGCTCAAACAGTGAAGGCTGTTTTGCGAGATTTTTATGAGTCCATGTTCCCCATACCATCACAATTTGAGTTGCCACGAGAATACCGTAACCGTTTTCTTCATATGCAGGAGCTACTTGAATGGTAAGTTGTGGTTTATACAGTATAACTTTGATACTCTGCAGTTATAAAAAAATTTAACAGGGTGGGGGGGTAAAACTATTTTGGCAACAAAATGAGTACATGCTTGAAAATAAGCATGTACAGTTGAACGGTAAAATGAATGAATTTTTTATGAAAAGGTAAAATGCTCATACTTAAAAACATTTTTTCATCTGTGAGTCTGTTTTAAGTGTTAGGCTGTTAGAGAGAGAGGAGAGAATATAAAGAACATTTTTGTTAAAGAGCAGAATGAGGACAGGCCTGAAAAATATCAAAGCCTATGTGGTGGAACTGCAACATTGTGCATGTACTTATTTGCTTAGTATCTAGGCTGTTACAAACAACTGTGTAATGTTGATAAGGCTATTAAGACGTATTTAGAATTTAATCATGCTTCAGAACTTTGGGATAACACATAATTCTCATTTGTGAATGAAAAAAAGAGGAACTCTGCTGTTTCTTATACTGTTATTTACATAGAATCTTAGCATGTAGTCCATCTATTTAATTATATTTTCAGTTCAATATTAGTAATTGTTGTCATTGTATTGTTTGTACATGTGTGTGGTAGCATGTGTGTGTATCTTTTTGTGAGCAAGTATGATGGATAAGGGGGTATAGATTCTACGTCTCACACTGCTTCTGTCAGTATTTGATGTTATACAGAACCACGAGCCACCACATATACCATTAATATAGATTCTACGTCTCACACTGCTTCTGTCAGTATTTGATGTTATACAGAACCACGAGCTACCACATATACCATTAATATACAGAGGGTCATTGGCGTTAAAGATATAAGGTAAATGCACCACTGTCTTGAGTAATAGCCAATACATGCCAAATACAAACAAGTGCCATGCTGCCCAGCTGTATATAAGAGTTATAGTTATTGGTTCCTCAAGATTTTACCCACCTCAGACTGATCCTGGTGTCTGTTAGTAAAGCCTAGTTTGTGGTAATTGAAACTTGAAAAAAGACATAACGGGAGTTATTTAAGACATCCTGCAGGGTAGCTCTGACATTTAGTGCATCTTTTTTGAACAGGTCTCCAGTCTTAAGTGCAAAGAGTTTACTTTTTGTTTTTTTGGCTAAACATATCTTTTTCAGTGTAGTGGCAGGTTACCACTATTAAGAGTTCCAAATAGTTTAGTCAGGGATTAGTTTTAGAAATGTTGTCTAATTAAGCAGCTTTCAACACTAAGATTGTAGATTATGCAGTATGTGGAAGTTAAACTGTGGAGGCAAAGCCCAAATGGTCTGACAGAAACACAAGTGGGTAAATATTGCACAGCCTACACCTCCAAGGTTGATTATTGTGTAAATACTTAAGATATTTTATAATCTGACATTATTTTCTTTTGCCTTGTTATTGTACTTGTGCAGTGACACACATTATTTCCAAAGTGGTTCTAGTCCACTACGTTTGGATGCAGTTATGCAAACACATCAAATGTTAAACTATTTCCTGTCCTGTATCTTTTAATAACTGTTAAAGCTCTTTTACTGCTGAAGTACCAGCTAGATGTCCTTCCATATTACTGTTGCAGTATTCTTTACAGTACAGATCCCCTGCCTAGGGCAGCCTGACGAGCAGCCAGTATACTGAAGCCTTTAGGTTGTAATGGGTACACGGTATGTCACACATATGCTCCCTACACATGGGGTAGAGCAGAAAGGTGGTGTCCAGATGTATCATCCACAGAACTTCTTTGATGCCAGTCCAAATACCATCTCCAGTCTTCGGTCTGAATGCTCATTCGTCTGCTGATTTTCAACCACTTTCAGATAAGTGCCCTGTTGGGATTTTTTTTTCATTTCTTTTTTTTTTTTTTTTGTTTTTTTTTTGTTTTTTTTTTTTGTTTTTGTTTTGGCTTGCTTCCAGTTGTTGGGTTTCATGTCATCCAGGAAAGGGAAATGCCAGTGCAGGAGACAGATTCCCCATAAAGATTGTCATGAGCAGTGTTTGTTGTGTTTAGGCACTTCCCATGAGCATACATCTTGTGAGATTTGTCAAGTTTTCGTCCCTAAGACGTTGCATAGTCAGCTTTCCTCACTAGCAATTTACTTGGATAACCAGTGACTTAAACTTTTGGCAAAGGACACTATGGAAAGATCTTCCTGGCCCGAGGGTCAGCCATCTGCAAAGAAAATGACCAAAACATCTTGGGTAGATTCTTCAGCTGTATTGCCTACACCAGATGTCCCTCTTGACCACTGGATATCTCTCTTGAGGCTGGTGAAAGCCTGGACAATCATCCGGATCCTTTTTTGGATTCCTCTCTCATGACCACTTTGGAAGCCGGCATGGATCTGACTCCATGCATATCCATGGAGGCTTTGAAGACATCCAGTTTGGATGTACAGAGGAAACAGTGGCTGATAATTACAGAAAGTCCTAGGGTTGTTCCTCAGATATTAGTGAGGGAAGAAGTTCTGACTAGCATTATAGAGTGCCATCAGGGGTAAGAGCCTCCTAAATTGCTTAAGACTGATGTCCCTCAGGAAAAGAAGCAGAAGACCAAACGCATTTTGCCTGCTCCTAAAGATTGTCAGAATGAATGGAAAAACTTCACTCAAGGCCTATTTAATACCCTTATGGCTCTGAAGCCTGCACAGGGGGCATTTGTTCCTGATGTACCTTGGTCTTCTACCCCTCTTAAGAGGCCTAGGGAGCAGGATTACTCTGATGTTGATGATGATTCTGATGAAGAATCTGAAGTAGTTAACTTCATTTGTCTATCAACCTGTGGGTATCGGATCCATATCGGAACCCAGCTGGCAGCTTCAAACAGCTAAGATCCGAGCTCCAAGCTCCTACCCCTTACCCATAATCCCCTGCTAACCCTTACTGTCCTCAGATCTCGTTTGCCGCGTTTCAGTCAGCAGCTTGATCAAGCTTCCAGGCGTGTATAGAACAGTTTTTTGTGAGAAAAATCTTTCCTTTTTATTTTAACTGTATTTAGTTAGTTTGTCCTCCCCCTGTCTGTTTGTGAAGGCATGTTTGTGTTGGGCCTAGTGTTTGAATTTTTTTCTAAGTATGTCTGAGGCCCCTAAAGCTTTTTTTTCTAAATGCACCGAGTGTGGCCATAAGCTGTCCCCAGCGGATGGCCACACTCTGTGTGTTGTTTGTCTTGGGGTTGACCACCTCTCCTCAGGCTGCACTATTTGTGCAGCCTTCAACCCCAGGGCTTTGAGGGACAGGAGGTCGAAGTTGGTCTTGGCGGGACTGTTGCCCCCGGATCTGACTTCGTCCTCCTCTCCCTCTGTGGCACTTGCCATGACAGTGCCACCCCCCCCCATCCCTGCTCCCCTGGCGGGGACTCACCCTCCCACCGCAGGCCAGGAGGAGAGGGAAGCTAGGAGGGAGCGCAAGAAGGATAAACATCACAAGTGGCGGGCCGAGTCTTCCTCCTCGGCCCCGCCAGCCAAGCAAGCGGCTTCTCCTAGGGCCTCCGGGCCTTCTCCTTCCCGGCTCCATTCACCCCGTTTTTCTCTGGAGCCGGAGGAGGAGGAGACCTGGTCACCTTCGTGGTCATCGAGGCGGCACTCCCGTCCCGCCTCGGTGGCCTCCTCTAGGTCGACTAGAAGCTTATCCGATGCAAACATGGACCGGATGATGCGTAGGCTCCTCCAGGCCCAGCTGCAGATGGGAGTGCTCCTGCCCCCCCCCTCCGGGGGGGAGCTCGACCCCTTTTTTTGCCCCGATAGCTCCTTCTGCGACCCACTTCCGGGATTTGAAGCTGAGTAGCGTCGAAGCCGGGGGAGTGTCGGCTCCGATAGTACCTCGTACTTAGGCGCCAACAGCGCCATCGCGTTTGTCGGGTCCCTTTTCGGATCCGAGCTCTCGGAGCCGAGAGGAACTGAGCTTCAGATCCGGAGGTGTCAGTGTGTCTTTGGCTCCATCTCGGTCGGAGCATACTGGCCCTTCGGATCCGACTGCTTCAGCGCCAGCTTTGATCCATGCATCAGATCCGAGGGGACTGCTCTCTGATCCCAGGGAGAGCAGCTCCCCTTCGGTGTTCGATGTTGTGGAGAGGGTTCTATCGAGGGACTCTAGACCCCAGGCTCGTGCTACGGCTCCACCCTGCACTCCATCTCAGACGGGCCTACCTTCCATCACCCGGCCCCAGGGACAGCCTGCGCCTATGTCCCAGATAGTTCCCTTGGAGGAACAGGATGTGGTTGGTGAGGCCTCTTCGGACAGCCCCCCCGAGGAGGTCCCTCACAAACGTATGTGCAAGAAGAGGCACTTGGACTCACCTGAGTCCTTGACAACAGGTACAGATTTAGAGGAAGGGGAAGGTTCCCCCCCAAAGACATCTCCTTCGGAGACATCATGGAAATGCTTTGAATTGGAGGGGGGTGGTCCGCCCAAAAACCTTCCTCAGATGAGTCTGTATTGCTGGAGGCGTTTGACGCAGGCCCATCTACCTCTTGGGTGTCCCCTCCCGCCGACCCCCTGGTAGACCTGATTACTACCAGGGCATGGAAGGAGCCGGACACTGTGGAGCCCATTCCCAGGAGGCCTGATAAAATTCTTAGCCCCCCTTCCAATAGAACTTGCTGGAGCAAGGGTGCTCCTGTAGATGCCATGTTGGTTGCGGCCGCCACTAAAAAGGAACTGGCCCAGGAGAGTTCCTTGGTCCATCCTCCAGACAAGGAGTCTCGGACGATGGACCATTTGGGTAAGTGGATGTTCGCTTCAGCCACCTTCTCGGTAAGGTCACCGAATTATATGGCACACGTGATACGACTCCAGCCGGATCTCATCAAAGAATACGCCAGGTCGGCCCCAGAGTCCATGTCGGCAGAGGATAAGAAAGTATTCTCTACCCGAATGGCCACTCTCAAAAATCCATTTCTAACACCTCTATGCAGCTCCTCTCTCATGCCACGGAAGGAGCCACTAGAGTTAGCAGAGCGGGCATTGTCTTACGACGGCATGCTTGGCTCCGCCATTGTGATTTTGAGGAACCCTTCAAAGCGTCCTTCGCTAATGCCGCGTTTGACGGTTCTTCCCTCTTTAGCAAGACCGTACACGACACGCTGGTCCAGAGCTAGAAAGATGGGAAGACGTCTGTCGTCGGAGTCCGCTTCTCTGCTCCCCAGAGGTCCTTCACTAGGAACCAAAAGGGACAGAAGAAGATGTGGTTCCGGAAATCTCAACAGTCCTGTTTCGCTCCGGACCTCTCGTCCTTCAGAGGCAGAGGAGGATAGGGTGGATGCCGGCCCAGAGGCAGATGGGGACCGAAGAATTTCGGGTCGAGAGAACCCTTTTCTGATCGGCCCGCGCAGCAACCCTGAAGGGTTACCTGACTGCTCTACTCTGGAGGCAGTCGGGGGGTGTTTCTCAAGGCACCTAGCTATGTGGGAGTCCATTACAACAGATCGCTGGGTGCTTCGGATCATATCCATAGATTACAAGATTCCCTTTTTCAACCTTCCTCCCAAACCCCAGAGCCTCCCCGATGTCCCACTCAATCAAAGGGAGGCAGCAGCAGCAGAAATTCTTCAGCTGCTAGAAAAAAAGAGCAATCCAGCACTTCCCCTCAGACCAATCCGGATCAGGCTTTTACTCCAGGTTCTTTTTGGTGCCAAAAAAGACGGGGGAACCTAAGACCAATCCTCGATCTATACTTCCTAAACCTGTCAGTGGCCAAGGAAAAGTTCTGGATGGTCACCATTCAGTCCATTCTCCCAATCCTGCAGGAGAATGACTGGATGTGTTCCATAGACCTCAAGGATGCGTACTACCACATTCTGATGGACAGGCGATCCAGAAGGTTTCTCCGCTTCCGGCTAGGAGCCAGCCACTTCCAGTTCAGGGTCCTTCCCTTTGGTCTCACCACAGCCCCCAGGGTGTTCACCAAAGTATTAGCAGTGATAGCGGCCCACCTGAGACTTCAGGGAATACAGGTCTTTCCGTACCTAGATGACTGGCTCCTGTCCGCCCCCACCAGGCATCTATTGTGCTCAGTCAGAGATTATTTCCTCCATCTGGCTTCCTGACTGGGAATCACAATCAGTGTCAAAAAATCTTCTCTCCAACCAACCCAGGTCTTAGACTTCATTGGAGCCAGATTGGACACACATCTTCTGCAGGTCTTTTTGACTCCGGACTGAATTCGCACCCTGAAGCTCCACGTGCTAGCCCTTCTGAACTACCCGGCTCCTCCAGCGGAATTGGTCCTGAGGGCTCTAGGCTCTATGGTGGCGACTATCAATCTACTACCCTTGGCGCGCCTGAACATGGGGGTACTGCAATGGACCACACAGGTTCAGTGGTCCATTCTGCAACATCCACTGTGTTCACCCATTCCCCTCAGCAGGGTTTGCAAGAAAGCCCTACTCTGGTGGCTCCAGTATCCGGACCGCCAGAAAGGGCGGCCGTTCTCTATGTCTCCCCTTCTTGCCACAGTGACCACGGACGCTTCTCGCCTTGGGTGAGGGGGGGGCACTGTATGGGCATAACTGTCCAAGGCACGTGGACCCAATCAGAGACCTTGTTGCACATCAATGTCCTAGAGATGAGGGCGGTGCTTCTTGCGTTGCAAGCACTCCAAGCCCTTCTTCCCTTGGGAACTATTGCAATTCAGACAGACAACATGTCAGTCGTCTGGTATATCAACAAACAAGGGGGAACCAGGTCCTACCCACTTTGTCGAGAGGCCATGAGAGTTTGGGAATGGATGATCTCCACCAACTGCTTTCTCATAGCAATGCACATTCCGGGCCGGTCGAACATCTTGGCAGACAGGCTGAGTCGCACCATCCTTTCACCATACGAGTGGTCTCTGAACCCGAGAGTGGTGAAGCAAATTTTTTTCAAATGGGGTCAACCTTGCTGCGATCTCTTTGCGTCTCCTTCGAACACAAAGTGCAGCGACTACTTCACTCTAATTCTCCCACCAGGGGAATCAACCAGAGACTCTCTGGTGCATGTTTGGCCATCCGGTCTACTTTATGCTTATCCTTCTCTTCCCCTAATGCTGAAATTCTTGCAGAAAGCACGTCGGTTGGGGAGCAGAGTGATCCTCATAGCCCCATTCTGGCCTCGTCAAACGTGGTTCCCTTGCCTCTGTGGTCTCACCTAGTGAACCCCCCATGGGTTCTAGATCCCACGCCGGATCTGATCTCCCACCCGCTAGGGCTGACAACCCCGAACCTGGACAATTTCAAGCTCACAGCTTGGTTGATCCAGTTCCAGTGATAGCTAGGACTCCTGGTATCTCGTCATCTGTTAAGGCTATTTTAGTAGCCACTCATAAGCCTTCCACGAGGAAGGTTTATAATAGTAAGTGGAAATGTTTTTCAATCTGGGTGGAACGCAGAAACTTAGATCCCTTTACAGCTCCGTTACCAGCAGTGCTAGAATTCTTATCAACCTTATTCGACCAGGGTGCTAGCCCCTCTACGTTCAAAGTCCAGTTAGCTGCAATCTCCCACTATCATGTGGGAAATGGTCTCGGCCCCCTGGCCTCTTCCAAATGATGTAAGACCTTTTTAAAAGGCACCTTCCTCTTGAGACTTCTTGTTAAAGATCCAGTTCCTCCATGGGATTTAACTCTTGTTCTCCAATCCCCGTTCGAGCCAGCAGCCTCGGTGGACCTAAAATTCTTATCCTGGAAGACGGCCTTCTTTATTGCCATCACTTCGGCCAGAAGGGTTTCGGAACTTCAAGCCCTTTGTGCCAAACCGCCATACTTGGTTTTTCATAAAGATAGAGTTTCCCTCAGGACCAATCCTTCTTTCTTGCCCAAGGTCGCGTCAGAACCAAACATCAACCAATCCATTAATTTACCAGTATTCTTTCCAAATTGCCAGAACAAAGGTGAATATAAGTTACATTCCCTGGACGTACACAGGCAATTAAGATTTTATCTGCACAGGACCACTGGTCACAGGAAATCGGACCCACTCTTTGTATCCTTTGCGAAACACTCTTTGGGAAAACCAGTATCGAAAGTTACATTGTCCAGATGGATTTCCCAATGTATCCTACTAGCATATCAAAGTTCTGGTCGACCCAAACCTGAAGGAGTCCACGCTCATTCTACTTGATCAGTTTCCACCTCTGCTGCTTTTTGGTCCAGAATTTCCTTGGATGACATTTGCTCAGCAGCCACTTGGGCTTCATCTCATACGTTCATTAACCATCACAAGTTGGACATAATTTCCAGAGGGAGAGCATCCTTCGGCTCCGCAGTGCTCTGGAATATCCTTCCATGAGGACCTCCCAAGGTTTTTGTAGCTGGGGGCTCTGTCCCACAGGTTGATGGACAAATGAAGTTAACTACTTCAGATAAAGAAGTTATGTACTCACCATAACGTTCCATCTGAGTAGGTAATCTTCATTTGTCAGCAACCGACCCTCCCTCCATCCCCCTAACCTATAGTGCATACTAGAAGGATTCCTAGCCCTTGTTTTCCAGATAAATTAGGTTAGGATTTGCAGGAGACTCCTGTATTATAATACTCTGTATTGCTAAGTAAACTCGATCTGAGGACAGGAAGGGTTAGCAGGGGATTATGGGTAAGGAGCTTGGAGTTCAGATCTTAGCTGTTTGAAGCTGCCGTCTCGGATCCGATACCCACAGGTTGCTGACAAATGAAGATTACCTACTCAGATGGAATGCTGTGGTGAATACATAACTTCTTTTTCACTAGCCTATTCCTCTCAGATCCCTTCTCCATTAGACTATGGTTCTGAAGAAGAAGAGTCTTATCAGTCTTGACTCTCCTTTTAGGAGATTTCATTTGGTGATACTATTAGCAGAATAATGGAATTTATCAAATGGGACTGCGCCTTGGGTATCTGATGTTCAGAAGAGGTACTGTGAGCTTCTGCAGATGGAGTCTCCTAGGGCCTCTGCAGTTCCTCCTGTACTTGCTGCCCTGCCTGATGCATTCTCCACTGCTTTTCAGGCTTCTGCCTCCCAACCCCCTATTTCCAAGAAACCTGATAGGTTTTATAAAGTACTTGATGACTGCAAGTTTCTTTATAAGTGTCCCTCTGCTGAACCTTCTGTGGTGTCAGTGGCTTCTGATAAGCCGTCCATATTGTTGCCTTCAACTAAGTTGCTTCCCTCTGATAAGGACAACAGAACCATGAAGAGGCTGAGTAAGAAGGTGTATACTTCTGCTTCCCGGCCTTTAGGGCTGTGAACTGTCAGACACATATGACCAGATATGTCGTGGCTCTTCTCTCTCAGACCTCTCTAGCCATTTAAGATGATCTTGATACTGAAGGGAAGGCATCTACTCTTGCCATGCTAGGGATGTCTTGATGTCTTTCTGAATCCCCATTCCATTAAATGCAGCTGATGCGTCATCTAGGTCTGCTGCTTTTGCATCTGTTTTGAGGAGGTATTCCTGGCTCAGACTTAAGCCTTTGCCTGATGATACCAAGGCTAAACTGATGGCTGCTCCTCTGGATAATAAGCATTTGTTTGGTGCTGCTGCAGAGTTGTTTAAGTCCCTGCAAGAAAACAGTATGGCCTTCAGGAGTTGAAGACCTATTTTTGTTTCATCTGTTCCTCAGTTTCAGAGAAATTATCCTAAACAAGTCTGCCTTTGTCCCCAGGTGGTCTCACCCTCCCCTAAGGGTTAAAAGTGTGGTAGAAGGATCCCCTCTCCCCTGTTAAGGCTACCCAAACTCCTGCTACTCAGAAGCTTCCTTTTCCTGATAAACCAGGTGCTGTTTGACTATCCTGTTCTTCTCAGTCACATTCCTCTTTCTCTGCATCTTTCCCTTCCTCCTCTTATTTGAGTAAAGTGCACCCAAGACTCCTGGGTTCTTGCAATAATTTGCCAGGGTTACTACATGGTTTGGAACCCCCCTCCCCATTTTTGGGCATTCCTTATCCTCCTCAGGAACAACTGCCCTTTTTCCAGAGGTTCAGGGCCTGTTGGCTCAAGGAACAATTCAAGAAGCTCCAACTCCTCAGAAGGGGAAGGAGTTTTACTCCAGAATGTTGTTGGCCCCCAGGAAAGAAGGCACCTGGAAGACCCATTCTGGATCTTTGTCACTTAAACACCTTTTTGAAAGTCCCTTCCTTTCAGATACTATCCCTTTAAACCTTGTTTTCTCTGCTTCCTCAGTCTTTTCTAGTTTCCCTGGATCTCATGGATAGTTATCTCCATATTCCTATTTATCCCCTTTTCATGAAGCTTTTACATTTCTCTGTTGCTTCCTGGCATTTTCAGTTCTCTGCTTTGCCCTTTAGCCCCTCTACTGCCCCATGGGTCTTCACCAAATGCCTTGCTCCTATGATTGCTTTCTGCAGGTTGAGAAAGGATACAGGTCTTTCCTTAAATGGACAACTTGCTCATTCAGGCGTCTTCTACAGAAATTTTACTTCAGCATCTTTTCTTTACTATTTGTCCCTTGCAAAACCTGGGGTTAACTGTAACTTTTGGAAAATCATTCATGACTCCTCCTTAGGATTAGGTTTTTCTGGGGTGCAAGCTCCATACTGTTCCAATGCCGGCACCCTGCCTCCTTCCAAGGCTTTAACTCTTGATTGCTTTCTTTCAATCCCTTCTTTCTCTGGCTTCCATTACAGCCAGGGAGTTTCTGAGGGCTCTGGTTTACGTGGTTTCTACCATTCCTATGCTTCCTGTGGCCAGGTTCCATATGAGAAAACTCCAGTGGTTTCTAAAGTCCTTTAGATTTTCTAGTCCCTCTAACATGTCTCAAGCTGAAACTTCAGTGGTGGTTTCGTCAGTTGTCCCCCAACCCAGGGCTTCTTTTTCAACCTCCTGTCCCTGTTCAGGAAGACTTCACAGATGCTTAAACATGGGATGGGGAGCCATCTTTGGTCCTCTGAAAATGCAGGGTCTTTGGTCTGTTCAACAAAAGAAAGTCCACATCAGTGTCAAAGAGATGAGAGCCTTTCTTCTTCTGACTGACACTTTTCATTCTCTTTTCTTTCCAAGACCCCTCAAGATTCTCACAGGCAATACCACAGTGATGTGGTACATAAACAAGCAAGAGGGGGGGGGTCTTATCTCCTGTGCAGATTATCCCTTCAAAGTTGTGGTCTAGCTGTCCAGTATCAGGTGACCCTTCAGGCAGTTTACATTCCCTCAGATCAGAATATAGTGGCAGATTGTCTGAGTAGGTCTATAACACAATCCCACAAGTGGATACTTCACAGGGATGTGTTGCTGGACATTGTCCACCAATGGGGTACTCCTGAAGTAGATTTGTTTGTCTCCCCTCTGAACAGACAACTTTCTCTGTTTGCACCAGATTACCATGTCCTGTGGCCTGGAAGATGGGCGCTTTCTGTTTTTCTTCGAAGGGGGTGTTTCTTCATTCCTCTCCCACCTCTCATTCCGAAAGTCCTGTTTAAGATAAAACAGGATGCTCCCAGAATCTTGCTGGTGATTCATTTTTGTCCCAGACAGCATTGGTTCCCTGTTCTGCATTTAGCCAAGGGCAATCATCACAAGTTACCTTACAACGGTGGACCTACTCACACAAGACAAGGGGGTCTCTCATCCATCCCCACCTGTTCAGTCTTCAACTGACATTGTGGGTGATAAAGTTTTGATCCTCTACAGACACCTTTTTTTTCTGAGGATGTACTTCAGGTCCTGCAGGAGGCCAGGAAATCCACTTCTAATACATCTTACTTATCCAGATGGAATAGGTTTTCTGTTTGGTGTCATTCTCATAACCAGGATCCGCTCCTTGTGGATGTTCCTTTGGTTCTGTCTTATTTGCGTAAATTGCTCAATGCTGGGTTGGCATATGCTTCTGTTACGGCCCACCTTTCAGCTATCTCTGCTTGTCTGCCTTTGGACTCCCCCTTTGTCCTCTAGATTTGAGACCAAACAGTTTCTTAAAGCTCTCCGTCACATTAGGCTCCTAGGAAGCCTGTCCCTCCTTCCTGGGACCTTAATTTTAGAAAAATTGACTCTGGCTCCTTTTGAGCCTACTGCTTCATATTCCTTAACAGCATTGTTCTTGGAAGACTGTTCTTTTGGCCCTTACTTCTGCCAGACGGGTGTCTGAGTTGCAAGCCTTTATGATTGCTCCACCTTTTTTAGTTTTTCGTAAGGATAGGGTATCTTCATACTAATTCTTCTTTTATGCCCAAGGTGGTTAATGAGTTATCTTAATCAATCTATTCATTTGCTTACTTTTTTCCCCTTCTCCACAATCTGCTAGTGAGAAGGTTTTGCATACCTTGGATTTGCATAGGTAACTCCGATATTATTTGGATAAGACTAAAGCTTTTTGTAAATCTGAACAGCTTTTTGTTTCTTTTTATTCTAAGTCTTTAGGTTTGGCTGTGTCCAAGCAAATCATTTCTTGTTGGATATCAAAAGCCATCTCTTTTTGATGTTCTTTTCATGGAAAGAGCCTTCCTTCTTCTGTTAAGACTCATTCTACTTGGACTGTGGCATGCATTTTTCATGGGTTTGCATACTAATTATATTCTTGAGGCAGCTACCCGGACTTCTGTGCATATCAAACACTATATGTTGGGTATGATTTCTAAGGGCAGAGCTACTTTGCCTGTGCCATTCCTCATGACTTCATAGAGGGCTCCGCAGGCACTTCCTCCTACCAATCTTCTTCCTGAGCTATTTTCCTATTTTAAAGACTACAGCAACAGTGATATGAAAGGACATAGTACAGGTGAGTAAAATCTTAACATAAAAGTAAATGTCATTCTATTCACTATTGCAGTAGTCACTCCCTCCATTCTGACCTGGTCCTTTTTCCTTCTGGATCTGCCTGTTACCTGTTTATGTCCTTGGGCTGTTGTTTCTGCTTGGGCTTTTCAGTTCTGAGGATGGTACGTCCGTACATCACTTTATGCTCTACTCCATATGCGGGGAGCATATGTGTGGTGTATGGCATACCCATTACAACCTAAAGTCTGTGGTGTACTGACCCAGACATCTGGCTGCCCAAGGTAGGGGATCCCTGTTGTAAAGAATACTGCAATAGTGAAGAGAAGGACCTCTACTGTTATGGTAAGATTTTACACAACTGTACTTTTTTTCTTTTCTTAACATCTGTATTCCAAGGGTTATGTAAGAAAAGTCACAGAATGCTTACCCGATTTCAGACTAGTAAGTGAAGCAGGAGGATAGCAGTTCAAATGGAAAAGTGACATATTTTGAGTTAACACAGATTTTTTACAGTGCTTAACTGGTACTTTTAATTGTACTTTATAAATAATTAATTGGTTAAGTCTGACTACTAGTAACTATCACAAAGGATGTTCATCGTGTTTCACTGTTGCAGTCATTACAATTGGGTTATCCTGCTGGCAGGATACCTGCAGTCGGCCTGAATTCCAAAGTCTAGGTCCGGCGTCGGTTGCTGTCGCCTCCTCCCTGACGTCAGTGCGCCAGGGGTATAAAAGATGCAGCCGACACCATTTTCTTCAGTCTTTCTTGCCCGAAGCAAAAGCAGTTCGCAAGTGCCGGTTGGCCGACTCCTGAGATTTTCAAGCTCGAATTTCAGATCCGAAGTCTTCATTAAAAGCCAAGTACCCCATTGGGGAAACTTTTTTCTTGCTCCAGACCGATGTCAGAAAAAGTTAATAATTGTATTTCTTGTGGGAAGCAAATACCTCATAAGGATTTTCATTCTTACTGCATTCCTTGCCTAGGCCCTGACCACGACGTTGCTAGTTGTCGGCTTTGTGCTAGATTTAACGAACACACTATTAAGCGTCGGTAAGATTTTGCATTTCATTACTTTGGCAGAAGATTTAATTATATAATGCCGTCAGAAAAGCCAACTACCAGAGTTTACAAAAAACGCAAGGAAAAAGAGAAGGACAGGCATCCGAGGTCCAAAACCGACGACGAGGCTTCTTCTAGGCCAGTTCTCAGTGAGGCACTTTCGCAGCCCCTGACGACCGCTACTTTAGAACCACAGGCCGATACCGACTCCCACATGGAGTCAACCAGGCCTACAGAAACTCAAGGTATTGGACCTTCGAAAACCATTCCCTCAGATGGGTCCAGAGCTGCTGAGCAGGCATCGGCTTCTGAGGGTGTTTTCAGGCCTACACAATTATATGTTAAAACTACTTCAGCTACAAAGGCAAAGACTAAAGCAGCTTTAAAGGCAAAGAAACAAGTACAACAGCCCCATGGACAGGCCTCTATGCCTAAAAAACAGATGCTCAAAATGGCCGAAGACCTAATTACTTTGATCAGGGGTTCTCATCCCCCTCCTGACAAGAGGCCTAGGCAAGAGGTAGAATATGAATCCTTCCCAGATTAGGTTTCCATTTCATCTGATTCCTCTTCTGATCAGGAATACGCTCTTCCTCCTTATGAAGATTCTGATGCTGAAGAATCTATCCCCTCAGCTTCTCCTCCTAAGGATTATTCTTTTGGGGAAACACTGCATACTATGAGGGAGCATTTCCACTGGGAGAGTCAAGATTATTCAGAATCTAAGAAAAGGCTCAGAGACTTCCTTTTACTGCCTCAGCACAGGCCCCTGGCTATTCCGCCTGTGCTAGACATTGTAGATGATGTATTTTCAGAGTCCAGTCTGACTCCAGACTCCTTACCTCCAGCTCCTGTTAAGCCAGACAGATACTACAGGGTCCCAGACTCCCACAAATTTCTTTTTAAAAACCCTGTTGCTGACCCAGAAACACTCTCTCAGGGTCCCAAGGGGGTCAAGGCTTCCACTGCAAAAAAACCCTACCCTCTCTGACAGAGATTCCAGGGCACTGGACAGATGGGGAAAAATATCTACACTTCTGCTACCTTAGCTATAAGGGCTTTAAATTGTCAGTTTCACATGCTTAAATATCAGCAGTTCATTATGTCACTGCTTAAACAGAAAATGTTGACAAATTCTGAATGTGCAGGAAATATAGAAATGCAGGATTTATTGCATGCAGCTGAACAAGTTGGAAAGCATACTTTACAATGTGGTTTTCATTCTTTGGAGGCCTCCTGCAGAGCCGCTGTTACAGGTTCTGTCATTAGGAGGCATGCTTGGTTAAAGGAACAGAATCTGCCTGATCATGTTAAAGCAAAATTATCAGATGTTCCATTACAGCATGATACCTTGTTTGGTGTTAAAGCAGAAGAGGTGTTGAAGAAAATGGGGGACAAAGCCAAATCTATGCATACAGTCAAGGATTTCTTACAGGTACAGCCTCCAAGATTTAGCAGACACTGGCATACAAAGAATTGGTCCTTTCCAGTGTCAGACAGGCCACAAAGAGGCAGATACAGACACCCTAGAGGCAGATCCCAGCCCCAAGGCTCATACAGGTCTAAACAATGGTGTGCTTCTATCTCCAAAAGCGGAGAAGACAAATCACAGCCATACAGAAAGCAGTCCCAATGACTTCCCCCTGCCAGCGCCAAGCACTTATCTTCTGGCAGCTCCTTTAGGGGGAAAACTAGCACTTTTTTTCTCAAAACTGGCACCTAATCACACAGGACAAATGGGTCTTGAACATAGTGTCACAAGGTTACAGGTTCCACTTTCACACCATGCTAAGTGCAAACGGTATGCCGGACCTGCCAAATAATCAATGGGCAGAGGCACAAAAACAAGTTTCATCCCTCATGGACATGAGGGCCATTCAGCAAGTACCACAACAAGAGCAGGGACAAGGATTTTACTCATGACTTTTCTTGGTGCCCAGAAAGGACAAAACATGGAGGCCAATACTGGACCTATCTATTCTAAACACATACCTGGATATTCCAAAATTCAGAATGTTGACTCTGCAGCAGCTTCTACCCATGCTGGGCAAGAAGGCTTGGCTTGTAACTTTAGACCTAAAAGAGGCATACTTGCATATTCCAATCAGACAATCATGCAGAAGATACCTCAGATTCATAGCTGGCTCAATGCACTACCAATTCTCTGCACTGCCCTTGGCTTATCTACTGCGCCCAGGGTCTTCACAAAATGCCTGGCACCAGTAATTGCTTTTTGCAGACAAAGAGGAATACAAATATATCCTTACTTCGACGACTGCCTTATTCAAGCAGAGAACAAGGACACACTACTACAGCATCTGGCGTTTGTAAAAAGCTTGTTAACATGGCTAGGGTACACAGTAAACGAAAAGAAATCAAAACTTGTACCTTCTCAAGAGATAATATTCCTGGGTGCAAGCTTAAATACAACTGCCCAGATGGCTTATCTCATGCCAGACAAACAAAGGCAACTGACTACTTTTTTCAAAAAGTTGGCAACAAACACCCAGGTAACTGCAAGAAAAATTCTGCAGGCTTTGTGCTTCATGGCATCCTGCATTCTGCTAATTCCATATGCAAGACTGCATATGAGGA
Organism: Protopterus annectens; assembly: GCF_019279795.1. NCBI lineage: Eukaryota > Metazoa > Chordata > Ceratodontiformes > Protopteridae > Protopterus > Protopterus annectens. The sequence goes on from NC_056745.1 coordinate 278,219,984, forward strand.
AACTACAATGTTATCTAAAAAGTGTTTGGACTCAACATTGCCACAGCCTGGAAACAATAATTACACTCATTCTCTGCCTGCAACAGGAGTTTCGATGGTGGGCAAAGGCCTGTCACCATAACAAGGGGCAGCCATTCACCATATCCCCAGCCAGGCAAACATTGACAACAGATGCGTCGATTATGCATGGGGGGCTCACATGGCAGGAAGATGTATTCAGGGCTCATGGTCCACAATCCAAATGCGTCTACATATCAACCAAAAAGAGATGCTAGCTGTTCAAAATGCCCTGACAGCCTTCAAGGACCTACTTCATCCAGGACAACTACTGATAAGGACGGACAATACTACAGTCATGTGGTACATGAACAAGCAGGGAGGCACACATTCCTACCCCCTTTGCAGACTAGCCATGACTTTGTGGGACACAGCATTGACTTACCAGGTACATCTGCAAGCACAATTCCTGCCAGGAAGGATAAATACTCTGGCAGACGAACTAAGCAAAAACCTCATGGATCCCCACGAGTGGAAATTGGATCCACAAGTCTTCAGCATGATAACAAGGAATTGGGGATGCCCGGACATAGATCTATTTGCCTACCCTCACAACTGCCAACTACAGAGATTCTGCACAAGGACTTATCACAAGCAAGCTTGGAAAGTGGATGCTCTGTCTTTCAGCTGGAAAAACCTAACAGTATATGCCTTTCCCCCACTGTCTCTCCTCCCCAAGGTACTCCTAAAGGTCAGACAAGAGAAGCCAAAAATTATACTGATTGCCCCAGACTGGCCCCGCCAGCACTGGTACCCAATTCGCAGGAACTTGGCTCAATGCCCAGCATGGGCATTACCTCAAATTCCTTACTTACTGACCCAACAAAACGATCAGATCCTGCACAGCCAACTCAGGACCTTAAATCTGGCAACATGGCAGATAATGTAACTTTTCAAAACACACCTCACTCTAAAGCGGTGATGGATGTTATCTTGGAGGCCAGGAGGCCCAGTACCAGAAAATCTTATGCAGAAAAATGGAAGAGATTATGTGCTTGGAACCAGGCACAAGGAATTAACATGACTGTTCCAAATATCCCTCAGATTTTACAATACTTAACTGAGATGCTGGACAAAGGCCTATCCTTTTCATCAATTAAGATTCATGCCTCTGCCATTTCAGCTCATTACAATACAGAGCCACCTATTTTTGTCATCCTTTATTAAAGCAGTACCTCAGAGGAGCCAAAAACTTACGGCCTCCAAGGAGATCACCAGTACCTGCATGGGACCTCAATTATGTCTTGGAAAAACTCACTCTGCCTCCTTTTGAGCCAGCCGCTACAGCTGACATAAAATTTTTATCATGGAAAACAGCTCTGCTCCTAGCAATAACCTCTGCAAGACAAGTCTCAGAGCTACAGGCACTCATGGCTGTGGAACCTTTTATCATTTTTCATCCAGATAGGGTATCTCTAAGGACAAACCCCACATTTATGCCTAAGGTAGTGCCAGTGTGGCCCTCAACCAAACTGTTAATTTGCCTACCTTTTATCCAAACCCGCAGAATAAGGGTGAGAAACTTCTGCATTCTTTGGACATACACAGACAACTGCGCTTCTACTTGGACAGAGCCAAAGCTTTCAGAAAGACTGAGCAATTACTGGTAGCATATGCTGCAGGATCACAAGGAAAGGCTATTTCAAAGCAGACTATTTCCAAGTGGATAGGTCACTGCATTCGTTTATGCTATTCTCAACATGGCAAATCAGTGTCTAAGGACATTAGGCCACATTCAACCAGAGCAGCAGCCACTTCAGCAGCCTTCCTCAGAGGAGTGCCAACCAAAGACATTTTAGAGGCTGCAACCTGGAGTTCAGTGCACAGCTTTACAAAGCACTACCATTTACCACTCTACTCCAAATCCAGGGCAGGCTTTGTCACTGCAGTCCTGCAGGGCCTCATAGCCGCTCCTAATTCTGTTTAGCTCCAGCCATCCAGTCTTAGCTTTGGGATTCAACCCAATTGTAATGACTGCAACAGTGAAACATGATGAACATAGTACCGTTGTGTACCTACCATAAATATAGATGTTCAAGTGTATTCACTGTTGCAGTCCGGGTTACCCACCCTGCCATCCTCCTTTTCTTTGCTGGACCATTTCTGTACTTCTCTGTTCTGTACAACCTATGTGGTGTATTTGCTTGTAGATGAAGAAAACTTGTTACTTAAGGCATGCATGCTGTATAGACATATTTTTAACCTACCCTACCCTTTTGGAGGCACCTGACATCTGGGGCAAGAAAAACTGAAGAAAATGGGTCGGCTGCATCTTTTATACCCCTGGCGCACTGACGTTAGGGAGGAGGAGAACAGCAACTGACGCCGGACCTAGACTTTGGAATTCAAGCCGACTGCGGGTAGCCTGCCAGCAGGATAACCCAATTGTAATGACTGCAACAGTGAATACACTCGAACATCTACATTTATGGTAGATACACAACTGTACTTTTCCTTTTTTGTACATCACAAATATCAGTTATGCATTTGTTTACTTTTTGAAAGAAACCAACATATTATAGCAGAATAGTCTGTTATAGTTTACTTGTAGGTAATACAAACTAAATATTTGTTTAAGGTATTCATCTAATTTAGTAATGTACATTTTAAGTTAACTGATGGGAGATGGCAAGTAGAACTTTGCAGTGATTTGCTGCTGTACATGATTCTGCCATTAGTCAAGCTTTGCTTACATCATTAATGAACATAATTTTAGATATTCAAGTTTGTATTCCTGTTGTATGTAACTTATCCTTGACAAAATGTTTTGATTGTTTCTTTTTGCTGAAGTAGTGAACTGCATAATCAAAAGTTGTGCTGATTTGTATAGCATACCACACAGAGTGTTGCACCATTTTATAAGCTGTTAATAAAATAGAAGATATGTAATCATGTTCATTGCTTTGGCAGGTTTAAGTAATACGAATGAAAGATCCAGTTCATTGATTTGATTTAATATGAGTGAGTGTAAATGAAGGCTTCCCCTTCTCTCCTTAAACCTGATACTAGCTTAGGTTGGAGATTCTTCGAAATCTTTAACTGGCATACACATAGCCATATTTGGTCTTAAAACTGATAGGCCTTAAGATGCATGAATTGTTTTCATTTTGTATCAATATAAATGGACTAAATCAGCGAGCCCTTTCAACATGATTTTTGTTAACAATAAATTACATTGTGGATGAAACTGTCTTAGTTTAGCCATAATATGTTATATACTCAGTGTATTTCCTTTACCCATGATAAAGTGAATTAAAACTTCCTTAAATCAAAGTGACTACCTGTAATCCAGGTCTGTGAATAAATGACATCTTAGACACTAATAAGACCTGCAGCTACATTAATTATGCACTTGGTACCCTGGAGTTACCAAGAGAGTAAGAAAACAGAGGTCTAAACAAATTGAGACTAAAACAAGAAGCCTGTCATTTCATTATTAGAGTCTTATTATAAAGTTGAGATGCATTTGCCACTCCTGGTTATGTCTATAATATATTGTATCCATAGAAATTTGTGAATGTAGTGCATGATTGAACAGTTAAATATTATGATTGTATGCAAGGATTAACGTGGAGCTTTTCTCCCCAGGCTTTCACTGAAAAAGGCTTTTTATGGCCCAGTCAGAGTTTCCGAGTAAGCAAATGCAAATAAAGTCATCCCGTCTTATAAATTATGACAAAAGTAGCCATGCTGTAGTATATTTTGATTTAGGAAATGGAATCTTTGTAAAGAACCAAAGAATGCATTCATTTTCCACAGTGCAAGTATGTTTTTGCCCTCTATTTTGATTTAAGAAGAAATGCTAGTTGATGAAATTAGTTCATCCTCTTAATAAGCCATAGTTTAAAAGTTTGTCATTTTTCATATAAGATTCTTTGTTTTTGACTGCCTGCCCTGCAGGGTGTCTAGCTATGCCCTTAGCGACCCAAGTTCAGGAATGGATTCAGGTTGCCAGGAGAGCTAGATGGAAAGGATGAAGAGGGCAATATCCATCTCTTCTGTCCCTGGGAGGTTGAGGGGGGATAAACAGTGCCTGGGCGACATCTGGTGGAAACAAGTAGATCTTATATGATATCCCAGGTTAAATACAGGAAGTCCGAATGGAGAGATGATAAATCAGTAAGCAGAAAAAAGTAGTATTGCTGAATTGAATTCATCCTCAAGTCTTGATGAGTACCTTCATGAGGTGAACCCTGTTTTTCACACAATCTCATCAAGACGACCGTAATGTATACAAAGTGTAGAAGATTTAAGATCTTTGCTTGGAAGTGTTTGCATAGGTGTTTTTATACCCCAAGTCGACCCCAAAGAATTCTTATACAGGTAGACAGCAAATGTTGGCGGTGTGATGGGGAAAAAAAAGGTAACTGGGAACATATCTTCTGGGAATGTAATAAACTGGCAGGCTTTAAAGATTCCCTGTAGACTCTGTGAGCAAATTGGTATAACTAAGGAAATCATTTTTTTTTTTTTAGTTATGATACAAAATTGGAATTGTCTACACATAGTAATTCTGAGTCTAATTATGGTGGCTGACAAAAACTGGAAATCAAAGTCTAAACCAGCTGTTCTAGAATTAGTGAGTATAGTAACAGAGATAAAACAATTGGAATTGGAATCTTTAGAAAGGGGTAGGAACAAATTGCATAGGAAAAAGTGGGAGTAGTTGGAACAATACATGCAGAAGAGGAACGAGGTTTAAAAGAAGGCAGGATTTGAACGTTTAGTTGACAATGACTTGATAGATTATAAGTGATGTACAATGTTTGCAACTACAACTGTGTCAACGTAGCTTGTAATGGATAATGTTTGCCACTAGAATTGTATAAAGATGGTTTGTTTTCATTAATATAAATGTAAGATTGTCTGTCATACATGATCATTTAATAAATGTTTCTTGTTTTAAAAAAGACACTAATATCTAGACTGTATTTTACATGGCATATGTCATGGACAGAAGTAGGTTAAAAAATAAAAAAAGCTGGGTGCACAAGACCCAGGATAAAAAAAAAAGTGACAAAACCTGGTAGGTGCAATGGTGCCAGGCCTGGAAAAAATGACAGTGTAGAATCCCTAACATAGAGAAACATTCTTGTACTAGGCCAGACCCCAGGGGGGATGCCCCCCCCGATATAGAAGGTAGTAGTAGTAGTCCACAAAAATCATAAAAACTGATAGGCCAAAAAGAGCCATCAAAATGATAGAGTGGACTATTTTCAGACAGGAGATGTACAAACATATTGAGAGAAATTAGAGGAAAGAAAAATACTTGCACAAAAAAAAGTTAGAAGCTTGAAATAAAGGTTTTGTGTTCATTAATACAACATATCTATGAAAAACATTATATAGACCAAGAAACCTTTGACTATTTGGAAAAAGAAGCGAACGAGGAAGTGCGAAAATATAAAGAACAAAATCTAGAGATTTTTGAAAGGTGTCAAAAATGAAATATGGACATGGGAAAGAAAGAGATCTGTTATGGTGTAATTTTTATGTAAAAGAGAAAGACAAATTAATTAATACAAAAAGCAGCCCCAAAAATATTCAGAGAGAAATATGGGCAAAAGCATCCACATTTCACAATACAAAAAAATAAGATCACAAACATGGAACATAGAACAGAAGATTAGTAAAGAAGAAGTTAAACAAAGAAGCTGAAGTTATGACATACATGTGAAGTGAAGGATTTAGTGTAGAAAGTCTAACACAGGTTATATCACAGCATGATGGAACGAGTCCCTCCAGTTAGTAGGAGCAGAAGACATCTGAAGAAGAATTATGTACAAGGGAAAGAAAAAGCGATTTAATATGGTGCAATATTTATGCAAAGGAAAAAGCAAAACAAATCAGTACAAAAAGAGCAGCACCAAAGATATTTGAAGAGAAATACAAGCAAAGGCATCCAGATATGGAAAATTTTACAGTACAAAAAATAGGAAAAAAGTGGAAATGAGGATTAGTAATGGAGAAATTAAAGAAACAGAAGCCTGAGGTTATGGATTACCTGCGAAGTGAAGGATTTAGCGTAGAA